>NC_136980.1:29818529-29953529 GCF_032717465.1 Coenobita brevimanus
TCCAAAGAAACGTTATCTGTTTCTCTTTGGACCTGTGGATTGGGAGGCCCTCAGGCAGTACTTCTTTGATTTTCCATGGAATGATTATTGCTTCCATGGCCGGGAGCCATCTGAGTCTGCCTTACGCATTACGGGGTTATTCTCTCACGCATGGAAGCATACATTCCTTTTTCGTATCCTTTCACTAATGCAAGAAAGCCTTGGTTTAATCACGCTTGTTCTAATGCTGTCCGCAACAAAGAGAGGGCCTATAAAAGGTACCAGAGCCAACCCACCCCTGAATCACATCTGTTATACTTTTCTGCCCAGGATCGTGCTATGTATGTTCTTTGCTCTGCTAAAAATAATTTCATCCATACTAAATGCTCTCAATTCTCCAACTCAAATTCTTCCCGCTTCCTCTGATATCTTGCCAAAAACCTTTCTAACAACTTTACCTCATCATCTTTCTCTCCCCTCCTCTACTCTGATGGCTCTGTAGCTATTTCTTCTAGTGATAAAGCAGATCTCATCGCTCAGACTTTCTCCTCCAGTTCCACCTTAGTCGACTCTGGTGCTGTCCTCCATCACTTCCCCCCTCTGACTTCCTCATGGCTGACATTAAAATTTTCTTCAGCTAATGTATTTTCTGCCATCACAGGCCTCAATACTAATAAGGCATATGGGCCTGGTGGAGTACCTCCTGTTGTTCTCACGAACTGTGCTTCTGCCTATGCAAACTCTTTCGCCTTTGTCTATCAACTTGTGCCTTTCCTTCTTGCTGGAAGGTTGCTCTCCATTCAGCCAGTCCCAAAGAAGGGTGACCATTCCCAACCTTCTTTCCTTCTTGCTGGAGAAGTTTGCTTTCATTCAGCCAGTCCCAAAGAAGGGTGACCATTCCTAACCTTCTAAATATCGTCCCAATTACTTTAACATCCTGTATCTCTAGCTTTCTAGTCAATTGTAATAGAAAATTTTAAAGCATCTTTCCAATCACAACCTTTCTTTCTCATCGTCAGTTTGGGTTCCGTCAGGGACGCTCCACTGGTGGTCTTCTCACCTACCTTTCAGACTCCTGGTCATCCTCCTTTCGGGACTTTGGCAAAAGCTTTGCCACTGCACTTGACATATCAAAGGCTTTCGATCGAGTCTGGCATAAATCTGTAATTTCCAAATTGCACTCTTTTTCTATCCGTCTATCTGTGCCTTCATCTCTAGCTTCCTTTCTGGTCGTTCCACCAGCTGCCGTTGTGAGACGGCCATTGTTCTTCTTCTAGATCTATCAACAATGGTGTTCCTCAAGGCTCTCTCCTATCACCAACTCTCTTCCTCTTTTTCATCAATGACCTTCTAAGCTGTACATCTTACCCTATCGACTTGTACGCCCCATGACTCCACCCTTCACCTTTCCATTCAGTTCCAGCAATGCCCATCTCAGCAGTTACTTCAACAAACAAGGGATGAGGCTATAGCACCACCTAATGTTTGATTTGGCTCGTATCTCTGACTGGGGTAAAAGTAATTTGATTGTTTTTAATGCATCAAAGACTCAGTTTTTACACCTATCAGCCCGAAAAAATCTTCCACAGGTATACCCAATAATGTTTAATAATATTCAGCTTAATCCTGCATCACATCCTTGAACATGCTTGGGTTTCATTTACTCGGGACTTATCTTGGAAAGATTATATCACATCTCTTGTAAAATCTCCTTCCAAGAGATTAGGTGTGCTAAGCCGACTCCATTCCTTCTTTACCCACACAAGCTGTTGACTCTATACACGGGTTTTATCTGCCCCTTTGTGGAGTACAACTCTCATGTGTGGGGAGACTCTATACAGCCTTCCTCTCAATATGGTGGAGTCAAAGGTTTTCATCTCATTAACTCTCCTCCTCTTACTGACTCCCTTCAACCTCTGTCTCATCTGTCGCTACTTCATTTGTCACTGCTCCACTGAACTGTCTGCATGCATTCCTCAGCCACTACGATGGGCGCTTAGCACCCGTTTGGCAGCAAACTCTCATCCACTGCTGTCCAACTCTCTAATGCAAGAGTTAACCATTACTCCCAGTCCTTCATTTATGCACAGCAGGTCAACTTTGGAACTGTCTTCATCTGTCTCATATTTCCTGCTTCCTATGATCTCCAGTCTTAAAACCGTAGTGTCATGGCATCTCAAAATGGTCGGATCTTGAATTTGGATCTCTGTTGTATTTTGTTTTTCTCTTGGAAGTAACAATAATTGCAGGCTCATAGTCTTTGGTTCCTTCTTCCTTGCATGAAAAAAAAAAAAAAATATATATATATATATATATATATATACTCCTGTACAGTATAGAGAGAGAGAGAGAGTATATATATATTTATATATATATATATATATATATATATAAAGTATAGAGAGAGAGAGAGAGAGAGAGAGAGAGAGAGCGAGAGCCTCTGAGGAGTAAAATGTGCGTTTTTAGCACACTGAAGAACGAGGGTTCGTGCGCCGCCAGGGTAATAAACTCTGGGTAGCGTTCTTCTGGCCACGTACTGTACTGCTTTGGCGGACATCAGGGGGAGCTGTGGTTGAACCAGTGTTGCATGCTATAAAGTGTGCTTGCACCCAGTCAGCTTGCTTGGGCCGATTACAGTTGTTTACAGATTACTGTACACACACATCCAAACCCACCAGAATAACTACAATTACACTTACAAGCACTTCTCACCCTACATACAATCTCTACTAGATAGCCTAAGCCGCTTGGTAGAGATACACACACATCCAAATCCACTACAACACTACAGTCACTCTCACAGGCACTTCTCACTCTACATACAGTCTCTACCAGACAGCCTAAGCCACTGGGTAGGAATACATTAGCCATATCGTCCCCGCTTCAGTAGGGATAGGCCGGTCCTGCAGTGGATACTGAAACGGCTGACGATATATATATATATATATATATATATATATATAAACATCATCAGATGTTGAGGTCCACTGCAGGAGCGCCCGATCCCTCGCGACGCCGTGACGATAAAGACAATGTATCTCTACCCAGTGGCCAAACTGTCTGGCTAGAAAACTGTATGTAATGAGTGAGAAGTGCTCGTGGGTGTGATTTGTAGTGTTGTTGTGGATTCGGATGTGTGTGTAGTCTGTGAACCAAGTGTAATCGGCCAGCCATATGCAGCGATTGGGTGCAAAGCATACTAGTATGCGACACTGGTTCAACCACAGCACCCCTTGTGTCCGTTCCGCCAAAGTAACCCGTGGCTTGGTGAACGCTTCCCCAAAGTTATTATACCTCCGGCGGAAACCAAACTCGCGGTCATCAGCGTGCGAAACGCACAGTCTACCACTGGACCACAGAGGCTCCATATATATATAATATATATATATATATATATATATATATATATATATATATATATATATATATATATATATACAGTATATAGATAGATAGATAAGTGGACAGATAGATAGATGAATGGAGAATAGATAGATAGACTATAATGTCAGGCCTAACCCTGGGATGTTACGCTCCTCATGGGGCAACGTAGGATTAGATGATATATATATATATATATATATATATATATATATATATATATATATTGCCAGACGCCTCAATCCCGTTTGGGGTGGCCACAAACAAATCGCCTCCAAGTCGCCCTGTCCCGCCGCCATTTCACTGCCCTGCTCCCAACTCACACCACCCTCTCTCATATACCTCTCCACCGCATCCCTCCATCTCATCCTCGGCATCCCCCTCCCTCTTCCCCCTCCACCTCACTCCACACTCCACTCTCTTCGTCAGTCTCTCACCCTCCATCCTCTCCACATGGCCAAACCACCTCAGTGTATTTCCTCATAACGCTTCCTATCACATCCACATCCACACCACAACGCTCCTTTATTTCTTCATTCATCAGCCTGTCTCTCCACGTGACTCCACAGGCTCCTCTCAAATAACTCATTTCCACTGCTCTCACTCTTGACTTGTGTCCTTCCAACAATGTCCAAGCTTCACTTCCGTACGTTAGAGTTGGTATCACAATACTGTCATGTATTAACTTTTTCACTTCTATGCTCACTTCCCTGTTACTTATCACTGCTTTCAAAGAACCAGCAACCTTTCTTCCCTGCTGTACCCTTTGAAGCACTACACCCTCCAAACCTCCATCCTTACTCATCACACTACCCAAGTACTTAAACGTACTCACATTTTCCAATTCCTCACCACCCAACCTCGCTGTACATTCACTAACTTCACCTCTCTCAAAGACCATCACTTTACTCTTCCCTACATTCACCTTTAGATTCCAGATTTCATACACACACTCTCTCAAACTAATCCACCAAGCCTTGCAGCTCCCCTTCGTCTTCACTTAGTGCTTACAGTTTCATCTGCAAACAACAGTACAGGGAGTTTCCAAACACTATCCTCTCTCACCAGGGCCACTCCAACATCCACTACCCTCCCTTGGCACCTCTTTTATTGCCCCATCCATGTACAGATTGAACAACCATGGAGACATGACACATCCCCTGTTTCAAACCAACTTTCAAAGAGAAAAATTCACTTAGTTCTACATCCACTGTCAATGCAGCATTCGCACCATAGTTCTTACTCTTCAGAGCATTCATCATCTTCACATCTACTCCATATATTCTTAACACTTTCCCCAATCCTTTGTCTATCCACCCTGTCATATGCTTTCTCCAAATCCACGCAGAAAGCCTCATACAACTAACACCTTCTCCTCGGCTTTTTCTACTACAGATCTAAGAATGAATATCTGATCTACACAACCTCTTCCCTTCCCTAAAGCCTCCCTGTTCTTCTCCAACTAATTTCTCTGTTCTTTCTCTAACTCTGTCTATAAGTATCCTACCATACACTTTTCCTATTATACTAAAAAGACAAATGCCCCTATGATTACCACACACTTCTTTTTCCCCTTTTCCTTTGTACAAGGGAATAATTATACCTGACTTCCAATCACTCCGGGACTCTACCTTCCTCCCAAGCCAATCTGCACATCTTCCACATCCATTCTACTACTATCTCTCCCCCATGCTTCAGGATTTCACCACACACTCCATCAATTCCTGGGGCTTTTCCCGATTTAACTTTCTTCATTGCTTCCACAACTTCTATCCTACTGATTTCTTCCTGTCTTCTCACCTCCTCCTTCTCCCAGCCATTCCCCCATCCACTTATACTCGCATTACTTCCATCCTCTACGTTCAACAATTCCTTTTAAGTGTTCTCTCCATCTGCTCACTTTTTCTCCCTTCTCCACTAGTAATCTGGTGCCATTTTTATCTTTCACTCCCCTGCTAACTTCACTTCCACCCTGTCTTACTCTTTTCACTTCTCTCCCAGAACATTTTCTTACAGTCCCTCCACTTTACACTCAAATTCCTGCCAAAATTCCTCATCCACTCTCTTCTTACTCTCTCTTACTAATCTTTTCACCTCTCTCTTTCTTTCTACATATAACTCTCTCTTCCGCCTCTCAACTTCTTCCACGCCCCTATTTCTCATCCATTCATTGTATGCTTTCTTCTTTTGTGCCACAGCCTGTTTCACCTCTTCAGTCCACCACGCTGTTCCTTGCACCCCCCTCCGTCTTCTATTCCTTACACAAACCACATCACATTCTTCACATATTTCTTCTTTAAATATCTTAAACACACCTTCCAAGTCTCACATCATCTCCAGTTAATATTTGCCCAATCGTTCCTCCACTTCTCTCTTATACTCTGCCCTTTTTCTCATCCTCTTGTAACCTTTCCACTCTCCTTGCAACTTTCTCCTTCCTCTCGTCTTTCCCTTCTTCTATTCCTCCATCTTACTTTCATTCTAATTCTGGCCACCACCAAGTAGTGGTCAGAAAGTCCACTCCCCCAAACTCTATAAACTCTTGCAGCCAATATACATCTTCGCATCATTTCATCCACACACACATAATCAATCATTGACTTCCTTTCATTCAGTTCACTGCCCACCCTTCTCATCACTCGCCATGTATACCTGTGGATCATTTTATGCCTGAAGAGGGTATTGGCTATCATAACCCCCTCCCAGCACAAATGTCCACTAACGCACTGCCATTCTCATCTATCTCAGCGGGCACACCCCACACTCACCAGCACTATTCCATCCACCTTCACATTCCCTAACTTTGCATTCATATCACCAATCAAAAACGCTCTCTCATTCCTTCCAAACTTTTCCATGCACACTTCCACATTTGTCCAGAACTCTTCTCTCATTCTTCCAGCACGATCTTGCATTGGCGCATACACACACACAATCGCCCACATTTGTATTCCAACTTTCAACTTTACCCACACAATCCTTGACCCAACTACGAGATCCATACTGTCTTATGCTCCTCTTCCATCTTTTTTACTCGCTATACAGACTCCTTCCTTTGCCCTCTCATTCTCACCTACCCCTGCACATATACCCCATCCATACTCCCATTCCCTCACACTTTCTCCTCTCCATTTTGTTTCAGTTATTCCACATACATCCACTTTCGCACCCTCAAGCACCTGGACAATCTCTCTCTCTTTCACCTCATCATTCGCTCCTCTTACATTCCACATAGCCATTACCAAGTCCTTTGTCCGGTCCTGGGTTCGTCATCGTTTGGTCTGTCCTTGTCCGAGGCTTCTTGTTTGTTTTTTAGTTAGTTGTTTTCCAGGGAGGGGCACTAACCCTCCTTAGCCCTTTTGCGTCGCCTTTTACGACAAGCAGGGATACTGGGGGAGTATTCTTGAAAAAAAACCCCCTACCCCCAGGGGTATATATATATATATATATATATATATATATATATATATATATATATATATATATATATATATATATACCCCATCCATACTCCCATTCTCTCACACTTTCTCCTCTCCATTTTGTTTCAGTTATTCCACATACATCCACTTTCGCACCCTCAAGCACCTGGACAATCTCTCTCTCTTTCACCTCATCATTCGCTCCTCTTACATTCCACGTAGCCATTACCAAGTCCTTGTCCTTTGTCCAATTTCTGTATGTTTTGTTTTTGTTACCTGAATAGCAAACACGTAGCACCGTAGTGTAATTTTTGTTAGAGTAAGGTAATAACTTGAAAGAATATAAAATTTCCAGTCCAGTCGGGCTACCGGTTCCCGAGTTATAGCTCATTTCTGGCCTTTTGCTTCAAATCAGATATTTGCTTTTAATAGAGAGGATGGATTTGTCTTTGGTCCGGCACTGAAACTACCAGCATGACAGAAGGTAGAAGTGATTTTTTTTTTTCTTTTTGTATAATAAGTCCCTCACCTCTCTTCCTCCTTCCTTGTACTCTTATAATTGTATACTATAATGCTATGGAATAATTAAGTATAACAACAAACACTACTACTCTGCCACTCTCTCTCTCTCTCCCTCTCTCTCTCTCTCTCTCTCCCTCTCTCTCTCTCTCTCTCTCTCTCTCTCTCTCTCTCTCTCTCTCTCTCTCTCTCTCTCTCTCTCTCTCTCTCTCTCTCTCTCTCTCTCTCTCTCTCTCTCTTCTCAGCGGGTCTCCCAGCAGGATAAAAATAAGGGAAAATTCCTCGCTCTGTCTCGCTCACGGCACGATTAATTCACATTTCTGTCACCTTTCGACTGAATAGAGGAATTAACTTGACATCCAGCAAAGGCGACCAAAGGCGGCCTTTAAGCGATAGAGTGATAGATACAGAGAAGGAAAAATCCAAGGGCAGGATCCCACCGCTACCTGGCACGTCCTCGGGTGGTGGATAAGGGAATGCCTGGTATATAGATAATTATGTGAGATACTGTCTTAGATGGCGCGGACCATGGGACCCCGTATAAATTTATTGGGCTCCACCGAATGTAGCGGTATTAAATAAGGTGCCACAAAATTACATCTCATCAAAAACTGTGTGGCAGGGAGATGATATTATTTGCCAAAATCCTCTCAATCAAACATAAATTCTATTGCAAATGATTTAATGGCCGTTCCTGTTCGATCATTGTCTATAAAAGGTCCTACTGTACTGCCTCCTGTGCTTAAGGGCAGTGTGCCACCGAAAGTGAGTAGGCACTGTCTCGGATAATTAGAGACCGGGATATTAAACAAGCCTGAAATCCACGATGATCTACATATCCAGTGTAAGAATCCTCGCATGAAGATCAAGAAACTTGATAACTGAATGACTGAATTAGAAAACAAAGTTGGGATGTGTAGGTTTGAGTGAGACCAAAGAAAAAGAAAGGAATATATATATATATGTATACAGAGAGAGAGAGAGAGAGAGGGGGGGAGGTTGTAGTGGAGATAGAAGTGCAAAACAAGGCGAAAACGTACAGTACACAGAGAATAAGAGACAGACGAAAAGGAACGACAAAAATGATAGAACGTTGTGGTATCGGAAGGATCTGAAAAAGAGAGAGGTTAAAAGAAAAATAGAGAGAAAATTATGTGTGAGTGAGAGAGGATCGGCCGAGAGATAAGGGGAGTGCGGTGGGAGGCGAAGGCAAGAGGGATGCATGATGGGAAACTGAGTGAGGGAAGAAACTGCCTCCTCACCGCCACCTGCACCCACACACCACACACGGGAAGACGGCAGGCAGGGAGGTAGATGGCAGGCAGGAAGGCAGACGGCAGGCAACGAGGCATATGGCAGGCAACGAGGCATATGGCACGCAGGTATACCTATATTGATTGCTTATAGATTACTTCCAACATTTTTTCATTTGTTTATTCCGATCTCTCTCAGTGATTGCGAGTTCTTCCCACTTCAGTCTGCAGTATGTGGGTATGCAGCAAGGGTAGTGCTAATGTCGCAATCAGGGACGGGGTAAGACGACGGGATGTTCCAAGGGGTGGCCGATGAGACTGCGACAAGGGAAGGAGGAGGAGGTAATTTCCAGAGGTTTTAATGCCTATGCTTTATCGCCTTTTGTTCAAACTCACTGAAAATGCTGTGTAACCCGAAACATTAAGGGGAAAATACAAGCTCTGATCTCTGTTTCTCTCTGCCACCCAACATTTCCAGTTCCCGCAATGGGCCATTTACGTGAGACAAATTAGTTTATATCTGACTAATGTTATGGTAAGTTGGGTTATGTTTGATAACATTAGGTTGGCAGGTATGAAGGCGGAAAATACGTGGACGGCGAACTGCTAAGAATGGAGTCAGAAAATAATCTATGTGGGAAAGAGAGAGAGAGAGAGAGAGAGAGTGTGTGTGTGTGTGTGTGTGTGTGTGTGTGTGTGTGTGTGTGTGTGTGTGTGTGTGTGTGTGTGTATGTGTGTGTATGTGTGTGTATGTGTGTGTGTATGTGTGTGTGTGTATGTGTGTGTGTGTGTGTGTGTGTGTGTGTGTGTGTGTGTGTGTGTGTGTGTTTGTGTGTGTGTTTGTGTGTGTGTGTGTGTGTGTATGTGTGTGTGTGTGTGTGTGTGTGTGTGTGTGTGTGTGTGTGTGTGTGTGTGTGTGTGTGTGTGTGTGTGTGTGTGTGTGTGTGTGTGTGTGTGTGTGTGTGTGTGTGTGTGTGTGTGTGTGTGTGTGTGTGTGTGTGTGTGTGTTTAAGATGATCCTGCATTCGTTTGATACTGCTGACCGTGTTTAATCAATTCTCAGGTTCTAAATTAATGAACCATCTGGAGCTTAACTTATGCTTAATTTTGTTTCTTTGTTCTTAGTCTTCACGCAAATAATGACCATACACTTTTCAATCAAATCACGGTACATTCTGAAGTGGCAAGGTGCGATAAACAAACGACTTCTGATAACTGTAAACTGCTGTGGAGAACTGTTTGGCCGGTGCAGGTGCGTAGCCAGAAATATAATTGGGGGGGGGGGTTTAATGACTAACCATGAGAAATATAAGAACGCAATGCACTTCACAATTTGGGTTGATGTATGGCAAAATTCACCCATTTTGCTGATTTGTCTATTACCTCAAAATGATAAAAAAAATATATAAAAAATAACTGAGCAATCACACACTTCCGAACAGGTTAAACATGGAACAGTCCGACGTCCCCCATCATCCCCCATCTTCTCCACATGCCCAAACCATCTCAATCTACCCCTTCTTATCACAACACCAATGCACTCCAATCCCATTATACCTAACAACTCTTTCATCATTATCCTGGCCCCCCCCCCTTTATGCTAGTAAACAGACAGATTGATAGATACATAATTGCGGAAAGATCCAGGGGCGGGATCCCACCGCTACTTCCGCCCAGCGTCCCGGGGTGATGGATAGAGGAAGGCCTTGTAGATACTTGTCACTGAGCTCTATAGTATGGAGAGTTTATCTCCGCCTCGGGCGTGTGATTTTAATCGCGATAATGAAACATCAGCACTCAAAATCAAATTCAAATTCTTTATTTCCACCAAGCGGTGGTTATTAATAATGATACATTCGTCGCTTATAATACAAAAACATATATGGATTATGAATTTTTTACTGCCTAGTTCGACGAATTATATCGGGTGCATTTAGCCAATGAGTATAAAACAACGCCATAGGGTGCTGCGGTGCAGACCTTACCCTTTATGGCACTGTCCATGTCATGAAACCGAATGTCCAGATTGATAAAGGCCAGAAGAAACCTGGAAATATCTACAAGAGAGTGCGAACAGTAGAGAAGAGGACATGGAGAGAAAGACTGGAGATAAATGGGCCTCTTTTGGTATTATCATTCACGCAGGGATATTAAGGGAAGAATCTTCCCACCCCATCCCAGGGGGCAGTAATGTTACAGAAATAGCAACAAGATATATTTCTTACTTGCGAAATGTAATGCCATCTGTCTTCGATGAATTCCTGTGCCCATTTTTGTATCCGTAAGCTGCACAGTGGACCAGGCCACTATATTTTCCGGAATCATCAGCTGCGTTGAAAAACCCACAGAGCAGCTCAGTACAAAAACGCAGGCATCAGGCGTGGTGTAACATGGCTGCCGCTACACCAGAGCCGTCCTGGCGGCGGCTACATAAATTACACGGTGCTACCGGTGAGAAAGCCTCTTCATACTGTGGGGCTTAGTGATAATTGTGCGAGATACTGTCTTAGACGTCGCGAACCATGGGACCCCCTGTAGATATATAGGGCTCCACCGAATATACTAAATAAGGTGCTACAAAAAAATTAAATCTCATCAAAAACTATGTTGCAGGGATGTGAGATTGTTACAAAAATCCTCTCAACCAAACATGAGAATTCTATTACAAATTATTTCGATCATTGTCTACAAAAGGTTCTACTGCACTCCCTCCTGTGCTTAAGGGCGGTGTGCCGCTGAAAGTGTCTAAGCACTGTCTCGGATAATTAGAGACCAGGATATTAAACAAACCCCAAATCCATGAAGATCTACCAAAGCAATGTAAGAAGCCTCGCAGAAGATTATAAACTTGATAACTTAATAGAAAACATTAGTTGGGATATTGTAGATTTGTATGAGACTCACAGAAATGAAAGGAATATCTATCTATCTATCTATATGTCTATATGTCTATCTATTTTTTTCTATATATATATATATATATACATGTATATGTATGTGGAGAGAGAGAGAGAGAGAGAGAGAGAGAGATGAGGTTGTAGTGGAATGGAAGTGCAAACCAAAGCGTAAAAGTACAGTATACAGAAAATATGAGTGAGAGGAAAGTGAACAAAAAAATGAGAGAGTAGTGGTAGCGGAAGGATGTGCAGAAGAGAAAGGGCAAAGAAAATATAGAGAAAATTATGTGTGAGTGAGAGAGGATCGGCCGAGAGATAAGGGAAGTGCGGCTGAGGGCGGAGGCAGGGAGAGGGTGCATGATGGGAAACTGAGTGAGGGATGAAAACTGCCTCCCTCACCGCCACCTGCACCCACACATCACACACAGAGGAGAGACGACAGGCAGGGAGGCAGATGGCCGGCAAGGAGGTAGATGGCAGGCAGGGAAGCATATGGCACGCAGATATGCCTATATATACCTGTATAGAATACCTTATTGATTACTTCCAACATTTTTCTTCACTTGTTTATTCCAATCTCTCTAAGTGACTGTAGCTTCTTCCCACTTCAGTCTATGTAGGTATGCAGCAAGGATGGTATTAATGTCGCAATCAGGGACGGGGTAAGAGGGGATATTCCTAGGGGTGGCTGATGACGCTGTGACAGGAGGAGGTGGAAGTAATTTCCAGTGGTTTTAATGCCTATGCTTAATCTCCTTTTGTTTAAACTCTCTGAAAATGCTGTGTAGTCTGAAACATTAGAGGGAAAAAATCAAGCACTAATCTCTGTTTCTCTCTCCCACCAATTAGTTAATATCTGGCTAATGTTATGGTATGTGAGATTATGTTAGGTAACATTAGGCAGGCAGGTATGAAGGCAGACATATAAGTGGACGGCCAACTGCTAAGAATGGAGTCAGAAAATAATCTATGTGGCAGAGAGAGATAGATAGAGATAGAGAGAGAGAGAGAGAGAGAGAGAGAGAGAGAGAGAGAGAGAAAGAGAGAGAGAGAGAGAGAGAGAGAGTGTGTGTGTGTGTGTGTGTGTGTGTGTGTGTGTGTGTGTGTTTTGGAATCATCCTGCATTCTTTTGATAATGTTGACCGAGTTTAATTTTTTGTCAGGTTACAAATTTATGAACCATCTGGAGCTTAACTTATGCTTAATTTTGTTTCTTTGTTCTTAGTCTTCACGCAAATAATGACCATACACTTTTCAATCAAATCACGGTATATTCTGAAGTTGCAAGGTGCTATAAACAAACGACTTCTGATAACAGTAAAATGCTGTGGAATGTTGTGTGGGCAGCGAGTAAAATTAAGATCCTTAATAACCAGGAGCAACACCAGGCTTACAGTACGCCAACCATCCTGACATACCATCTACCCCTCACCTCACCAGGCCATTCTCGTCCCCAATATGGAGAGGATCGAGTTTTCACTTGTATTCACTGGGAAAATGAACAATGCTGACTAAACCATTCCCACCACATATTAGCCCCTTCACGCAAACACTGCATAACATAACAGTTTAATGTCGACGTTCTTGCTCTAAAGCACAACATATAAAAGACTTTCTTCAATAATGCACCATACACATTGCACTCCTACAAGAAACCAGGATCTCTCTCTCTCTCTCTCTCTCTCTCTCTCACACACACACACACACACACACACACACACGACATCATCACAGGGCTCCACCAATTAGTAACGAAACTGGCAACATACTTTACACAGCAGTCTCTGGAAAGTCTTGTAACAACACTGCAACTACTGAGACCCTACTTGGCGATATATATATATATATATATATATATATATATATATATATATATATATATATATATATATATATTCTCAGCATAACTAAACTACAGCGGCTGGTATTGCAACCACAATCATGTTCATCAGTGGAGTAGTGCGGGATCGGCATAATATTTTAACAACGTCCTTGATCTTTGTACGTGATTTCACGTCTACCATTTTTTATTACTCACTGTACAAACTAAATTACTTTAATACAACCATATATATAAGTATAGATCATCGCTCCCCGAGTGCCTTAACAGAAGTCAGCGTATTTGACTCCATATTCATTTCACAGAGTTGACCAAATTTAACCTCACCATTACTATTAAAACTGCCGTGCTGGGTGATTATCGTCCAGAATGTAGTCTGGTTATTGCATTCTGCCAGGACTGACGATACTGGTCTAGAATGCCAGCTATTTGCATAATTGTTTAATCTCACTCAACTGGAAAACAACCAACCAGAATACCAGATAATCCTGACCACAGTGCCTAGATCTTGGACCAAGTCTGGACAAATAAACCAGGTCATTATAGGATAGAGGCATTGTCACCAGTTGGATCCTTCGACCACAGGCTTATGAAAACCTCATTCGTCAGTTGCCTCCACCAGCCAGGGTGACCAAGTATAGTACTTTTGTAGGTAAGACTGGGATGGATTTATAGATCATCAAACTGATATTCCAAAACTGCCTTACTTCTCCACTGACATTAGTAATAACCAGTCCCATATCAACCCATTGTTGCCCTGGATTCCTGTTAGGGATGATAAGGGAAGGGTACTAAGCGTACCACTCTGGCCATCGGCTCATAGTCGGGAAGCTCATAGGTCCCTGTCCCAAAGTTCTTCTCTTTATTAACCTTTGAAAATGCCTGCTTCCATTGTGTATTTAGTACTCCAGGCATAAGTGGGTTAATAACTTAGTATAAGTTGGTATGGAACTGTTCATAACAAGTCAACAATTTATGAAACGATCGGACTCCCCAAAATGGTTACAACAACTGTCCTAGAGCAACGCCCTCAAAAGTCTTTAGCATATAACTCTTACTTAAAGCCGTAATGAGAGATATAAGCACTGTAAGCAAGGATTTCCGAAGAACAGTGACCAGATTGTCAAAGAAAAAAGACGTGAAACATACAACATTGCGGGGAAGGAAGTAGGAGGCCTAAAGGGAGTCACTGAGAAAAGAGCTGATGAAGTGAAAATCCTTTTGACATTTTTCCGTCAGTAGTGGTAGTAGTAGTAGCAGCAGCGGCAGTAGTAGTAGTAGTAGTAGTAGTAGTGGTGGTAGTAGTAACATTAGTAGTGGTAGCAGTAGCAGTTGTAGTAGCAGTAGTAGTAGTAGTAGTAGTCGTCGTAGTGGTTGTTATTGTTTTTGTTCCAGACTCCTCTGATATATGGACCCAGTAGATTACGGAGTTAAAGATGTCCTCCTGCAGTCCATCCTCCTTTCGGAGAGGTTATACGAATGCCACCACGTAAGGCGCCCCTCTTCATCTTTCCTTGTTTAAAAGCACTTACAGTATGTGATGAGCATCCGCATCGACAACACCACACACACTAATGAGAGCTGTACTCCACAAGAAGGCTAATAAAGCCTCTACTTAGATTCGTATAGATTCAGCAGCTGAGTGGGAGTCAGCTCAACACCAAATAACCTCAGAAATGCTGATATAGCAAGAGTCAGATTATATGAAAAAGAAACGCCAAGGATAATGAGTGATGACAAAGGAATTGGTTATCACTGAAGGTGAGGGAAGGTCCATGTTGAATATTGGAGCTTTGTGCTCAATTTTCACTATTGTGCTTCTGGCTTCAAATAATGGAAGTGAAAAGCGAGTGGAACGTTCTTCCTTTACCAAACCATATTTTGAATTCAGGGAACGAAAATCTCCACCACAACCTCTTGTGTAGAATACGGCCACGAAACCGTTAATAACTTTTTTTTTGTTTTTTTGTTTTTTTTGCTTTCGTTTTTTCCTATTGACATCTCATCCTTCGCGTCATTCTTCATCCCACGTGACTGACTCTCCGCCACTATGGTTTCCCTACCACCTTCCGTCCCTAGTCATTCTTCCCCTGACGTCCCATCGATCGCACGCCCTATCTTACTGACTGTCCGCCTTTATGCTTTCCTCACTCTCTTCCCGAGTTTGCCAAACGATCTTCCTTCACCACACCCATCTCCCTCTCTTCCCCCGCCTGTCTAAACCTCTCTCAAATGAAGACATGTAGATGCTTACACTCCAGATGCCTTCCAAGAAATATATCTCGTCTTCCACTATGTCTCACTCCATACTCTCTCTCTCTCTCTCTCTCTCTCTAACGTGGTGTTCACTCCCCTCTGCAATTCCCTCCCCTCTCATCTCTCTTCCTTTTCTCTTTCTTCCCGGCCTCTCTCTCTCTCTCTCTCTCTCTCTCTCTCTCTCTACACACACACACACACACACACACACACACACACACGTCAAGGACTGAGGAGATATGCATAAAAATAGTCAACAGTTATAATGTGGGGAGCCAGGGAGAGACAGATGTGAGTGACTGAGACCTACAAGGACACCAGTGTGGTGTCTGGTACAGAAATCACTTAATACTCTCGGATTTGAAGCCCGCGGATTTGATTACTCGTAGATTTTTCACTCTCGTTATACATATTAATGAAGAGTGAAGTTAAAAAAAAAATAAAATGCGGAGTTTGAAAGGCGCGCGCATGTGTACTTGGTAGCCACCAGATGGCAGAGCGTCGCTCAGTCGTGGATCTGCTCCCGGCCCAAACATCGGTTGTGTTTGTGCGCTGTGCCCTCACTCTCATCTAATTTTCTTCAAGTTGCTGTCAACATGGCCCAAAAGTGCAAGTTAGATAACCAACGAAAAAAAGGGAAATGCACAAAAGAAAACCAAAATGCAAATGAAGATAATGACATTTCCCTGGTGCCAACGGGGATGCAGACGACGCACAATAAACATCAAACATCGATCATAACCCATCACACTTAACTACGACAGTAATTAATCTTCCTACAGACAGGTGAATTGAGGCGAATGTATTGTACGTTGATAAGAATTGATGAGAATATATTGACATTACTGTACTGTATGTTTTTTTCAAAACTTTCATTGTGCAATTTATTTTATTTTGCATTATATTCATGCATAAAAGCATAATCATTTATCATTATCATTAAAGTGTCAGAAACCGTTTTCTATATCGCGTAGACATATTTTCATTGTGGAAGGAGTAACTAATTTGATGCTCGCGGATTTTCCATTCTCGCGGGGGTCTCTGTTCCCGCGAGCATCAAGGGTTTAGTGTATTGGAATAGACGCACTGAGTTTGCCATTTACCTTATTGCTAACTTATACTATCATTTTATGTCACTCTTATATTACCTTTTAAAATATTCGTTGATTTTGGTATATTTCCAACTTCAGTATTATGTCACCGATTATTTTCTATCCATCTATCTAGCCAGATGCCTCAGTACCACAAGGAGTGGCCACATACAAATCGTCTCCATGCAGCCCTGTCTCTCGCCATTTCACTGCCTCCCCTCCCCCCCAAGCTCACACTCCCTTCCCTCATATACTTCTCCCCTCCATCTCATCCTCGGCCTCCCCCTCCCTCTTCCTCATCCACCTCACTCACATACACTCTCTTTGTTAGTCTCTCGCTCTCCATCCTCTCCAGGTGTCCAAACCACCTGCATGCATTTCTCCTAACGCTTTCTGTCACATCCACATCCGCACCACAACTCCCTCACTTCCTCAATTGTTAATCCACATGCTCCTCCCAAACAACTCATTTCCACTGTTCTCACTCTTGTCTTGTGTCCTTCTAACAAGGTCCAAGCTTCACTTCCATACGTTAGAGTTGGTATCAATACACTATCATGCAACGACTTTTTAATTTCCATGTTCACTTCCCTATTTTTTATCACTGCTTTCAACGGACCAGGAACCTTTCTCCCTTGTTGTACCCTTTCAAGCACTTATTACGTTAGTATGATTAAAGTCTAGCCGTGTGTCTGTCTGTCTGGGCATGTTGCAAAGTCGAAACCAGAAAAAAAAATGTTTGCAATGAAACTTGTCAGGATGGTTGCAAATGGATAACAGTTGGGCCCATTTTAATTTCATGTCAATTGAAATGCTCTAAAGGGGTGGGTGGGCCGAATTGTCCCCATTGGTTTTACATAACGCGAAGTTAATCGAACGGGGGTTGACCGGCGTTGAAGTAGCTATTGAAAGCCAGACAAGCCCTTTTCGAAAAACGACCCCATTTGAAAGTCAGATATAGCACATAATAATGTTTTTCTCAACAAACTGTTTATCATTGGCAATAGTATACTATTGTGTGTGGAATGGTGTAAAAGCTAATGGAAGCAGATATATAGTTCTTGATTTAGTCGTGTGCAACTGAAGCAATTCCTGGCGGACGGGTGGGGGGGGGGGTGGATGTGAATCACAGAAAACTGGTAAGTCTTCAACACATTTCTATGATGTTTGAAATTTATATATTGGAAAATAATTTGGTACTGTTTCCACGGTGCTATGTTGTACATTCCTGGCCGACTTACCACCCCGGCCCTTCCCCCCCTCTCCCTCCAATCCCGGCAGATTTTGATTATTATTTTTTTTTTGGCTCAAACCTCCGCTTTTGGTGAGAAACGATGACTGATCACAGAGAAAGTGCTT
Source organism: Coenobita brevimanus (assembly GCF_032717465.1). Classification (NCBI taxonomy): domain Eukaryota; kingdom Metazoa; phylum Arthropoda; class Malacostraca; order Decapoda; family Coenobitidae; genus Coenobita; species Coenobita brevimanus. The sequence goes on from NC_136980.1 coordinate 29,836,527, forward strand.
ACCTGAGCCTAGAAACGGTCAAAACAGGTGAGTCTCCGTGCACCTCAAACCGTATTCTGTAAAGGTACTCTGCAGCTGTCTCATTATCTATGGTTGAAGAATTAGTATTGGTAATCACTCAGAATTGGTAGATATTTATTAATTTGGAACAAAATAACATGTAGTACAAGAATATATTTGTTTTCACACAAAAATATAGGCGAAATAAGCATTGTTCAATTGCGTGAGCATAGTAAAATCGCCCAAATCGGTCACATATGATTCGCTATGACTGTTGTTTCAACATACATTTCATTTTCTCTACTTACATAATACTTTTCCACTAACATTATACCAGTTTCCACTTTATAGAACTATTATCACATATTTACATGCCTTACAATTGTACTTAGCATAATATTAGCGCATATTTACGTAGTGAGTGAACTTGCTATGACTGTTGTTTCAACTTACATTCTCTTTTTTCAACTTATATAATACTTTTTCACTAACACTACACCCGTTTCCACTTTATAGAATTATTAGCACATATTTACAGGCCTTACGATTATGTTTAGCGTAATATTATTGCATATGTACAATGAACAACCAAAACCATCTTCCCAGTTCCGTCCAAATATAATTTACACCTGGCGAAATACAACAAAAACTCAGTCTCTACTACTGCTTGTTGCAAATGGTTCGATTTTTCCGCTATATGTTAGCGAGTGAACTCGCTATGACTGCTGTTTCAACTTAAACTCTATTTTTCAACTTATATAATACTTTTCCACTAACATTACACCAGTTTCCACTTCACATAATAGTTACCACATATTTATAGGCCTAACTATTATATTGAGCATCATATTATCGCATATGTACATTGTGAGTGAACTCGTTATGGCTGTTATTTCAACTTACACTCTATTTTTCAACTTATATAATACTTTTCCACTAACATTACATCCGTTTCCACTTTATATAATTGTTATCACATACTTACAGGCCTTACTATTATACTAAGCATCATATTATCGCACATTTGCAGGCCTTACTTTTACAGTGAGCATCCTATTATCGCAAGCACACACAGTATCAACAGTGTAAGAAGATGTGATTTTCCTTGTCAGGGTGGGGAGGAGAGGGTGGAGGGGGAGGATGGGGAGGTGGAGAGTAGTCCCCTTCCCCACTCGCTCTCCTCTTCCCTTTCCCTTTTCCTTTCCCCTTTCCCTTCCCTTTCCTTCCTTTCCCCACGTCATGGGGCTGTGGGGAGGAAGTGCGGGGATATTGCGAGGTGAAAGACGTGCTAGGGAGTGGCTCCTTCTCGCCTGCTGCCCACGTACACCCTATAAAAAAATAATCGGAACCTCACGAGCTGATGCGTCTCGCAATGACCACTGATAGGAAAGCCGTGAAGACGTGGCGGGGTTGGTACCCCTGAAGTAGTGTCAAGGATGTTCTCCTAGCTCCGTGTCGTCTTGAAGTAATGATAACCAGGAATATGTAACTTGCTTGTAAACCTCTAAACAGTATAACATTACCAACAGGTTAAATAATAATATAATTGGCAGTCAGTATGTGCTTGGCAACCAACGAATCTGAGTTACCACTCTGGACATAATAAATTTTTACAGTGGAAGGAAATTAACTCACTACTATGTTATACACCATTAACAACGATTTTGGATGATTAAGTTAACGTTAAGTAAAAAAGTATAAGGCCACATATAATCACTTGAATTGTATGTGATTACAATGGTAGTATTATTTAGTTCCGAATTAACTGTGATCGGTATGACGTAGGGAATGAATCATGGAAATGGAGAATTATTCACATATCAGTAGTATGATAAACACGATAAGATTGGTTCATCGTGGAGAGGGGAGGGTGAAGGGTACGGGGCCATTCATGTGAGGATATAAAACAATTAAAAAGAGGTGCAAGATTGCGGACAATGTATCGAAAATGCTGGAATAGGAGGAGTGGTTCAACTGCAATGAGCAAAGCATGCAATGAAGCAGTAGGAGGTGTATTGGTGCTTTTAAATCCCACCAGAATGAGAGCTGTGATGAAAACTGGAGAGAAGACATTGCAGCTATCGTCGCATTACACGGACGTGTTTTCTTTTAATATCAAACAATAAACCATGCTCTTGTCTTTGGCTTTCCTATATGATACCTAGGACTCTAGCATATGATCGGTCAAGGCTTTTATAACAAAATATTTTATCATCGTCTACACCTTAGATTTACCCCAGGAGACAAAGATAAGTTACTAATGTTAACTTGTTACTCACCCAACTCTGCTATAATTCTTGCTGTGTATCGTGAAGCATAACTTATTTCATGACGCACAGTCTCCATACTGAGACATTATAAAATAGTTTAAAATCGCACAAGGTTGTTACCGCAGATAACTGGCAGGTCAGTAGACCAGGGATACCAACCACGCACCAGAACTCAGTTGGGGCTTCAAATTCCTTCGTGCGGTGTGGCATATTGTATCGTGCAGTAAGGGTCCTGATTCTTTTTTTTATAGGGTGTACCACCACATGCTAGCTCTGCCTTCCTCCAGCACCACTTTCCCTTTCTTCACTCACTTCCATCACACCACTTTCCCTATCACCCTCACTTCCGCCACACCCACTCACACACCACACAGAAGGACCATACCTTATTTCTCTTTTCACCGCATCATTGTCTGCATATATGTACCAAAAATCACCACTTGAAATTTGAAAAATGTGCAAATGACGGACCTTGCAATTGCAGTGCGTTTATATGCATCAATTGGAGTCACAGATGACATAAAATTCGGACATATACAGTATATACGTCAGCGGTAGATCAGTGGGTTAAACAGATTCCCCATACATTCAGCCATTCTGCTGGAACTGGGAAATAATTGAAACTGACCTCATGTAGGTGCAAATGACTGAGATTTGAGAAGCGAATCCCTAGAGCCCTCCTAGCCAGCAATATATATCTATCTATCTATATATATATATATATATATATAGATAGATAGATAGATAGATATATATATATGTATATATATACAGACACAGAAAAGAGAGAGAGAGAGAGAGAGAGAGAGAGCCATGTTTTTGTCATGCAAGCTGGAGCTTTGGCTTAGAATTGCATCTTGGGGGCTTAGCTTGGTTTTCTGTCCACAGAAAATTACAGGATATGTAGAACAAAATAATTATGCCCGGATAGCAAAGTAAACAAGAGAGGTTTGCCGAAGAAGATCTGACGAATATGCACCTTACATGTAGCCGTTATTTGTGCTAGAACTGGCTCTATATGTCATTAATATTAGCCACCTGCATCGTAATTTTATGTAAATCGTGCTAATTTCATGATATTTATCATTTACATGTCCTTGCTGGCCAATCTCACTCTCCCCAAGCCATACCAAGACTGCTCCAACGAACCACACTTGGGTGAGATATGAAGATGGTCTTGGTTTCGATGACATGCTTGGGCCAGCTTCGTATCACTTTGGTCGACAAAAATGGCGCAAGCTTGGTTTCACCAAAGATGGCTTCGAATCTGATCCGCCTGCCTGGAAGAAAAAAACGCAGTTATATGTATATATATATATATATATATATGTGTGTGTGTGTGTGTGTGTGTGTGTGTGTGTGTGTCCGACTCTGGGCATAGGCTTCACAGCCTGCTATCAAGGCCCAGCAGCCCTCCTACATACCATACACTTCTACATGTCACCACTTTAGCGCTAACACCCACCGTCCATAACTGAATTACGTGCTAGGGCATCTCATGCAGGACTGGTGGTGGTATTAGCGAGAATTGTTTGACATGTCGGCGGGTCTTCTGGTAGATCAGTAAAGCCTGATTTAATGAAGGTCAAATCCTTAAATTGTTCCCCTGCCCCAGCCAGGTTCGAACCTGGGTCCGTCAGTACTGCAGGCCACCTCTCTACCTATTGAGTGTGTGTGTGTGTGTGTGTGAATCAGCTGTGGTGGCTTCATTGATAGTTATCACTTGCCCTTAGTCAAGGGTTCGAACTTGAGATATGGCAAATATTTAAATTCGGTGTTCATATGCTTGCACAAGTTTGAACCCTGTCGATTCCACTGATGGGATATAAACACCCAGAATGACATAAGCAAATTTCTTATAATACTTAGGCTGTAGACCGTGCATTATCGGGAAACTCTGATTTTGTTGGTCATGACAATTGAACGAGAACTTATATTTTTGCCTGTACTCAACAATCAGTGGTCCAGAAAATACTCATGCAATAATTATGAAAATATTGGTTACGTTGGAAAGCAGAAACCCTAAGCTGAAATATGCTTAGCTTATAAATCTAAATTACCATGATGTCGAGGTACAGTGAAGTGAGTGAATGGCAGAGTTACTTTGATCTTCAGAGTCAGTCTGTCACGGCTACTGTAACATTCCCAACCCGATACTCCCTACGTTCATGCCTAAGATTTTCGACATTCAGTTCCTCCATTCTCTCTCTCTCTCTCTCTCTCTCTCTCTCTCTCTCTCTCTCTCTCTATCTATCTATCTGTCTCTATCTCTATTTAACCTATTGGCTCCCAGAGTTCCTGTGCAGAGGCTTTTACCAGAAGGGTGCCAGGCGTATCGCCCTGTGCGTATCGGCTCATAGTTGCGAAGCTCATAGGTACCTATCCCGGGGTTCCCTTCGTTATTCAGTTTTGAAAATGCCCGGTTCTGTCCAATACTGAGAACGCTGGGTGCGAATGGGATATATATATATATATATATAGAGAGAGAGAGAGAGAGAGAGAGAGAGAGAGAGAGAGAGAGAGAGAGAGAGAGAGAGAGATCGTGTTTGAATTCATCTATGTATGCATGTCTTTACAGTTGTGTGTGTGTGTGTGTGTGTGTGTGTGTGTGTGTGTGTGTGTGTGTGTGTGTGTATGTATGTGTGTGTTACCAAATTAATTTAAACAGTTTTTATTCGACTTAACCAAGCTTATTTTTATCCATACTTTTTAAAATTCCTCTTTTTTCATGAGTTTGTTTGCATTTTTTAAGTATTTCCTCCATACTTTTCACTCTCTGGAAGGTTACTTACTCGAGCCTTGACTTATTTGTCTCATATTTCCCTTCCTTTTGTGTTCCTCTATGTCTTTATCACAGATTTCCTGTGATATTTCCTACAATATGCTCATTATATTTTCCATCCCCTTTCTGTCTCTCGATTTTTTTTTTAATTTCTTCATCTATACCAGTGATTACTATAGATTTGTTGATATCTGCTGAATCTTTGACCAATTTTGGGTTGTTTTGGATTATTATTTTTTTTACTTCCTTTCTAATGCTTGTTTCACTCTTGTTTTTAAGTCGTTCCTTACTTTCACGATTTCAGCATACGTAGTTTCCATATCATCTTTGTAACTTTGCATCGCTTCATTCAGCTGGGTTATCTTCTCTTCAGTATCACTGCTTTGGTCTAGCAGACTGCTTGCCTGACTAATTGTCGCTGTATCATTTCCGAACTCCTCCATATTACTTTCATGGTTGACAGCTGTACTTGCCATTTCACTAATCTTCCATCTCAGTGAACCTGCCTCAACTGATAGCTCATCTATTGTTGTCTTCTTTTTTTTTATTAATTCCTTCACTAATTTTTCATTTCCTTCTACATGCGCAATTGCTTCGTAATTTCATCCATTTCACTCTGAAAAGCTTTCTCCAGTTTGTCCACCCTCTCTACTAGTTTGTTATATGTTTCCATTTCAGCCAATTCCTGGTAGGAATCATCCTGCTGTATACCTTTGTCCCTTTTCTTAACTCCTTCCATATTCACATTACTAAAGATGGTGCTCATCTTGTGATATTACTGAGAGAGATTCTACTTAAAAGTATGCATTTCCTTGCTCTCCCATGGCGATAGACGACACAGCTGATGAAACGTTGGTCAGCACATTCCTGCAACTAATTGGCTGTATTCTGTTATTTGGACAACGCTTTAGTTTATACTTGCTATACTCCATTAGAACACCATTTAGTTTAACCTAGAAGTGTGTGTGTGTGTGTGTGTGTGTGTGTGTGTGTGTGTGTGTGTGTGTGTGTGTGTGTGTGTTGTTGTTGCTGTTGTTGGTTCGTTTCTTTGTTATCATAATAACTCAAACAGTTTTCATCCGGTTTTAGCCAAACTAGGTGGAAGGCTTGAGGCTCAGCTGGTGGGAAAATCTATTATCATTTCAATAAACTAAGTTGAACTTCAAGGTCACAGTTCAAAATCAAACGGTGACTTAACAAAATCAGCTTAAGAGTATTTATTCGATGTCTAAAATAAACTTAGGAAAAGGGTTGAGGGTAAGACATGAATGCAGTGATTCAGTAGTGAAAACAGTCAAATGTCAAGGGAATGGAGCAAAGGACAAGTTTGGCCTGTGGGTGTGTGTCTGTTACCAAAATAACTCAAACAATTTTGATCTGTTTTGTAACCAAACTTCAGTGGAAGAGTTTAGGTTCATTCAAGGAGTAAGCCTGCTGTTCGTGAGAATAATAAGTCAAAAAGTCAAGATCACAAGGCAAGGTCAACTAATGATTTTTAAAAATCAATGTTCAACGAAACTTTGTGGACAGGTTGGGGAAGATCAAAAGTAAACTGTTTTGATTTTGGAGGTAATAATCAGTAAAGTCACAGGGAAAGGTTGAATATCCGGTCGCAGGGCAAGGAACCAACTTAAATAATTATGACGCGATTTGAACCAAACCTGGTAGGAAGGGATAAAGGTCACGCAAGAACCAAGGAATTTAATTTTAGGAACAATCCATCAAAGCCTCAAGGTCACAGAGGCATGTCAAAGTTCGACTTGTGTTTCTGTTTATGAACAAAAATAACATTCGAAAGTTTTTATCTACTTTGGGTTTGGTAGATGGGTTGATGATACATATACAAGCTCACTTTTTTTTTAATTATTATTATTCGTATCACCGAACGTTGCCAGGGACACAGGGTGGTGTCCTATGTCTTCAGTGATCTGCACATACGGTAGCCGAGCCTCAGGACCCACCACATCCCGGAGCATTCGAGATTTTTTGGCTCAAATTCAGAGAGTGGCCTAAAACTCAGTTCTTAGGCTCGTTCATACCACGGACTGGGATTATTCTATACTATATTGGCCTTGCCGACGATATATCCATGTTCCAGTTACACAATTTTATCAACGATAATACTTTTTTAAGTAATCTAGGACAAAAACCTTAGCGTAAAGCTTGTGTATATGGGCAAGGTGAGCACATCCAGTCAGCACACGTTCTTTAACTGAGGTGTGCATGTGGCGCGAAACCAACTTCCAAACGAGGAATAAAACTTGCTCCTGCCTAACGTTAGTGAAATGATTTTTTTAAAAAGGAATAGATACATAGAAAGAAATTTAGGTAGATAGATAGATAGACAGATGGATATCTATCTATCAATCTGTCTGTCTATCTGTCTATCTATCTATCTACCTACCTATATATATATATATATATATATATATATATATATATATATGTATATATATATATATATATATATTGTTACGGAACAGAGAAAAGTGAATGTACACTTTAAGTGAGAATACTAAAAATCACTACTGTCCCGTAAAGTTCCAGGTTCAAAACAAAAGAGTTAGGTAAATTACAAGTTAAGGATTTAATGCTCAAACTAACAACAAAACATTCAGGACTCATAAGGATAATGTAATGGCAAAAAAACAGGTTAAATATATGGTTAACTGCAATAGCCTCTATTAACATAGAGGAAATTAACAGAGCCAGTACCTAAGTCAGCCGTGAAAAAAATGAAAATACTGCTGGGAAATGCTCAGTTAATGCAAGATAAATTATTACAGATTCAAACAATATTAAAACTGGCTGACAAATGAATCTACATAAATTACAAAAACCCTCACTAGGCCTACAAATCAACACCTTATGCTACACAGTACAAGGAAAAATGCAATAACAGTTGTACTCAAATTACACAGCTGCTAGATGGTTGGAGACTTCTGAAAAACTCACAACAATAACTGTACAGGGGAGGAGGACAGGAGTGAACAAAATGAGGGTAGATCTAAGTGGCAATGATGCAGAGACTGAGCTCTGTTATAGGGGCCGGCAGAGCTTGATACAACTTGTAAAGAAGGACCTTGTAAGTAAACCATGGGGACAAGAGCTGACAATCCCACTCTGAACAACAGAAAAGACGACTTACTCTACTATAACGGTAGAAGAGGGGAACTGAGGCAGAACACGCTCGTGATCAAACATACAGCATACTGTGCGTTAAAGTACACAAAGGATGATGAAATCTGTAGGCTATGTAACACCTCCCCACAAGAAAAAAGGGTTACAAGGAAATTTCTTATTACTCACAATCTGTATATGGCATTACAGAACATGCAAAAGTCTTTCTAGTGTTTACAAAACATGAGATCTCCCCTACTTACGTTCAGTCATAGGTACTTGCCAAAGTATCCCGCTAACAAATCAAACTTACTTATGTACCCTAGCCTTTCGATCTTGTCTATGCAATCTTCCACGAAGGGGAGGGTAAGTGTCTGTTTTGGTTATCTGATTAACACGTCTGTAGTCGATAAAGCCGCTGTGACCCACACCGGCTTAGGGACCAGAGTGACAGGGAGAACTCACTCGCTCTGACAGGGCTCAATCATCTTGTGGTCCAACAGGTAGCCAAGCTCCGTCTGGATGAGAGGAACTTTCACTGGGTTCATACTGTAAGGAGGCAGTTTAATTGGCTTTGCGTCTCCAACATCGACATCATTCATCAACACAGTAGTTCTTCCTGGAGTAGCACGGAACACTTGCGGGTACTCCTGCAGTAATGCCGAAAACTCCTGCCTTTCTCAGGAGGTAGATGAAAGCTTAGTCTGGAGATCATTCATGATATCAGGATTCTTCCTCAAACTATCACTCAGGCTCATACTGCATGGGAGAGCTTCACTTGCAGACTCGGGTGGAACAGCTACAGTGCAGACTGGATTATTTTCGTCCCGCCTGTGATATAACTTTAGCATGTTGATGTGACATAGTTGCTTGCTCTTTCTACGATCTGGTGTGGCGATGACATAGTTGACATCAGAGTTTCTTCTCCACGAAATAAGGACCACTAAACTTGGCTTGAAGAGGTTGCCCATGAACCGGTAGCAGAACCAAAACCTGATCTGGCTGAAAGTGGCGTAACCTGGACTTCTTATCATACCTGAGCAGCTCCTAAATTCTCTCTCGCCAACTGTAAAGCAGTGGACAGCCGTTCTTTGAACTTCATCACATACTCCAGCAGGTTGACGTCATCTTCCTCCGACAGCCAGCATTCCTTGAGTAACAGGGTCCTCTTACTTCATGGCCAAACAGTAGTTCAAAAAGGTGAGAAGCTGATGAGGATTCACATTTGGAGATTCTCTTGCAGCAAATACCAACGAATGGGAAGACCTTTATCCCAGTCTTTCTCATGTTCCAAACAGTATTTCTTGAGCATCGATTTGAGTGTTTGATGATATCTCTCCAACGCTCCTTGGGTCTGGGGATGGTAAGCTGAAGACGTGATCTGGGTGCCCAACTCTTTCAGAGACTGCTTGAAAAGCATTAGGCATGAAATTGCTTCCCAGGTCTGACTGTACCTCTTTGGGCAGACCAAACTTTGTGAAGAACTTCTTGTTCCTTAACCACGTTCTTTGCTGAGATATTTCTAAGTGGAATGACTTTAGGATAACAGTAGCCATATCAATCAGGGTCAACACATAAGAAAAGAATCCTGAAAGTCTTAGGAAGAGAGGCCCACACCAATATCCACCAACACACGGGTGAAAAGGCACTCAAAGGAGGAATGGGAACTAGAGGTGCAACCTTTTCGGTCTGATTACTTACAACTTGACGGGTGTGACAAGACTTACAATACCGAAACATCCTGAAGATACCTGGCCAGTAGAGTGTTTCAAAATGCGTGCCACAGTCTTCCTCACTCCAAGGTGTCCTGCTGAAAGCTGGAATCATGAGCCACTCTAATGATATCCTGCAAACACGAGAGATGACAACTTGATGCTGCAACCTCCCATTCACAGTCGGCTGATGCTGTTGGGGGTCTCCACTTCCTCATAAGTACTCCTGACTTTTACGTAATAACAAGTGAGCACCGGCTGACTCTTCTTCACTGTAAGCAGAGTTATGAACCAACTCAACTCAGGGTCAGCAACCTGCAACTCAGCCAACTCTTGACGAGACAAATTATCAACACTACGGGAGTACTGCCTCACATCTGGTAAAGTGGTCCACACTAGCAAGAAAAGTGTCAGCTAGGATAACATCATCATCATCATTATCCTCTAATCCTCCAGTAACTTTGAACTTAGCCTAGTGACAACACATACGAGAACATCAGAGACATGCACCCAATCCCGGGTCGCAGCCACTGGCTCACTAGACAACTGAGGGCTGGACACACTTGACTTTCACCAATATCATTTCCAAGTAAGAAAGTTGCACCTGACATTGGGGTGTCTCCAACCAACTAACCATAACGGAACCATTAACAAAACCAGACTCTAAATTCACTCTGCACAGAGGGACAGAAGGGAGTAATTATTCCCTACACCTTGTAAGATTACAGTTTCATCAGAGGAATTAACATTAGAGTCCTGAACTTTTCAAGAATCAGCATAAGGGATTGGCAAGCACCTGTATCACGATATATTTTAACTGATTTCCTGTCATTACTGTCAGAGGACTGGCAAAACCATCAGACGGAAATTAGCACATGAACTCTTGAGAGTGTCACCCACGTTACTGCTCAAGAGGAGCGCCATCATGAGTTAAGTTACCCCTCCAAGCAGGTTCAGTTAACTCAGGTAAAGCATTCTGGGAACTCTCAGAGTGGACACTGGAGCCAATTGACTGAATATTTAAAGACTCCTTTTGTTCACATCACGCTTTCTCCTGAAACATTTCTCCGTAGTATGACCAAGCTTACTACAATAAGTACATTTACTTTTCTGAAATCTGGTGAAGCTGGTATTTACTTCCTGAGAAACATGTATTTATTCTCTTTCCTGTTACCTGTACTCTGAGTAGAGGCAATGCTGCCTCTCAGCTTTCCCTTTTTCTCTAGAATATCTCTTGTGAGTGAGAACATATTCATCAACTAAAACTACAGCATCCAGACAAATTATCTATTCTTTTCTCATCAAGATATGAACACATCTTTTATAAATACCTCTTGAAGTCCTCCAACAAAATCATCTGCTTAAATTTACCAAATCAAGATACATTCTTGAGTTAACCACTGCTCTAACAGATCTTCCTTTGATTTTTTGCATACTCAACATGGGATTGCTTATCTTGCTTGGCCGTTGTCCTAAATTTTACTCTATAAGCTTCAGGAACAAGCCTCATAGGCCAGAATCAAGCTCTTAACTACATCATAATTATCAGATTGATCCTGAGGCAAAGATGCGCTAAATTGCTTGACTTTGGTGAGAACAGTTTGAAGGAGTGGCAGCCTTTTGGGCCAATTAAAACCTGTAACTACCCTCTCAAACCACTGAAAATGTTTGTTAAATCAGATTCATTAAAAGGAGGGACAAGTTTAACATTTTTGGCTATCAAAAATCATCAGAGCTAGATGATCCAGTTCCACCTTGTTTCATGCGATACTCATGGTCTGCCTGAATCCTAGCAAGTTCAACTTGTGCGTGAAACTCAACCTCCTTAACATCAGCACCTCTTCCAGCATGTTCTTGAAATTCAGCTTCCTTCCACACGAGCCTCCTGCAGGGCTGGCTGTAACTTGGCTAATTCAATCTGCGTTTGCTCATTTGGAGGAGTTACATTAAACAAACTCTCATTAATCATGTCAATAATTTTGATCTTTAGAATGATGAGCGAGAACAACTAATTCCCAATTGTTGAACAACAAGCTTAAGTTCATTCTTTGTTCTGTTTTCACATCACACACTGTTTGCACATTTGACAAAAAATCTTAAAGCCATCAAAATTATGTAGTATGTTGACATCATGAATAAGTAACAGTCACAAAATATCAAGCAATATCCTTATGATAATATCCTGAATATCCTGATATGAGGTCGCCAGAGAAAGATAATGTACACTTTAAGTGAGAATACTAAGGTCACTACTGTCCCGTAAAGTTCCAGGTTCCAAAACAAAAGAGTTAGGTAAAATTACAAGTTAGATTTAATGCTCAAACTAACAACAAAACATTCCAGGACTCATAGGATAATGTAATGGCAAAAAACAGGTTAAATATATGGTTAACTGCAATAGCCTCTATTAGCACGAAATTAGCAAGTAAATTTACACTAAGTCAGCCTGATAAAATGAAAATACACTGGGTATTGCTCAGTTGGCTGAATAAATTATTACAGATACAAATGTTATTAAAACTGGCTGACAAAATGAATCCTACATAAATTACAAAAACCCTCACTAGGCCTACAAATCAACACCTTATGCTACATGATGCAAGGAAAAAATGCAATAACAGTTATACTCAAATTACACAGCTACTGAATGGTTGGAGACTTCCGGAGCACTCACAACAATAACTGTACAGGGGAGGACAGAGATGTGAACAAAATGAGGTAGATCTAAGTAGCAATGATGCAGAGACTGAGCTCATTATATAGGGGCCAGCAGAGCTTGATACAACTTAGCAAGAAGGACATAAATGAAGTACAGAGGGACAAAGAGCTGAGAATCCCGCTCTGAACAACAGAAAAGACGACTTGCCTCTACTATAACGGTAGAAAGAGAGAACTGAGGCAGAACACGCTCGTGATCAAACATGCAGCATACTGTGCGTTAAAATTACACAAAGGATAGTGAAATCATAGGCTATGTACCTACCTATCTATCTATCTATCTATATATATATATATATATATATATATATATATAGATCGTATTATAAAGCGACTGAAAGCAAAAAATCAATTACTGTTCATGAATAATGCAATACCGACAGTCATTTTAACAGTATTTTGGGGTATACAGTATAGTCACTTTACATTAGCATTTCATTATTTCTGTATTGCCACAACTATCATTCTTTTCCATCATTCAGCTTTATGCCATTCAATAATCACATACGATTAGGCCTAAGTCTAAATGTAGTGGGAACTACCATAAGATATGCTATAATCAATACACAGGCATGCGAGTCAAACCATGTTGTTGGTGCAATGTTTGTGCAGTCGTTGCCACTTATGCCTTGCATACATCATAAGACAGATTACATAATGTGATAGCAATTATCAGTTGTTCATAAAATGATACGTTGTGCAAGTGTCACAAGTTAAAGCATCTTAAGTCATGCAACTTTGGTTATATTACAGTCAGGGGGAAATTTTGTGTTGTGAAACAGCATAAGTTTCTGATACTGGAAATACAGTCTAGGTACTAGAAAAAAAAATATTGACCACATTAATACAGAAATACGGTAACAGCCTAATAGGCTATTGTTTGCACTAATGACACAGTTTTATGACATCTACGTATAGTAGTAATAGGCTGTTTACAGAGCTCACGCAGTTTTGTGATATGGAAGGACGACGATAATAGGCTAGTCTTTGCAGTGCCGACTCTTTTATATTACATGAGGACGGTAAAAATAGACAACTATTTGCACAGCTGACAAGTTTAATGATACAGATTAATGGTAGGCTACTGTTTACATAGCTTAGTTTTACGACACAGAAGTAAGGTAACAAGTTCATTTAGTATTGCCATGCAATACAAAGTCCCCTACCAGATGATAACCATACTCACAGTATGTCATTGAACTTCGAAGTAGAAGACTGGTTGTTCCGCGTGACACACCGTCATGATATGGGGAACAATTGTGTGAAGTTACATAAAAATCTGTCCATGTATGTGGAAGTAACAGAGTGGACACGAATGCAGGCATGGTTGTTACGTCTGAGAGCACCCGACCTTATTTAAGCCCCAAGTGTGACCTTGATCCTGGGAGAAGATGGCTGGTTATTGCACGCGACTGCTATGGGGTACAGTTGTGTGAAGTTATATGAAAATCTGTCCATGCATGTGGAAGTTACAGAGCGGACGCAAAATTGCAGACAGATTGACCTACTGATGTACTGACATACTAACGGAATCACGCAAACCTATAGTCCCCATCTGGCTTCACCGGCAGGGGACTAATAACAGGCTAAACTTTGTACAGCTGACCCGTTTTATGACACTGAATTACGATAATAATAGGCTACTCTTTACACAGATTTCTAATCTGAGAGTGGGCAAGGAAGTCTGACATAATTTTTATGACATTTTCACGCACGTTACTCGTCAGTATCTACTCTACAAACTCATCCGTCTGTGGAAAGCATTATCTCAATTCATGTTGACACTTGCCAGACCCATTTTCCCATCACTCCACTCCCTCGAGGCGGTTACTTAACCTCGGATTAAGCACCTCAGGGGCTCAAAACCTCGTTCTTAACATCTGTGGTTTGGGAGTTTGTTGTAATCCAGGCTTTAAACAAGGGATCGGGTTCAAAGCCGAGACGTGAACATGTTCTTAGAGGAACTACAAAGGATTTGTTGTTACCAATTATTAGTATAGTATTAGTATTAGTTTTGTATTAGTATTATTAGTATTATAATTATTGCTATAATAATAATAATGATAATAATAATAATAATAATTATTATTATTATTTATCGTTGGCTTGTCCAACCTTTCCCGCCCACACCTGCACCACCATCCCAGTTTGGCCACACCCACCCTCTAACTCCTTCACAACGATGACGCATTTTACATTCTATTATTGCTGCTGCCAGTCGATTATATTAACCTTAGATTTTCTGGCTGTCAGGTTTATATATAGCCGTTATTTTCTCCATCACTAGAGGGGATTTTCCTTAAGTAAAAGAATAATCTGGGATTACAACAAAAGAAAACCAATGATTGGACTGAGGATGTTAAAATGGTGCAGTTCCGTCAACATAACCATTACCCTCTCCGCGCCCCCAGCCCTCCTACTGTATTCGTGTTGACGTGCAGAGGTCGGGGTTGGGGGAGAGGACCCAGTGCCTGGCGCTACTGGGGCAGCAAAAGTTATGGTGCTGTTGTGACGCCGTGAACGTAGACTCACTCACACACACACACACACACACACACACACACACACACCTTCCCTCATACTCCTTCCCGCCACGCATTTTTGTAACCACTCATGCATATCTTCATACATACATGTCTTTATACATGGTATCAGCAAACTGATACCATGTATAAAGACATATTGATAAAACTGTTTCATAACACTCATTCACAACTATTCGTTTCGCCTTTCTTACCTTAATGTCCTCTTGTGCTGTAGGTCACAGATATGCAGCTTAATGAGCAGTATTCAGTTTGAGGAGCCGTGAGTATACGGTTCACTATAATTCATACAGGCCTATCATTCCAACACAGAACGCAAGTTTTTCGCCATGTTGTCGGGGCTGACTTCAGTAAACTGACTGTGAACCACGAGAAACGAAGTGGAAAGCTCACCATCATCATAATCAACAATAACAACAACAACAACAATAACAACAGTCTGAGACTACTGTACACTGCAGGATGAAGGCATCATCTCACCTTATATTACTTCCCACTCTGGTCGAGTAGCCTTAGGACCTCCGGGGACTCTAAATGAAAAATAAAGATTTATTTCATCTACTTTACTTCACTTAACCCTTCGTGGGCCAGGGGTTACCAGGTTACACGGAAGGCCGATGGGGTCCCGGCGGACCCCAAACCTTAATGGTGTATTTCTGCCATATTCATAAAGTTATATCTACTAAACTTTGTACATAAGTTGCACAGGACACGGCACGTGGAACCAACCCACCAAGTGTCCCTCTTTGTTTTTGTTTTTTTTATTATTTTAACTTTTTTTTTTTTTTTCGTTTTATCACAGTTTTCTTAAGGTCTGAGTGTAGAAGTACTGCACTTATTTGAATGTCTGATTGTCAGTATTCTTGAAACAGGTTCTCATAATAATAACAAGTTCATGTGTAAAGTAAATTAGCATGATCATAAATTAAAACTATCCCTATAATGTTCAAATTTGGTACAGCAATTTCTTGTTTTATCCTCTTGATGAGCATCTTCTGTATTACTACCACCACTTGCATTTTCAGAATTATCATCAACACTCACAGGAGACTCAATGCTACTCACACTAATATGTGTGAATATGTGTGTGTGTGGATAATAGAATGAGAAGGTGTGTAATGGTTGCAAGAGCATACAGAGGTTCAGGGGGGTGGACTTTCTGACCACAATATGGTGGTGATAAAAGTCACGGTTCAAATGAAATGGGGGAGTAGGAGAAGGGAAGGACAGGAGGAAGTAGTCCATACAAGAAGGGTAGAAATGTTGCAGGATGGAAAAATGGTAGAATATAAGAGAGAAGTGGAGGAGCGATTAGGTAAATATGATTTGGAGCAGATGGGGGACAAGGAAGGTGTGTGCAAGATTTTCACAGAAGAAATCTATGCAGCATGTGAGGTGGTGTGTAGGGTGAAGAGGGTCCAAAGAACAAATTGGTGGAATCTAGAGGTAAAACAGGCTGTGGCGCAAAAGAAGAAAGCATATAGTGAGTGGATGAGAAACGGGAGAGGAGCAAATTGAGTGACGGAAAAGACAGTTATATGTAGGTGAAAATATTAGTAAGAGAGTGTAAGAAGAGAATGGATGAGGAATTCGGATGGAACTTGAATATAAAGTGAAGGGATGTAAGAAAATGCTCTGGAAAGAGGTAAAGAGAGTTAGACAGAGTGATAAGTAAGTCGGGGAGTGAAAGATAAAAATGGTAGATTGCTAATGGTGAAGGGAGAAAAAGTGAAAAGATGGAGAGAACATTTAAGGCGTTATTGAACATAGAAAATGATAGTAATGTGAGTTTAAATGGCTGAAGAATGACTGTGAGAAGGAGGGATGTGAGAAGAGAGGAAGAAATCAGTATGGTGGAAGTAGTGGAAGTATTGAAGAAAGTCAAAATGGGGAAAGCCCGAGGAACTGATGGAGTGTGTGGTGAAATGCTGAAGCATGGGGGAGAGATAGTAGTCGAATCAATATGGAAGATGGCCTAGGAGGAAGGTAGAGTCCTGTAGGATTAGAAGTCAGGTGTAATTTTTCCCTGGTACAAAGGAAAAGGGGTAAAGGAAGTGCGTGGTAATCACAGAGACATTTGTCTTCTTAGTGGAATAGGAAAGTATATGGTAGGGTACTTACTGACAGAGTTAGGGAAATAACAGAGGAATCAGTTGGAGATGAATAGGGATGTTTCAGGAAGGGAAGAGGTTGGTTAGATCATATATTCACATGGTCTTTAGTGGAAAAGTTTCTAGAGAAGGAAAAGAAGTTTTACTGGGCCTTCATGGATTTGGAGAAAGCATATGACAGGTGGATAGACAAGGAAAGTGGAAGGTATTAAGAATATATGGAGTAAATGGGAAGTCCCCGAACACCATGAAGAGTATGTATGAGGGGGCTAAGGCTGTAGTGCTTGTGAACAGTAAACTGAGTGAATTTTTCTATTTGAATGTTGTACTGAAACAGGAATGTGTCATGTCCCATTGGTTGTTCAATCTGTACATGGATGGGATCATAAAAGAGGTACAAGGAAAGGCAGCGGATGTTGGAGTGACCCTAATGAGAGAGGGCAGTGTTTGGAAACTCCCTGTACTGCTGTTTGCACATGATACTGTATTGTTAAGTTATTGTTAAGGGCCCGTTCACACATCGCCGAATGAAATGCCGAATGCACGCCGAACCGTATTCGGCCGGGATTCGGCCAGAATCGGGCCCAAACTGCCCGAATTTGGCCTTTCTGTCTGCTGTCTGTTTGATGTCGCCGACAGTATACCGACGAAATAGAATGCAAACCGAACGCAAATCGAACACAAACAGAATGCGCACAGACGCCAACCCGAAACTCCTATTTTGAAAATTAACCGTCATTTTTTCGGTGCGACATCGGTACAGCAACCACGATGCATCGGCGATGCATCAACGATGTATCGCCGATGCTGTACCGAGGGCATCCCGAGTGCATACCGAACTTCCCACGCCCACCCAGGGGTGTATATATATGCGCATACCAAAAAGCCCATCACACTCCCAGTTCCAACAGAGCAACAATGGACAT
Source organism: Coenobita brevimanus (assembly GCF_032717465.1). NCBI lineage: Eukaryota > Metazoa > Arthropoda > Malacostraca > Decapoda > Coenobitidae > Coenobita > Coenobita brevimanus. Next base: position 29,854,709 of record NC_136980.1, read on the forward strand.
CACAGCAGTCATCCCCAGCGAAGTCAACAAGCAAGCCGTGGCCCTGTGGAGCAAAGCACAGACGGACTCCCTGCTCTGCGTCAAGTATCTGACCTACCTGTACCTGGAAGACGAGGAAAAAGACCACATTCCACCCCGGAGGAGGCTCAAGATTTGCCAGAAGAGGTCCTGTTGGTCCCGTGACTGGCTTCAATGACGGAAAGAATTTGGCCAATGGGAGAACCTTCTGCAGGAGCTGGTACTGGAGGACAGGACATCATTTCGCAATTTCCTACGCATGGACGAGAACCTCTCCTGTGAACTCCTTGAGAGAATTCGTCCTCGCATCGAGAAGCAGCGCACCTTCTGGCAAGAGCCCTTGGAGGCAGGTTTGAGGCTCTACATCACCCTCAGGTACCTGGCCACCGGGGACAACTACCGCAGCCTTTCCTTTGGATTCCGAGTACCTCCCAACTCTATCTCCTGCATCGTGTACGAGACGTGTGAGGCCATCATTGCGGAGTACATGGACAAGGTGAACGTTTGCCCATCGACAGCCGAGGAATGAAAACAAGTTGCGAAGGGCTTCTCACGAAGGTAGCAGTTTCATCACACCGTTGGAGTGATAGACGGCAAGCACATTCGTATGCGTGCTCCTAGCAAAAGTGGATCCTACTACTACAACTACAAGGATTTCTTCTCCCTGGTCCTGCTTGCTGTGGTCGACAGTGATTACAAATTCATGTTTGTGGATGTGGGTGCCAATGGGGCAACTTGCGATGCCCAGGTATTTACCAACTCAACCCTACACAAAGTGCTCTCGAATAACCAAGTTCGACTGCCTCCCCGAGAACCTCTGATTGATGGCGAATGCCCGATGCCCTACTTCATCGTTGGAGATGATGCCTTCGCCCTTCAAGAATGGTTGATGAAGCCCTTCCCCAACCGAGGTCACACCTACAAGGAGAGAATCTACAACTACCGCCTCTCCAGAGCAAGACGAGTGGTTGAGACCGCCTTCGGCATCCTCGAGAACAGGTAAGTGAAATTTTGATGTGTACAAATGTCAGACGTGTCTATATATCAATCTTGGCCGCAATCTTGGAAGTGGGGGTTGGAGTCCTCTGGGAACAGGTCTTCAGATGCCGCCTCCATTCTGCTGTAGATGCTGTAGTGCGCCCGTTCTCCTAGCTCTGGAAAGTGTGACTGAGATGCTTTGGCCTTTTATATATGCCTCGGTGGGCGGTGTTCAAAATTCTGTGTACATTCTTGAGACAATCGGTATAATTTTGGTATGTATTCTGTCCATATTCGCCGATTCATCGCCGACATCGTATCGATTTTTAACGGTCATTTTGTCGGCGATGCATCAGCGAATGCATACTGAATGCTTGGAATGCATACCGAAGGATCACCGAATGCAACCCGAGGGCGTCCCGAGGAAGTGAGTTCGGGCAGGTCACACCGAATATTTCATGTTTGATGAAATATTCGGTGACTTGCCCGAACCCATTTAGAACACCCCGAAACGTTCCCGAAGTGCACCGAATAGCCCAGAATTGACCGCCGAACGTTTCCCGAAACCTATTCGGCATGCATTCGGCTTCTCTTTCGGCGATGTGTGAACGGGGTATAAGTGAGGACGAAGGGGAACTGCAAGGCTTGATGAATGAGTTTGGGAGAGTGTGTAAGAAACGGAATCGAAAGATGACTGTAGGGAAGAGTAAAGTAAGGTGAATGTAGGGAAGAGTAAAGTTATGGTCTTCGAGAGAAATTAAGCCATTGAATGTACAGTGAGATTGGATGAGAAGGAAATGGAGAATGTGGGTGCATTTAAGTAACTGGGTATTGCGATGAGTAAGGATGGAAGTTTAGAGGATGAAGTGCTTGAATGGGTACAACAAGGAAGAAAGGTTGCTAGTTCTTTGAAAGCAGTGATAAGGAACAGAGAAGTGAGCATGGAAGTTAAGAAGTCACTGCATGACAGTATTGTGATCTTACAATAACTTTGTATCTTGTAGTGAAGTTTTGTAGATCAATTATACATATATTAGACTCGTGGACGAGCGGTTGTTATACGTGAGTAGTTTTGTAAGTAGATAATCTTCGTTCCCTTTTGTCATGCAATGACAGGAGAGGTAAAGATTAGTATGGGACTATTTTTATTTGTCTTGGAAATATTAACAGTCTCTCACACACGAGTGAAGTATAGAGTCCCGCGAGCTACCTCCTGTCTCCCTCTCTCTCTCTCTCTCTTCCACCCTCTCGCCCATGTTGCTAGGCTCCTTCTCTCTACTACCTGTCGGTTCTATGGCCTGTCTCCTTCTGAGCTCGGCTTCCTAAATTCCTATTTTAGCAGGGGTCGTGTCACGTGGAATATACTGATGTGAAATTTCTAGAAGCCTGTGGGTATGTGTGTATGTGTGTGTATGGTCACGAGGTGCTGTCGTGTGCTTATCAAGCATTCCTTGAGTTAGAGTGTGTAAGCATGTTTACCATTGCTCGATTCTCGCTGACACACTACCTATCTCATCCCCTGACTTGCTGCTTCTATCTGTCTATCTATCTATCTATCTATCCATCATGCTATCTATTATGATTTGTAATTATAATATGGAGTCCTGACATCGCTCGGTCACATAGCTGGAGGTCCTCCGACAGCAATCATCATTGACATATGCTAATCTATTAGAACATAATATTGATTATAATATTGTATACATATAATATTCATGTTAATATGGTAATGTTCTGTAATATTATATGTTAAACAAGTTGTATACATAATTGAACAAATACAATATATATGATTAAATTGGTTATTGTGTGACATTTTGTAAGATGTTTATGAACAGTATAACAGACATACACATATAATTGTGCAGTGGTAATACTGATAGGTTATTACATTACATATGGAGTTGTCCCTTTAGTAATGTCTAATATTTCACCTAACTTGTAAGATGATTCTGGTTATATAGAATTGTGGTAAAATTGTATGACTTGTTACATAATATTGTAGTAACATTGTAGTAATAATTGTAACATTGTATGAATTGTTACATAATATTGTGGTAATGCATAATTGTGTTGGCCTTATAACTGTAGTTACATTTGTTAATGCAACTGTTACATGATTGTGTTGGCCTTATAATTGTGTTTAAAGTTACACAATTGTATACAAGTGTAACATAATGCAATCGTTTGTCGTTACATAATTGTTACATACTGTTTGTAGTTACACAATTGTAGGAAGTGTAACGTAATGCAATCGTTTGTCGTTACATAACTGTAGCAAGTGTAACATAATGCAATCGTTTGCAGTTACATAATTGTAGCAAGTGTAACATAATGCAATCGTTTGTCGTTACATAATTGTTACATATCGTGTGTAGTTACATAACTGTAGCAAGTGTAACATAATGCAATCGTTTGTCGTTACATAATTGTTACATATCGTTTGTAGTTACATAATTGTAATAATTGCAGTCCTGATATCGAATCCGGTCATGCTGCGTTAGATGATAGTGATGATGTGCCATGCTACTAGCTTGTGGAGACAAAAATTTGCTTTTTTGTTTGTTGTTTATGTGGTATTTTGGCATTTGTAGTAACACCTACACTTACATTCATTTGTTTGTTATGTGATCTTACTCTATTTTTTTTTCTTTTTTTTTTCTTGTATTTATTGATTTTCTATAGTTTGTTTTTCTTCGTTTGTCTACGCTTTCTCGGTGTTGTTCGAGGTTTCATAATTGCTGGCTAATTCCCTTGGGACCCTTTTTTAAGGTTTAGTTTATATTGCACAGATATTACTGAAAATGATATTATATTGCCCCATATTTTGTTATTTTATATAAAAAAAATATATATATACACTATATACAGTATTAACTATATACACAGACTTGTTGTTCACTTGTACCTGTCGTGGGCAATTTATGTGTCAGCATTGTGTGGAAATCTTTGTCTTCACGATTGTGTTGAAGATGTTCATTCTTGCTAACGTCATTTGTGTTGGCCATTTTTTTTTTCTGGTTTTCCTTGTAACTTAATTTATCTGTTTCCACTAGGTAGCTTTAATTAATAAATGTTTAATCGCTCACTGAGTAACTGTGATGGTATATTTTCTTTATTACTTTGTAGATGTAATAATGTATAGCTGTATGTATGAAACACGTATTTTACGTAGGTATAAATGGTAACACTCGTTGGTAGTAAATAAATGCTATAGTAAATGAATGAATATATACAGTGTAGAATATTTATTGTTTGTGCAAGTATATAATGATTGAATTATGAAGATAATTGAAGTAGGTATATGTATTTAATTTGTAATTATATAGCACGTTTTATATGTTTGTGCAGTAGTTTTTTGTCTATCACTGTGTAGTGTATAAATGAAGTAACAATATAACTCACTAATTTTTACCGTGGTGGGAATGGTGTGCGTGGTGTTGCACGTGGTGATAGCGTTGTCCTTCACGGGTTGATTGATGTGTTCTCGTCTCGGCAAACACGTATGGTGACGTCGACTTCCCACAGTGGTAGCTGTGGTGTGTAACAGAGTAGCGATGACTTGAGTGACGATGAGTGAGTAAGATGAGTTGTGAATATGGGCTTGGTATTTGCTTCGTTGTCCTGACCTCTTCACTCCTGTGTCAGCGGTGTAGGTTGGGGGACGGTAGGAGAGAAAGGAGGGTGAGGTCAGATGGTTGTGAGTTGTGAGTCGTGTCTCACTATTCGTTTTTTTTTCTCGATGTATTCTCGGTCCTTTCCTCTTGTGATTTACTCATTGTGGGATGAAGACTGCCGCTACCTGTAGGTGAGAGTAGAAGATTATACAGACGACTCATAGAGTTGTTACGTGTAGTTGATCGTAGATTGTTGTAGTTCGTTGGTTCTTCATAGAAATTGGAGGATTGTTTGTATCAACATTTTGTTAAACTACTGGCAAGGCATCGTGTGACCTCTTCACCTCTAAATCAGCGTGATGATCGGGAAGACGGGGGGGGGGGTTGGAGAGAATACTGTCAGGAGCTGGTTGTGAGTTGTTGGTTGTAAGAGTTTTTTTTTTTTTTTTTCAGTCTTGATAATGCAGAATCAACTGTACATTCGTAGACTCGAAGGCTTGTAGACTCGTAGGCTTGTAGGCTTGTAGGCTTGTAGACTCGTAGGCTTGTAGCTTGTATTTTGTAGGAATTCACTGTAGAACTGAAGCTAATCTTGGTACGAGTCTTGCCTGCTTTTGTAGAAATTCACTGTAGATTCGTAGACGAGGTTCATACATTCGCTGCCGCCATATCTTACAATAACTTTGTAGAAACTTGTAGTGAAGTTTTGTAGATCAGTTAAACATATATTAGACTCGTGGACGAGCGGTTGTTATAAGTGAGTAGTTTTGTAAGTAGATAATCTTCGTTCCCTTTTGTCATGCAATGACAGGAGAGGTAAAGATTAGTATGGGACTATTTTTATTTGTCTTGGAAATATTGACAAAGTCTCTCACACACGAGTGAACTATAGAGTCCCGCGAGCTACCTCCTGTCTCTCTCTCTCTCTCTCTCTCTCTCTCTCTCTCTCTCTCTCTCTCTCTCTCTCTCTCTCTCTCTCTCTCTCTCTCTCTCTCTCTTCCATGCTCTCGCCCATGTTGCTAGGCTCCTTCTCCCTACTACCTGTCGGTTCTATGGCCTGTTTCCTTCTGAGCTCTGCTTCCTATATTCCTATTTTAGCAGGGGTCGTGTCACGTTGAATATACTGATGTGAAGTTCTGTGTGTGAGTATGTGTGTATGTGTGTGTATGGTCACGAGGTGCTGTCATGTGCCTATCAAGCATTCCTTGAGTTAGAGTGTGTAAGCATGTTTACCATTGCTCGATTCTTGCTGACACACTACCTACCTCATCCCCTTACTTGCTGCTTCTATCTGTCTATCAATCTATCTATCCATCATGCTATCTATTATGATTTGTAATTATAATATGGAGTCCTGACCATGATACCAACCCTAACATATGGAAGTGATACTTGGACCTTCTTGGAAAGACACAAGTCAAGAGTGAGAGCAGTGGAAATGAGTTATTTGAAGAGAATGTGGAGTTACGTGGGGACAGACTGACAAATGAGACAGTGAAGGAGTGTTGTGGTGTGGATGTGTATGTGCTACAGAGCGTTAGGAGAAATGCACTGAGGTGTTTTAGGTATGTGGAAAGGATAGAGAACGAGCGACTAACGAGGAGACTGTATGTGAGTGAACTGGAGGAGTGGGAGAGGGAGGAGGAGGCCGAGGTTATGAGGTGAAGGGATGGGACGGGGAGATATATGAGAAAGAGGGTTGTAAGCTGGGAGTAGGGCAGTGAAATGGCATTGGACAGGGCGACATGGAGACGATTTGTTTGTAGCCACCCCTTATGGGATTGAGGTGTGTGGCAATAAACAGATATGCAGATAATCAAACCACAATATAAAACACTAACACGATATGTAAGAGGCAGGTAGATACAGTATTTCTAGGGCATCAGGAAGAGAATTATAAAACATCCTCAGGATGTAGACGATCAGGAGCGTATAATGTATGGCAAACACACTCACAGTAGTCAGTTAGCTCGGAAGCGTGCTAGATGCTATTCACACACACATATGCACACAAATCAGGTAACTGGAAACCAGGCAGTAATACAATCTGGTATAGGGACCAGAAGAAGGCAGAAGGAAATTGGGAGGGACAAGAGAAGTAGGTGTAGTAGAGTAGAAGTAGGAGATTGGGGAGAGTAGGATTAGCTGTCGTGCTGACAATCCTGGGCATGTCACACTGTCCATCACACGAATGATACAACGGTATCACAATAAACCCCTTAATCCCCGAGTGTCTCTACATCACATCACTTACGATACAAGATAGACTGAGGAGGCAGTGAGACTAAAAAAAGACCTACATCGAAAATATATAATTTCCGCGCTACACAACGCCACATAATTTTACACTGGCTGCAGCAGTAATCTACGATCCTCCACGATGAAGGAGGTGTAGCAGAGTAGAAGTAGGAGATTGGCGAGAGTAGGATTAGCTGTCACGCTGACAATCCTGGGCACATCACGCTGTCCATCACACGAATGATACAACGGTATCACAATAAACCCCTTAATCCCCGAGTGTCTCTACATCACATCACTTACGATACAAGATAGACTGAGGAGGCAGTGAGACTAAGAAAAGACCTACATCGAAAATATATAATCCCCGCGCTACCCAACGCCAAATAATTTTACACTGGCAGCAGTAGTAATCTACGATCCTCCACGATACCCGGCATTAGTGGCAACGATTCTCTACTGTATCCACATTATCATCACTGGTGGCACCTACCTACCTACCTATCTACCTATCAACAATGGGAAATTTGAGAATGAAGTGCATGAAAGGTCACAACAAGGAAGAAGGATTTCTGGTTCACTAAAAGCAGATATATGGAATAAGGATGATAATATGGAAGTAGAAGAAGTCTCTCCATTGCAGTATTGCGATTCCTACTATAACGTTTGGAAAGCTTGGACCCTGTTGAAAGGACACATGTTACGAGAGAGAGCATTTGAAAAGGGTTAGCTGAGCAGAGCATTTTGGAGTTACATGGAGAGACAGACAGAAAAGAGGACGTGTAGAAGCATTATAGTGCAGTTGTGCATGTGACTGAGAAGCATCAGAAGAAATACTCAAAGATCGTTTGGCCACGTGGAGAGGATGAAGAATGAGAGGCTGGCTAGAAAAGTTCATGTTAGTGAGCTGGAGAGGGGGGAGTGGGAGGCGGAAGGAGAGACTAAGGATAAGATGGAAGGACCGGTTTAAGACACATGTGAGGGAATGGGATAGTTACTTGGGGGAAGGCACATAATTAGCAGAGGGTAGGGTGACTTGGAGGTGATATTTGGCCACCTCTTAAGGGATTAAGGTGTCTGGCTATTAAAAGATCTTCAAGCAAGTTTGTCTTCGAACTATTCTGCTCAGACCAACTCTCATTTTCTGGAGTTACACCCCTGATAAAAACACCATAGCTTCACTAAATCTATATTTGTCCAGTTGTCCGCCTCTTACACTAATTCCTTCATCATCCCATTTTCGTCTTTACGCCCTCTAGGCAAACAAGGAATAATTTGGGGGAGGCGGTGGCTCAATCGGTAGAGAGGTGGCCTGCAGTCCTAACGGACCCAGGTTCGAGTCCCGGCTGGGGCAGGGAACAGTTTAAGGATTTGAATTTCATTAAATCGGGCTTTACTGATCTACCAGAAGATCCGCCGACATGTCGTAAAAATATCCCCGCTAATACCAATACACCAGTCCTGTATGAGACAGCCCTAGCATGTATTCAATATAGACGGTGGGTGTTAGCGCCGAAGTGGTGACATGTAGAGGTGTATGGTATGTAGGAGGACTGCTGGGCCTTGATAGCAGGCTGTGAAGCCTATGCCCAGAGTTGGACACACACACACACACACACACACACACACACACACACACACACAAATGAGTTGATCTGTGTCTGCTTACCAAGGACCTCTCATTATTGATAGTTTTTTTTTTTTTTTTTTAAATCTTACTGATTATTTGTGAGTAAGAATTTATCTCTTTAAATATTCTCAGATATTTTAACATTAATAATGGTTTCCTGGTGTACAGGAAACCATTTGGCTTGTCACTCAGTGTAGAGTCACCCATAGGCAGAAGAGGAAAGAGTGAAGGAAAGAAAGAAGAAAGAGTGTAAAGTCACCCGTAGGCAGAAGAAAGACGAAAGAATGAAGGAAGTAAAGACAGAAGAGAAAGGAAAGAAAGAAGAGAGGAAAGGGCAGTCACCCGAGGACAGCACTACATCGAGTGAGTGGACGGTGAGTGCCCCCACCTACCGCAAATAAAATGAAACAAAAATAATGACTGAAAATAATGACCAACAAAATAATGACCTCAATAGCTGCCTCACGAATCCTTCTAGTAACACCACTATTAACCCTTCTAATAACTCCATACCCTACTGATAAGTCAGCCATTGATCCTACTAATAAAAGCCTGCCCGACAAATGATCCAACACACATGACTGATGTCCCGATTGAAGACTTCATTAATGTCCTCAGTAACCAGTACAGCACGGATTCTTCCTAAAATTTTCCTGCTTGTGGCATTTGTGTTAATTGGTCGTAAAAAAAAAAAAAATAGGCAATGCTACGCTGTTGCAACCCTCCATCTGACTAAACACATACCTTCCCCCCCCCACCTCCCTGCACACCTAACCAAGCGCATAAAGACTCTCAACCCCTCCCCCTCTTGTATAACCAGAGATATTAAACCTTATGATTATGACAGAAAACAATCATCGTCATCTCAACTACCACCACATCAGTTATCAACATCATCATCATCTCAATAAATCATTATCACTACCATCATCATCTTCATCGTCATCACTATCATCCTAATTATCACCGCCATCCATCATCATCTCAACGAACACTACCACAACCATCATCATTATCATCATCTCAGCTATCACGACCACTATCATCATCATCTCAACTATTACCACCACTATCATCATCGCCATCATCATCATTACCACCACCACCAACATTACCATCATCGCCATAATCGCTATCATCATATCATCAACTTCATCATCATTATCATCGTTGCAACCCTCCAACTGGCCAAACACATACCGTACATACCCCCCACCTGCTTGAGCACTTAACCAAGCACAAAACGGCCATCACTGTCCCCGTATAACACGATGACATTAAAACTTAAAAATCTCAGTAGTTTATCCATGGAAAACATAACCTGGTCTCTTCAGATTCCTTGCACACGGCACATTGAAATCTGAGAAAAATTATTTTTTACCGTTTCATTATAAAAAATACTTAAGACAGAGCATTATACCTATCAAAGGCACCGGTTCACTATAGGATACATATCTATGTGACAGTTTCATGACTATAGTTAATACTCACGGAGTTTTGCTCCAGAAACGAAATCTTTTCATCTTTTTAATTTTCCATTATATAAAAATATAATTACTCATGACACAGCACTCTACCTATCAAAAGGCACCAGTTCGTTATAGGACACATAACTATGTAAAATATGACCCTATAGGTAATACTTTCTGAGGTTTGCTCCGGAAACGAAATTTCGACGCTCGGCCAGTCACCCAGCTCTACGGACGGACACCAGTGGTAACGATACCCTCCTCTTTGTCAGGTGGAGGGTAATAAAACCAGTGATATGGAAGAGGGGAAGGTGATACGAAATAAAAAAACACGACTATCATCATCATTATCATCATCATCATTATCATCATCACCACAACCACCACCACCATCATCATCATCATCACCATCACCACCACCATCATTATTACCACCACCATAACCATCATCATCATCATCATCACCACCACCACCACTATCACTGCCACCATCATCACCACCACTATCATCATCACCAACGCTAAGCTGTTGCAACTCTCCACCTAACCGAGTACATACCCACCCACCTCCCTGCACACTTAACCAAGTGCATAACGGCCCGCACTCCCCCTCCCCTTTCTGCATAATACAGAGGAAGTAGGTCCCATTGAAATCTCTGAAAAATAATTGGTGTTTACCTTCCTCCTGAGAAAGTCAGAGGAGGATACTGTAATCACTAGCGTCCGTCCATAGAGTTAAGCGGCTGGGCATAGAGAATTTCGTTTCCGGAGCAAATCTCAGAAAGTAATAAATATAGAGTCGTAAAATATCACCTAGTTATGTGTCTTATAGTGAAGTGGTGCCTTTTGATAGGCAGAATGCTGTGTCTTATGTAATTTTTAAATAACAAAAAAGTACATAAAGAATTCTGAAAGATTGCATTCTGTGTTAAACCGAAGGAGGAAGGGCCGTTATGCGCTTCGTTAGACGTGCAGGGATGTGGGGGGTATGTGTTTGGTCAGGTGGTGGGTTGATGATGATGGTGGTGGTACTGATGATGATCATGACGATGATGTAGTAGTGATGAAAGTGGTGGTAGCATTGATGGTGGTGATGATGATGATGATGGTAGTGGTGATGGTGGTGGTGATGATGATAATGATAGTGTGGTTGTGGTGGTGGTGGTGATGGTGGTGGTGATGATGATGGTGGTAGTTGTGGTGATGATGGTGGTGGTGGTGTGATGATGGTGGTGGTGGTTTTTCAGTGCGACATGCATCTCTGTTATAAAATGGGGGAGGAGGGGGCTAGGGTCGTTATTCACTTGGTTTGACGTGCAGGGAGGTAGGGAGTGTGTGCTTGGTGAGATGGAGAGTTGCAGCAGTGTAGTGTTGATGATGATGATGGTGGTGGGAGTGACGATGGGGGTGGTTGTGATGGTGATGATGATGATGATGGTAGCGGTAGTAATAATGATGGTGGTGGTGGTGGCGATGATGATGATGATAGTGGTGGTGGTGGTTGCCATGATGGTGGTGCTAGTTTTTACTCTCCACCTGACACTGTCAGAGTAGCGTACTGTTATGACTGGTGTCCGTCTGTAGAGTTGGGCGGCTGTGCGTAGAGATTTCATTTCCGGAGCAAATCTCAGAAAGTGTTCACAATAGAGTCATGAAATTTTACATAGTTATATGTCTTATAGTGAACTGGTGTCTAAGGTAGGTAGAATGCTGTATCGTAAGTAGTTTTTATTTAAATATTTTTTTAGTAATGAAAATAATTTTTCTCAGAGATTTCAGTGCAACATCTGCAAGGAATAAGAAGTCAGTACTCAGAAAATATTCACTACAGTCTTGAAATTTCACACAGTTATGTGTCTTATAGTGAACTAGTGCCTTTTGGTAGGCAGAATTCTTTGTGAGTAGTTTTTTTTTTTTTTATGTACTGAAATAGTAAAAAATATTTTTCTCGGAGATTTCAATGCGGACTGCTGTCTCTGTGTTATACAGGGGTGGGGCGAGGGCCGTTATGTTCTTGGTTAGGTGTGCAGGGAGGTGGGGTGTGCTTGGTCAGGTTGAGAGTTGGAATCGTTGACTATGTTTTTACTTTTTCATTATTAAAAAAAAAAAAAAAATACTAAGGCCACAACATTCTACCTATTAAAAGGCACCAGTTCACTGCATGACACATAACTATGCGAAATTTCATATCTATAGTGAATCCTTTTTATATCTGGATTCAAATTACTTAGTCAAGTAGCAAGGAAATCTCTGGGGATTTTTTTTCTAAAAAAGTACTATCAAAAGGCACTAGTTCACCGTAAGGCACAAAACTATGGGGAATTTCATGACTCTATAGTTATTACTTTCTGAGCTTGCTCCGGAAACGAAAATCTCTGTGCCAAGCCGCACAAATATACGGATAGACAACAATGATAACAATACCCTTCTATGACTTTGTCAGATGGAAGGTAAAAATTCATTGGACCATTCAGATTTCTTGCACAAGTTGCAATGAAATCTCGAAGTTTCTTTTTTTTTCAGAAAAACTACTTCAAACACAACATTCTACCTGTCAAAAGGCACCAGTTCACTATAAGACATAACTGTTTGAAATTTCATGACTCTATAGAGAACCATAACGGTTCTCAGCTCCCCCCACCCCCGTATAACAGAGACAGCAGGTCATACTGAAATCTCTGGAGAAATTTTCTTATTTAGCTTTTTCATTATAGACAAAACAAAAAACTACATAAGACAGAGCATTTCACATGTGAAAAGGCAACAGTTCACTAAATTACACATAAGTATGTGAAATTTCATGACCCTGTAGCAAAAACTTTTTCATTTTTTGCGATGGATTACTTGCTCAGGTCGCATTGAAATCTCTGAGTCCCTCCCCCCCCAAAAAAAAATAACCCTAGATGGTTGTGCGATAGGAAGACCTGTGCCAATTGGATACACTGAAGGAAAATAATAAAAACAAACTATATACAAAGATGTTTCACTCAAAACTAATGGAGCTGAAATACAAATATAACTCCTATGGAGACAAGATGACTAGGAATTAATAAAACTGAGCTATAATAAATACATTTACAAGTTATTAAAAAAAAAAAACAGCGAAGGAAAAAAGTAGTACTGACTTATTCTCCTCCTGAGATGCTCATACATGGAATTGAGCAAAAAAACTACCGGTACCTAAACCTACTGTATAAATCTAATGCCTAAATATCACACAATCGGCCTGCCTTCCCTGGGTTCCACAGAAAACCGGGTGCCTGGCATAAATGGAAACAGGTAATAGACACTGCTACCCTCAAAGCACTCATTCAATGTGCCAGGCTCCTGTTGTGTGTCCTTGTGTGGTGTAATGACGGCCGTCACACCATCACTAGGGTCACTAGTACACTCAATCAGTGTCACTAACATCACGGGTTTCTGTGTCACTCTGGGGTTCCAGTGTGGTGTCAACAGTCCAGTTGAACTCCTCCGACTTCAGATACTCTGCCAGCTCTTCGTCTGACAGGTATCTTGTTCGTTTGGGGATCATGACTACACACTTGTAAATAACAGTCCCAATTACCCATTATTCCGGCCACCACTGACCCCTAAAACCACCCCATTACGGGGTCACTGCTACACTAGGTCAATTTCCCATCACCCACAATAACAATCAAGGGTTTCTGTGTCACTCAGAGGTTTTAATGTGATGTCAACAGTCCTCTTGAAATACTCCAGCTTCAGAATATTCTGCCAGCTCTGTGTGGGACAGCTACCTAGCCCGTTTTTCCTCCATTACTTACACAAACACACTAAAAACCAAAGAAAACCATATACAGTACTATATACTGCATATAGTGGGACATGTTACATGCACATGCATGGTCACATTGTGCCTCAAACGCTCAAAATGTGCGTTCAAGTCTTCGACCTTGACCAGAATGGCCCTCCTCTCTCTCTCTCTTATGTTTTTTACAAAAATTATTCGCTACAAGACATGTGCCAACTGAATACACAGCTACTCACCAGAGAGTCGACAGTGGCGAGAACTTGAGCCTGCGGGCAGAAACAGCATAGGCTGGCTCAGGACTGCTTGGTGTAATGATAAAAGTTGCCCATTACCCATTATTCTGGACACCATTAACCGCAAAACTTAAACGCACCCTGGCCATGTATGCAAATGGCACAGGTCTTCCCATCTAGGGTTAAGACAGAATTCTACCTATCAAAAGGCATCACACATAACTATGTGAAATTCCGAGACTCTGTGGTTAATAATTTCTTAGATTATCTCAGGAAACGAAAATCTCTATGCCCAGCCTCCCAACCCCACTGACGGACACCGGTGACAACAACAGTCTCCTCTGACTTTGTCAGGTGGAGGGTAACAATACCCACCCCTGACTTCGTAAAGCAGAGTGTAAAAGTTGTCTACAAAGTATGTGAAGGAATATGGAAACTTAGAGGAATGCGGAAATTCAAAGACTGATTTTTTACTCTCCATCTGACAGAGTCAGAGGAAGGTATTGTTATCACCAGTGCCCGGCAGTGAGTTGGGCAGCAAGGCGGGCGTAGAGATTTCCTTTCCTGAGCAAATCTCAGAAAGTATTGCTTATAGAGTCTTGAAATTTCACATAGTTACAGTATGTCTTATAGTGAACTGCTTCTGTTTGGTAGGGAGAATGATGTGTCTTAAGTATTTTTCTTTTTAATAACAAAAAAGTAAGAAGGCATTGAGATTTCAATTTCGCAGCAAGAATCAGAATTATGAAAAACATAGTTATGTGTCTTACAGTGAATTGGTGCCTTTTGATAGGTAGAATGCTGTGTCTTAAGTAGTGTTTTTTTTTTTAATAAAGTAAAATAAATAGGCAATGCTATGCTGTTGCAACCCTCCATCTGTCCAAGCACATACCTCCAGCTCCCTGCACACCTAACCAAGAGCATAACAGCCCCTCCCCACGCCCTGTGTATAACACGGAGACATTAATACTTAAAAAGATGACAGAGAAGATCATCATCTTAGCTACCTCCACCACCATTATCGTCATCATCATCAATATCTCAATAAATCCATCATCACTGTAATCACCATCATCATTATTAACATCATCATATCATCGTCATCTCCACTACCACCACCATCCATCATTACCTCAGTGAACACTACAACTACCATCAGCATCAGCATCTCAACTATCACCACCATTATCATCAACATCATCATTATCATCATCATTACCACCACCAACAACACTATCATCATCTTCATAACCACTTTCGTCATCATATCAACTACAACCACCATCATCATTATCATCGCTGGAAGAATCACTCTGGCTTGATAACCAAGGAGGGTGACTAAAACCCACCCTCGTAGATGGAGAATATATTTACCAAACAGTTTAGGTGCAGTGTCCACCGAAAGTGTTTGGTAAATATATTCTCCGTCTACAAGTGTGGGTTTTGTTCACCACCATCATCAACATCAGCACCACCATCATTATCGTTGCAACCATCCACCTGACCAAGCACATACCCCCCCCCACCTCCCTGCACATCTAACCAAGGGCATAAGGGCCTTCACCCCAAACCCCCTGCCTAACACAGAGACATAAAAAAAAAAAAAATAGTAGTTTATCCATGGTAAACATAACTTGGTCCCTTCAGAATCCTTGTGCATGGTGCATTGAAATCTCGGAGAAAAATTATTACCCTCCAGCTGACGAAGTCAGAGGAGGGTATTGTTACCAATGGAATCAACAACAAAAGATGGAGTAGATAATCATTTCCAGAGCAAATCTCAGAAAGTATTAACTATGGAGTAATGTAATTTCACATACTTATGTGTCTTATAGTGAACTGGCGCCTTTGTTTGGCAGAATGCTGGGTCATAAGTATTTTGGAAATAAAAATAAAAGCATTTTTTTCCTCAGATATTTCAATTCGACCTGCACAACGAATTTAAAAGCCAGAACTTAGAAAGTGTTCACTATGGTCAAGAAATTTCACATAGCTATCTGTCTTAGAGTTAACTGGCGCCTTTTGATGTGCAGAATGCTTTTTCTTAACCATGTTTTTTTTTTTTTACCCTAGACAGGTAACCCATTGTTTGTTTGTTTATTTGTTTCACCCCAGGTAACCTGGGGTCCATTGGACCCCAAATTTAAAAGAAAATGAATAATAAATACTTACATTTGTTGTATTGAAGTAGCCAATCGTATTTATGTACGTTCATCTATCTTTTTTTATTTAACCCTAAAAGCAAGAATATTAGGAAGTAATACATTTGAAATCAAAAATAAAAAAGGAAACACCTTAATACTTTTTTCTAAGCCGGTTTGTTGAAAATTTATTAGGTGAAATCTTAGTTTCTTTACCCCTCCTCTTTGACCATGGATGAGACTTTCTGTAAACAAAAGGAGAAACAGGGCAAATTAAGTATATCTGTAAATGAGAAAGTAAAAAGGGATACATTTATTTTTTTACTGGTATTTTTCAAAGGAAATAGATATACATAATTTACATAATTCTTATACAGTTTGAGGGTTCCAAATAGGTTTATAAACTTATCACAAAATATTTAGAACTTTGACTGAGAATCTAGGAAAAAAAAGTTGAATAAAGAAGAATCTGTTTCCAATAAACAAAAAACTAAAAGTCACCCAAAGTCACTCAAAGTCTGCCATGTTTATATCCTAATCTGTAAAAGAGAGAGAAAAAAAAAAGAAGAAAAATTAGCAACAATCATAATTAGGAACTGTCTATATTCATATAACACACACTTTTGCTAACAATATTTTTGTATACAAGTAAGGTAACCTAGGGTCCATTGGACACCAATATCCCTCTAGTGACAAATCAGTGCCAGATACAGGAATGACCCCATCACCTCTCTAGTCTACCAAACTAGTCAGGAAGGTAAAAGGAGGGTCAGGTCCCTGGAGTTTTTTTGATATATGAAGAAAAAAAATATATGTATATATATATATATATATATATATATATATATATATATGTATATATATATATATATATATATATATATGAGACGGGTCCAGTGGACCCCAGGTTACCTGTCTAAGGTTAATAATGAGAAACTACAAAATGATATTAGAGACTTATATAAGACCTGCTGTCTCTGTGTTATAAAGAAGGGGGGGGGACCGTTATGCATCTGGGTAGGTGTGCAGGAAGGTGGGGGTGTTTGCTTGGTCAGATATAGGGTTGCAACAACAAAGCATTCACTTTTTTTCTATTTCATTATTTTCTAAAAAGACTATAAAACTTAAGACACAGCATTCCACCGATTCAAAGACACCAGTTCACTATAAGACACTGTAATTATAATTTCAATGTAAGTGAAAATTTCATGACTATATTAATACTTTCTGAGCTTTGCTCCGGAAATGAAATCCTTGTGCCTTTTTATTTTTCTCCGTTATAAAAAAAAAAAAAATACTTAAGGCACAGCATTCTACCTATCAAAAGGTACCAGTTCACTATAAGACACATAACTATGTGAAATATCATGATCTATAGTTAATACTTTCTGAGATTTGCTCCAGAAACGATATATCTATGCCCAGCCAGCCACCCAACTCTATGGACGGACATCAATGATAAGAATACCCTCCTCTGACTTTGTCAGGTGGAGAGTAATTTTTTTTTTTCAGAGATTTCCAAGCGCCCTGCACGAGGAATCTAAAGGGACTAGGTTATGTTTACCATGGATAAACTACTGAAATTTTTGCCCTCCAACTGACGAAGTCAGAGGAGGGTATTGTTATCAATGGGATAAACAACAATAGGTTGCGTATTGATTTCATTTCCATAGCAAATTTCAGAAAGTTTTAACTGTAGAGTTATGAAAAATCACATAGTTATGTGTCTTATAGTGAACTGGTGCCTTTAGATAGAACACTGTTGTCCATACCTTTTTTCCTACTGTACCCCTTGTTGTAGTATGGTAGGTGGGGGCACCCATCATCCACCCACTTAGTGTAGTGGTACTCTGTTTTTAGGGTAGCTCTACACTGGGTGGCAAGCCAAATGATTTCCTGAAAACCAGAAAAACATTTACAACGTTGGTTAGTAACCTTATAACCAACCAATACGTGTTCCCTACGTGACAACAAGTGGGTTGGCGGAGGGTTAGTGTCCCTCCCCGGAAAACAACTAACTAAAAATACGAACAAGAAGCCTCGGACCAGGACTGACCACAATGTGACGACTAAGGACCGAAAAAAATGACATGGTACGGATAGCTACATGGAATGTAAGGGGTGCAAATGATGAGGTGAAAGAAAGATTGTTCAGGTGCTTGAGGATGTGAAAAGGATGTATGTGGATTAACTGAAACTAAATGGCAAGGTGAGAGTGAGAGAATGGGAATATGGGTGGGGTATAGCCTATGTGCGGGAGTAGATGAGAATGAGAGGGCAAAAGAAGGACTGTGTATTGTTGTGAGTAACAGATTGAAGGCGAATATAAGAGAGTATGGATCAGTTGGCTCAAGGACTGTGTGGGTAAGACTGAAAGCTGGACTACAAGTGGAGTGTGAATTGTGAGTAACAGATGGAAGGAGAATATAAGAGAGTATCGATCAGTTGGCTCAAGGATTGTGTGGGTAAGATTGAAAGTTGGACTACAAATGTGGGCAATTGTGTGCGTGTATGCACTGTCACGGGGTTTTTAAAATAAAAGCTAATATTATTTGAAATGATAATAATATTCAATAATATTGCAGAGCAGGGACAATGATTGTCTTACTAAATCAAGCAACGGTTATTTACGCTGGCTTACTTCGCTGATTTTCTCAGAACGAGAATTTATAAACTTTCTCAACAGTACACAGCAGAGACTAATTACTCACAAATGCTGATTATTAGTACTGTTAGCCTCTGGAGAAAGTTTCTTCACCCCTGACAATAAATAACTAATACTAATAACAGTATCAGGTTCTTGCTGATGCTTAACTCCTAGGAGGCACAACGGATTTTAAGCTTAATACACAAGACTGGCCTAAGTACCAGTTATGAATAGCAAAACGTTTATGCAAGCTAGGAGCTATATGGAAAATAAGCTTAATTGTGGAGAAATGAAACAAGAGTTTACATTACATTAAGCTCAAGAAAAAGAACTGTTAAATTTATTGATTACAAAATAAATTTAACGTTACATTTCAAAATCAAATTAATGAGATCGCACTCACTCACTCACACAAGAGCTAAATTCTTACGCCTAGGAAAAACACCTTAACTAAACTCTTAAACTAGGAAAACGAAAAGAAATACTGGTCAATGAATGCGGTGTATCACCCAAAGCTGGAGAACTAAGGGTGGGAGCTTGGAGAACTGTAGTCAAGTGGAGTCTGGGTACTAGCGACCTCTCACACTGCTGGAGCACAGGACCTCTCTCCGTCACAGCAAACACTTGACTGAGTAAGTCATGGGAAAGAAAAGAGGAGCACTAGGCCGCATTTTTTAACGGTCGAGTGAGCGAAACGCGCCCAAAACAAATCGCTCAGTGGAAGCGCTAATGTCTCACACAAAGACGATCACGTATGACAATGAAAAATTGATTTGACAAAGCTTCCGTCCGAATTAGCGGTTAAATGAATGATAAACTGGGATTCCACTTAAGTTCGCGGTTTCCCACAAAAGCCAATGTCACTAGCCGACTCGTGACATGCACCAACACAAGATCGTGCAAGCAGAGTGAGAAAAGAGTTCTGGGCAAATGTGGAAGCATGCATGGAAAAGTTTGAAAGGCATGAGAGAGTGTTTTTGATTGGATATATGGATGGAAAAGTAGGGAATGTGAAGATGGATGGAGTAGTTGGTGAGTGGGGTGTGCCTGCAGAGATGGATGAGAATGGCAGTGCTTTAGTGGATATTTGTGCCGGGAGGGGGTTGGTGATAGCTAATACTCTCTTCAAGCACAAAATAATCCATAGGTATACGTGGCGAGTGATGAGAAGGGTGGATGGTGAACTGAATGAACGGAAGGCAATGATTGATTATGTGTGTGTGTGGATGAAAGGATGAGAAGGTGTGTAATGGATGCAAAAGTATATAGAGGTTGGGGGAGTGGACTTCAAGTGGTGGTCTAAATAAAAGTTCAAATGAAATGGAGAAATAGAAGGAGGGAAGGACAGGAAGAAGTAGTTCGTACAAGGAGGGTGGAAAAGTTACAAGAGGATGGAAAACAGGCAGAATATAAGAGGGAAATGGAGGAGCGATTGGGTAAATATGGATTGGAGCAGATGGGTGACGTGGAAGGTGTGTGCAAAATATTCACAGAAGAAATCTGTGCATCATGTAGGGTGGTGTGTGGGGTGAAGAGAAAACGAAACGGGGTGCAGGGAACAGCAGGGTGGAATGAAGAGGTGGGAGAGACTGTGGCACAAAAGAAAAAACCATATAGTGAGTGGATGAGAAACAGGGGCATGGAAGAGGTTGTGAGAATGAAGAGAGAGTTATATAGAGAGAGGAAGAGAGAGGTGACAAGATTAGTGAGAGCGTAAGAAGAGAGTGGATGAGGAATTTCGAAGGAACTTGAGTGTAAAGTGGAGGGAATGTAAGAAAATATTCTGGAAAGAGGTAAAGAGAGATAGACAGGGTGCCAAAGAATTTAGTTGGAGAGTGAAAGATAAAAACGGTAGATTACTAATGGAGAAGGGAGAAAAAAGTGAGCAGAGGGAGAGAACACTTCAAGGAATTGTTGAACACAGAGAATGAAAGTAATTCAAGCATAAATGACTGGGGAATGGCTGGGAGAAGGATGGATGCAAAAAGAGAGGAAGAAATCAGTAGGATGGAAGTTGTGGAAGGAATGAACAAAGTTAAAATGGGGAAAGCCCTGGGAATTGATGGAGTGTGTGGTGAAATGCTGAAGCATGGGGGAGAGATAGTAGTAGAATGGATGTGAAAGATGTGGAGATTGGCCTGGGAGGAAGGTAGAGTCCCGGAGGATTGGAAGTCAGGTATAATTATTCCCCTGTACAAAGGGACAGGGGTGTGGTAATTATAGGGGCATTTGTCTCCTTAGTGTAATAGGAAAAGTATATGGTAGGATACATATTGACAGAGTTAGGGAAATAACAGAGGAATTGGTTGGAGAAGAACAGGGAGGTTTTAGGAAGGGAAGAGGTTGTGTAGATCAGGTATTCATTCTTAGAGTTTTAGTAGAAATAATTCTAGAGAAGGGAAATAAATTGTATGCGGCCTTCATGGATTTGGAGAAAGCAAGTTGACAGGGTGGATAGACAAGGATTGTGGAAGGTATTAAGAATATATGGAGTAGATGGGAAATTGCTGAAAGCCATGAAGAGTATACAGTATATGAGGGTGATAAGGCTGCAGTGCATGTGGATAGTGAACTGAGTTAACTTTTCTATTTGAAGGCTGGACTGAAGTAAGGATGTGTCATGTCTCCATGGTTTTTCAATCTGTATATGGATGGGGTTATAAAAGTGATACAAGGTAGGGAAGTGGATCATAGAAATTACCAATATGCCGGGAATCGAACCCGGGACTCTCAGGTGAGAGCCAGGCAGCATACCACTACACCACGACCAGGTAAAAGTTAACTCACGTTGTCACAATCTTGTAACCAACGTCCCTCCGCCCCCACTGTGGGCATCAAGAGGATGAGTTAACCCCCTGGCACTCGGGCAAGTAGATGCTTTTAATCTATCCCAAACACTTACGGCAAGTCAGACTTGCCGTAAGTGCTTGGGATAGATTAAAAGCATCTACTTGCCCGAGTGCCAGGGGGTTAACTCATCCTCTTGATGCCCACAGTGGGGGCGGAGGGACGTTGGTTACAAGATTGTGACAACGTGAGTTAACTTTTACCTGGTCGTGGTGTAGTGGTATGCTGCCTGGCTCTCACCTGAGAGTCCCGGGTTCGATTCCCGGCATATTGGTAATTTCTATGATGATTTTTCCTGTGGAAAAAATACAGGTTCTCTCTTCAGGGAAGTGGATGTTGGAGCGACCCTAGTGAGATTGGGCAGTGTTTAGAAACTCCCTGTATTGCTGTTTGCAGATGATACTGTGTTGTTAGGTGAAGACGAAGGGGAGCTGCAAGGCTTGGTGGATGAGTTTTGGAGATTGTGTAAGAAACGGAATCTAAAGGTGAATGTAGGGAAGAGTAAAGTTGTGGTCTTCGAGAGAAGTGAATTCAGTGAATGTACAGTGAGGTTGGATGAGAAGGAAATGGAAAATGTGAGTGTGTTTAAGTACTTGGGTAGTGTGATGAGTAACGATGGAAGTTTAGAGGGTGAAGTGCTTGAAAGGGTGCAACAGGGAAGAAAGGTTGCTGGTTCCTTGAAAGCAGCAATAAGAAACGGAAGTAAGCATGGAAGTAAAAAAGCTACTACATGACAGCATTGTGATAGCAACTCTAACATATGGAAGTGAAACTTGGACCTTGTTTGATGGATATAAGTCAAGAGTGAGAGCAGTGGAAATGAATAATTTGAGAGGGGCATGTGGAGTCACATGGAGAGACAGACTAGCAAATAAGGAAGTGAAGGAGCGTTGTGGTGTGGATTTAGATGTGATTGGAAGTGTTAGGAGAAGCACTTTGAGGTGATTTGGCCATGTGGAGAAGATGGAGATTGAGAGACTGACGAAGAAAGTGTATGTGAGTGAGGTGGAGGGGGAAAGAGGGAGGGGGAGGCCAAGGATGAGATGGAGGGATTGAGTGGAGAGGTATCTTAGAGAGGGGGGTGTGAGCTGGGAGCAGGGCAATGAAATGGCAGGGGACAGGGCGACATTGAGGCGATTTGTTTGTAGCCACCCTTTACTGAAATAAGGCGTTTGGCAATAGATAGATAGACTCCTTGTTACCTTCTTCTACCATAAAGTATCCCCATGGCTGATTAAACTCAATATTTGAAAGGACAATACAAATTAGTTTGCATAATCTGAGTGCAGGACAATAAATTATTGTTCAGTATACTAAAGGAAAAACACTAACGAAATAACATAAAAATGCTTGAAAATTACTCACAACTCAATGTGAAATGTGGCATTGATGTTCACTGATGATTTTTGCCATTGTGGGCGGTAGAGAGGCTACCGTAGTGTTCAGGTTTTGTTCTAGGTTTTAATTTATTTCTCAGTTTTGACTTGATAACGCTCACTGCAGAGAAAGATGCCTCAGAAAGGTAGGTAGACTCAAAGGGCAGAAGGTTTTCCAATGCCTTCTTTCCTAGGTCAGTGTGTTCCTTCTTTACACAGCTCCAAAACCTTGTGAGGGTTGAGCTTTCAAATACTAGTTTAAGGCCACGGTCATAACACACTTCTAACAGTGCTTCGTGAAGGCAAATGGGAAACATCTTCACATAATTTTCAAGTAGGAAGAATAGATTTCTTACCCAGTGCAGCTGTACAGATCTCTCAAATATGTCAGGAATGTAAGACTGAAAAGCACAGACAAGGTTGGTCACATTTTCCACATTAGCCTAACTGGTTTCACGATCTCTCCTGCATCATTGTTCCCATCTCACGGAGGAAAACACATAAAGTCTCCCCTTGAGCATATCTCTTTCCACAACTCTATTTTCTTTTGAAAACCTCAAACTTAAGCATATTAATTGACAATGTATCATTGCCCTGCAGAGACAAATTTAACTCATTCAATTTATTAAATATGTCTGCAAGATATGCCAGTTGTGCAAGCCATGTAGCGTTTTATAATAATGTGGCAAAAGGAGATCCTCTTTCTGAGAAAAAGGAGCCTACCTCATCTCGCAACTCGAACAACCTGGCGAGTACCCTCCTTCTCGACAGCCAGCGCACCTCTGTGTGCAGTAATAGCTCTGTGTGCTCAGACCCTATGTTTTTGCGCAGTCTGTGAAAAAGATAAGCATTAAGTGGCCTTGAGTGTATGAAGTTGATTACTTTGATGCCATAATTCAATATCCCACGCCACTCTGATCTCATTTTTTTGTTTTAATGCTAATGATTCTCTGTGGATGATGCAATGAGTCCACTCCACGTCAGAATTTTCCTTCTTAATCCATGCAACGAGTTTCTGCTTTCCCAGTCATGGATGCAGCAGCGTGTGTACACACAGCAAAAAAAACTATCGTTACAGGGGGGTCCGATGTGTTTCATACTGAACAACCTGGCTGTCTCGCTAAGGTTAGTAAGCCTGACAGTGGGTGAGTTGCCAAATAGGACGAGGTAGAAATATGCATGGGAGAAGCAATGGATATAGCTTATAATAAATATGCAACAAACACCCGCAGAGATACCAATGGAGGAGGCTGTTATCAAAAACCTTCATTCGTGTGTCATTTTATATCGCGCAGAAGGTGTAACGATAGTTTTTTTGTTGTGTGTACACATGCTAATGCAAGATTTCCAACTAAGCCCTTTTTCAGAGAAGTGATGAATGACATTAAAAATGGCATCCCCAGTTCTATGCTCTTCTAATTATTTTTGGGGAAAAAAAAAAAAGTACATATTCATTTACAGGATATCATCTCCATCAATGTATCTCCCAAATGAGACAAATTGAGGCTCTGCCACAGACGTCAGTCGATTCGTGAAGTTGAAGAGTAAAAGACTGGCTTGTTTTCAGCTTATTCACAACTTGGTCAATACTATCTGTACTCATTTCATTTACCCTTCTAGAAACAGTTTGGCTTGACAAAGGAACAGCCTTCAATTAGTCAGCTGCCTTTTTATCAAGCATTATTTCAGCCATCACAAATGCAGCTGGCAATATCAGTTCTTCAGCTTTTTTTCTGAGTGATTTCATATCATATAACAGATTTTCTCTTGCGATCCTTACGTAAAAGGGTACAGGAGGGTGGTTAACCCCTCCATGGCCATGGGTCGGGAATTTTTTGTGCACCCTTGGGCGAGACCGGGGCCATTTTCTGACGTTTCGAAAATTGACTTTTTTTCCTTGCCATATTGAAGAGAAAGTCCCGACGCACCTAAAAGTGCAAAATTCAGCTTCCTAGATCCATCCTGTGGCGTGTAATCGAACGTGGAAGTTGCGTAAATTTCGGCAGCTGATACTAGTCACATGTAGGTATTGCAGTGATGCAACATCGCACTCTTTCGTTTTACCAAAAAACATTGTCAATGGTGCTGAAAAGGTGTGAAATAACTATGCATGTGTAATTTGAAGTTTTTCAGTACATATTGTGATCCCTACCCTGACGTATGGAAGCGAGGCGTGGACCTTGCAAGAGGGGAACAAGTCAAGAATGAGAGCAGTGGAAATGAGTTACTTGAGAGGAGCATGTGGAGTGACATGGAGGGACAGGTTGACGAATGAAGAAGTGAAGGAACGTTGTGGGGTAGATGTGGATGTGGTTGAAAAGATTAGGAGAAATACACTGAGGTGGTTTGGACATGTGGAGAGGATGGAGAGTGAAAGACTGACTAAGAGGGTGTATGTGGGTGAGGTGGAGGGAGGGAGAGGGAGGGGTAGACCGAGGATGAGGTGGAGGGATGGAGTTGAGAGGTATATGAGGGAGGGGGGTGAGTTGGGGGAGGGGAGTCAAATGGTGGGTGACAGAGTGACTTGGAGGCGTTTTGTCTGCGGCCACCCTTTGCGGGATTAGGGTGTCGGGCTATAGATAGATAGATAGATAAATGTAAAATTTATATATTATGAATTTTGCATTTTTCAGTGTTTATTGTGTTTATGGCAGTATCGAGTTATTTTTGTAGTATGGGTGGTGGAGCTTGTTGGAAAAGGGAGGCGAGAGTGTCTGTTTTCAGACCTAAATGAGATAAACGTCATCCCATGAGTGTACTGGCTGGGTAGTGAGGGTTAAAATGCGAGACAACCTGCCATTCGCACCTCGCACGAGCTGATTAGCAGGAATGGAAGGAAGTTGTTTCCACCCATGAAGGCATCACGTAAACACAGAAAACTTTCCTGTTATGCTTGTAAAGGGCAAAGAATATGTAAAATTATTCAAAACAGTGCAACAAACCTGAGCAAATAGGTAAAGATACCAAACACAATTTTTTTTTTTTTTCATGTCTTTTTGGTTTATGCCTGTGTTTAATTATAATCGTAAACAGGGTGGTTGTGTGTGTTTTGCAAGGGAGGAGAAAGATTATATTTTTTTGTCTGGGTCGAGATAATGGGTGTAACTGTGTGTTTAAGCATGACCACGAGCGAAAAAGTCATACATTCACTCGTTGTTGCTGCAAGTGGTGAACTGACAGCTAAGGTGTGAGAGCGTGAAGGTCAGTCTCATGTCCCAGATGTTCATTGACTTCCTGAAATTTTTCACAGTTTTCTACAAGTCACACTGCATCGAATGATCCAAACCAGTGCAACAAACCTAAGCAAATAGGTAAAGATGCTGTACCAAGGCAAAAATGTACTTTTATCATGTCTTCTTTTTGTGTGCAGCATTAATTCATAAACAGGTGGTTGTGTATGTGTTTTGCAAGAGAGGACAAAGATGAAAAAGATGATATTTTCTATCTGGGTCGAGATAATGTGTGTAGTTGTGGTTCTTTAGGCATAGCCAGGAGTGAAAAAATCGAAGAACCACTCACCACAGCAGCAGGCTCTGAACTACCGGATGGGGTGTATGGAAGTGTAGTGTAGGTCAGTCTGAAGACGTTCAGAACGTTCGTTCAATTCCCCAAAATTTTCGCCGTTTTTTATAGGCCACGCTCAAATGATGCCTGCAGCCATTTCTCAGCTAAACGACATTCGACGCCGGCGGCCACAGAGGGGTTAAAGACAAGGCTGGAGGGTAAGGATATTCGTGAGCGAGTTTGACGTGCAGAACAGCATATGCTGCAGGTAGGGAAAGTAGCTTGGCATGGGTAAAGTAATCTGTGAGACAAGATGGTATCAGGCAAGTAAGACATGAGTGAGGGGTACTGGGAAATCAAAGAATTATAAACATAGGGCAGTACAGATTTAACTACCGAGGTATTGTACTGCCAGTACTGCCAAAAAAAAAATTGCATGAGCTTTTCACGAACCTTCTTGGAGGCAAGCACGCATGTGCACAGCTGCTGGAAAAAAAAAAATCTACATTCATCCAAGCCTGAGTGGAGCAATTATGCTGTGGTGGGTTCTGCTGCCCTGGCAAACTCTGAGCAACGGAAGTGCTTGTGAGAATGTGGTGCGCATATGTCCACACAGGTGTCATGTGGGTGAACTTGGTGCACCTGTGTCTTATGTGCTGAAGTGACATGTAGCTGCCTGCATATGTCACCCACAGAAATATGTGCCTAGAGAGCACAGACTTGTTGGGTACACAGCACTATCCACTGCCTGTGAAAGGCCAAGTTTGTTGTAAGTAAAAGTCCCACCACTCCTAAAGGCAAGCGATGTTATGCATTTCCTTTCTCGTTCCTCCTTAATTGTCCTCCTCATCTCAGTGATTTTCTTTGCTAATCCTCTTATTGTTTTCATTGGTCTGTCTTATGTCTTGTTTCTCGAGATCTTCTTTCTGAAATATGATTTTCTTCCTTTAGTTCATTTCACTTCTTTTAGTGCCATTTCTCTTTTAAATCCCTGTGTTTCGTACTGTCTCTATTTTTCTTGGTTATTGCCATTTCTGTTCTGTGTCGTCTGCTCCATATGATTTAGTGCCTTATGGCCATTGTTGCTAGATGCTAGGAGTAATTTTTTATTTCGATACAAGGCATACAGAGGCTGAGAGAAGTGGATTTTCTGACCATCACTTGGTGGTAGTGAAAGTCAAGGTTCAAATGCAACGGAGAAATAGGAGAGAAGTACAGATGGAAGTTGTCCATAGAAGTAGGGTAGAAAGATTGCAAGAGGATGGAAAAAAGGCAGAATATAAAAGAGAAGTAGAGAAGCGATTAGATGAATATGATTTGGAGCAGATGGGGGACGTGGAAGGTGTGTGCAAGATATTCACAGAAGAAATCTGTGCAGCATTTGAGGTGGGGCGTGGGGTGAAGAGAAAACAAATGGGGATGCAGGGAACAGCTTGGTGGAATGAAGAGGTAAGACAGGCTGTGGTGCAAAAGAAGAAAGCATATAATGGGTGGATGGGAAGCAGGGGCATGGAGAAAGTTCAGAGCCGGAAGAGAGAGTTGTATATAGAGAGGAAGAGAGATGTGAAAATTTTAATAAGAGGGAGTAAGAAGACAGTAGATGGGGAATTTCGAAGGAATTTGAGTGTAAAATAAAGGGAATGTAAGAAAATGTTCTGGAAATAGGTAAAGAGAGTTAGACAGGGTGATAAAGAAGTTAGTTGGAAAGTGAATAATAAAAACGATAGATTGTTGTGGAAAAGGGAAAAAGAGTTAGCAGTTGGAGAGAACACTTTAAGGATCTGTTAAACATAGTGAATGAAAGCAATGTGAGTATAAGTGGATAGAAAATGGCTGGGAGAAGGAGGGGAGTGAGAAGGAAGGAAGGAAGAGAACAGTAGGACGGAAGTAGTGGGAGCAATGAAGAAAGTCAAAACGGGAAAAGCCCCAGGAATTGATGGAGTGTGGTGAAATGATGAAGCATGGGGGAGAGATAGTAGTAGAGTGGATGTGGAAGATGTGCAGATTGGCCAGGGAGGTCGGTAAAGTCCCAGGGATCGGAAGTCAGGTATAGTAATACCCCTGTACAAAGGAGAAGAAGAAAGAGAAGTGTGTGGTAATCATAGGGCTATTTGTCTTCTGGGCAAAATAGAAAAATTATATGGTAGAATAATTATTGAAAGAGTTAAGGAAATAACAAAGGAAAAAGTTGGAGAAGAACATGGAGGTTTTAGGAAGGGAAGAGGTTGTCTAGATCAGATATACATTCTTAGGTCTTCAGTGGAAAAGTTTCTAGAGAAGGAAAAGATGTTGAATGCAGCCTTCATGGATTTGGAGAAAGCATATGACAGCGTGGATAGACAAGGAATGTGGAAAATATTAAGAAAATTTTGTGTAAATGGGAAGTTGTTGAAGGCCGTGAAGAGTATGCATGAGGGTGCAAAGGCTTCATTGCGAGTGGACAGTGAACTGAGTGAATTTTTCTATCTGAATGTTGAACTGAAACACGGATGTGCCATGTCTCCATGGCTGTTCAGTTTGTATATGGATAGTGTTATAAAAGAGATACAAGGTAGGGAAGTGGATGTTGGAGCTGTCCTAATGAGAGAGAACAGCATTTGGAAACTTCCTGTATTGTTGTTTGCAGATGATACTGTATTGTTCAGCGAAGATGAAGGGGAACTGCAAGGCTTGGTGAATGAGTCTGGGAGAATGGGTAAGAGACGGAATCTAAAGGTGAATGTAGGAAAGAGCAAGGTTAAGATC
Source organism: Coenobita brevimanus (assembly GCF_032717465.1). Classification (NCBI taxonomy): domain Eukaryota; kingdom Metazoa; phylum Arthropoda; class Malacostraca; order Decapoda; family Coenobitidae; genus Coenobita; species Coenobita brevimanus. Next base: position 29,883,924 of record NC_136980.1, read on the forward strand.
TTCGAGAGAAATGAAGTCACTGAACCGACAGAGAGGTTGGATGAGGAGGAAATGATAAATGTGAGTGCATTTGAGTACCTGAATAGTTTGATGAGTAAGGATGGAAGTTTAGAGGATGAAATGCTTTAAAGGGTACAGCAAGGAAGAAAGGTTGTTGGTTCTTTGGAAGCAGTGTTAAGAAATAGAGAAGTGAGCATGGAAGTAAAACTGTCGCTGCATCACAGTATTGTGATACCAACTCTAACGTATGGAAGTGAAGCTTGGAGCTTACTGGAAGGACTCAATTGAAGAGTGAGAGCAGTGAAAATGAGTTATTTGAAAGGTATGTGGAGTTATAAGGAGAGACAGACTAACAAATGAGGAAGTAAAGAAGAGTTGTGGTGTGGCTGTGGATGTGATAGAAAGCGTTAGGAGAAATGCACTGAGGCGGTTTGGTCATGTAGAGAGGATGGAGAGCGAGAGACTAACGAGGAGTGTATATGTGAGTGAGGTGGGGGGGGGGAGAAGGAGGGGGAGGCGGAGGAGGAGATGGAGGGATGGAGTAAAGAGGTATATGAGAGAGGGGTGTGTGAGCTGGGAGCAGGGCAGTGAAATGGCAGGGGACAGGGCGACAAGGAAGCTATGTGCTTGTGGCCATCCCTTACGGGATTAATTGGCCTGGCAATAAGTAGATGGAAATAGTGACAGCAGAGCAGATACAACTTTGATACCTTAGTACATGTTGTAAAATAGTCTTTCATCAGAAACGTGATATTTAAGGAGCGTGAGCACTCAATGGTTCTTGCAGCTTCAGCCTTCCCCCAGAAATAAAAATGATCAGAAATAGGGGACTTCGAGCACATGGATTTCAACGAAATCGCCATACATATCTCAGGATTGGGCATAAAATTTCCATGATTTCTCTGAAGGCAGAAAAAGAACTGCACGTGTAATTTTTGTTGGTCTCTGATATTGGTGCTCTGTTTGTTGGCAGTAGCTCTGGGAGTAGCAAGGTTCTTGAAGAGGTGGGGGTATTTTTGCTTGGAATATCAGGAGAAATGTCTGTAAATGCGTCGAACTTTTCTCATTACCAAGTGCAATGGTGATGTCTGATATTTGTAAATGTAGTGCATGTGGTGTGGACCCATTATTAAAGCTCCCACCATCCGACCCTCCCTCGGTGACGGCCAAGAGAGATACTTGGAACCACTGTCTGACTCACTTCTTCATTTCTGCTACATTTGCAGTCTTTCCCTCTAATTTTCGCTGTTAAACATCACCCCTCTTCTTCTAAACCTCACATTCTCTTCCCTACAGAGACTCAGCTGTCTAACACAACTGATAGTAAACCCCTTTCTGTACCCTTCTTTCTCTATACTCACTTCAAAGCCAAAGGCGACAGTTGTGTATATATACACAAAAACATACCTTCCTCTCGTGTTCCTGAACTTGAATCATCTGAATTCTCTACGTTCTGGCTTCGGCTAACCTGCTGTTTACTTATTCCTTAATTCTACTATGAAAAATACCCTGACTATCTTAATTCTAAGATGGAACACATCCTATCAGTTTCTCCTGCCTCTGAAATTGCCATTCTTGGTGATTTCAATGTTCACCACCACCTTTGACTCTCCTCTCCTGTTACTAATCCACCTGGTGAACAAGCCTACATCTTTTCTATCCATAATGACCTAGAGCAGCTTGTACAGCAACCTACCCGTATCCATGACAGCCTTGGAGAGAGTTCCAAAATACTTGACCTTTAACTTACTACTAATATTCTTCTGATGCTGTTGATCTGTTCACTTCACTGGGCTCCTCTGATCAGAATTTTATTTTACCAGTCCTACCACTCCAGTAAAGCCTGTGGACCCTCCCAAGAAGCTGCTGCTTCAGTACTTGGACCTGCTGATTGGAAGGCTCTCAGGCAGTACTTCTTTGATTTCTTGTGGAATGATTATTGCGTCCTGGGCCGAAAGCCACTTGAGTATGCCTCACTCAATATGGAGATTATTCTTTTGGGCATTGAATGATAAATTCCTTTTTCATGTCCTGTGACTAATTTTAAAAAAAAAAAAAAAAAAAAAAAAGCTTTGTTCAATCAGCTTTTTCTACTGCTGTCTACAACAAGGAGAGGGCCTTCACAAGGTACTGAAGCCAACCCACCCCTTAATCTCACCCCTTTTACATTTCTGCTTGGAATCATACCAAGTCTCCTTTGCTCTGCCAAAAATAATATCGTTCACGCTTAATGCTCTGAACAATCCAGCTTTATAATGATAAAAGGAAAGTGCACATATCAAAGGAAGGAACCCGTATTAGACAGTGGTAATTTGTGTGAAAACGTGGGAACACCTAACTAGTAGTGGAAACATTATTTAGTGTAAATATACTATAGTCTCACTTCCTTCATCACCATCTTTCTCAGCCTTCATTTTATATGCAAATCCTCCTATGGCAAATTCACTCTGTCAGAATTTTGTTCATTGTATTTTTTTCTTACTTACCTATTCCTGTGTTAAACGTATGGAAGAATGACCCCTCGAAATTAAGTTACAATATGAAACAACAAAACGGTGAATCTTCGCAGACGTGGAAAACAGTGAAGATTTTTCAATGTGAAAGTGAAAAGAACTTGCAGTTGATATTAGAGGAGAAGATTAAGTGACTTTATATCAGAAACGAACCACAGTACACTCCACTCGTACTACATAGCGTTGATTTGTGTGAGGACGAATGGACACCCAACTGTGTGAAAATTATTTAGTTATAAGACCATGTTCTTTCACGATGCTACTGTAATTCCTGTATAACCAGCTTTTGTGTAATTTTATTACTCGTCATCATAACACTTATATAATATTCTTTTTATGCATGAACATGGGATTAGGTAAATGTTTTCATCGTTAACCAGTATATTTATTATTAGTGGCAACATCAATACCACCACCTCAAAACGCTCCACTTGGTCGTGTCCAGTAACACTCGATGTGACAACTTGAAATGAGAATTTGTATCCCAGCACTGAAAACGAGAAAATTGTGTGAGATGGACAAAACTGAGTGATATAATGATAAAAGGAAAGAGCACATATCAAAGGAAGGAACCCGTATTAGACAGTGGTAATTTGTGTGTAAACGTGGGAACACCTAACTAGTAGTGGAAACATTATTTAGTGGTTATGAGACATTACTAATGTAGTTCCTGTGTAACCAACTGTTATGTAATTTTTTGTTTGATGGACTTAAATTATGAAGTGATGTAATTTCATGGATACTGAATATACTAAAATATGGTATTACAACTACTTTCAATTCATTTTGATAATAGAACTGCTATAATCACTATGCACATATAACCCCCATATTATAATTTCCCTATAATTTCTGTAAATAGTATAATTATTGATAATTTGTACTTTTCTCATAACAACATTTTAGCCCTTATAATATTGGATTTTTACCGCGGCCATGTAATTATATTGTATATATTGTGTTTCCTTATATTGTTTCAATCAGCAACTTGCATTGCATCACTGTATCTTTTTATTCTGTAATGTCCGTCGCTATTCTTGTCTATGATCAGGGACCCAGCTACTGTACATCGTTTTCCTCTCACATCCTTATTTTTTTACTCAGTTATTTCTTCATCTTTGATGTATTTAGACTTCTGACATATATATTTCCCCACTGTATCAGGAGATACTTTTAATTAGCAGGGGAAAATGGTTACAAATGATTTAATATCTTTTTACAAACTAGACTGATGTTAGTGTGGATATTAATGTATATATAATAGTATATAAGTGTAACGCTGTGTGTAGGTATAACCATTGGTGGTCTGTGTGACAGAATGGTGGTCTACGTGACAGAAAGTATATTGTCAGCTGGCGTCGTGTTGGAGATTTCTGATGATTAAGGTCTAAGGAGCTGGAAAGTATGGAAGTGCGCCGGTTAGCCGAGTAATTCTATCTCAGTCCTCCAGCATGGCACATTTGTAATCATCTAGCCAAGAATAAAGCAGCAAAAACGCACTGGACTTTGGGCACAACCTTCTTGACATGTATACTGGTATATCGTTCTTCCAAGATTAAGTTAAGGAAAAGCAAAAGAACAAGCAAACAGATTGAGAACCACATATTTTTGCCTCTCATTACGGTGATGGCAGTGTGGCAGTGATACTGTATTCTTCTATATCTATCTCTCTATTCCCAGAAGCCTTAATCCCGTAAGGGGTGGACACAAACAAATCGCCTCCATATCACCCTGTCCCCCGCCATTTCATTGCCCTGCTCCCAGCTCACATCCCCCTCTCTCATATACCTTTCCACTCTATCCCTCCATCTCATCCTTGACCTTCCCCTCCCTCTCCCCCCCCCTCCACCTCACTCACAAACACTCTCTTTGTCAGTCTCTCACTCTCCATCCTCTCCACATGGCCAAACCACCTCAGTGTGTTTCTCCTAACGCTTCCTATCACATCCACATCCACATCAAAACGCTCCTTCACTTCCTCATTTGTCAGTCTGTCTCTCCATGTGACTCCACATGCTCCTTTCAAATAACTCATTTCCACTGCTCTCACTCTTGACTTCTGTCCCTCCAGCAAGCTCCAAGCTTCACTTCCATACGTTAGAGCTGGTGTCACAGTACTGTCATATAGTAACTTTTTCACTTCCATGCTCACTTCCCAGTTTCTTATCACTGCTTTCAAGGAACCAGCAACCTATCTTCCTTGTTGTACCCTTACAAGCACTTCACCCTCTAAACTTCCATCCTTACTCATTACACTACCCAAGTACTTAAATGCACTCACACTTTCCATTTCCTCCTTATCCAACCTCACTGCACGTTGATAGACTTCACTTCTCACGAAGACCATAACTTTACTCTTCCCTATATTCATCTTTAGATTCCGTTTCCTACACACTCTCCCAAACTCATCCACCAAGCCTTGCAGCTCCCCTTCGTCTTCACTTAACAACACAGTATCATCTGCAAACAACAGTACAGAAAGTTTTCAAACACTGTCTTCTCTCACTAGGGCCGCTCCAACATCCACTGCCATACCTTGTACCTCTTTTATAACCCCATCCATATACAGACTGAACAACCACGGAGACATGACACATCCTTGCATCAATCTAACTTTCAAATAGAAAAATTCACTCGGTTTACTATCCACACGCACTGCAGCCTTAGCACCCTCATACATACACTTCACGGCCTTCAACAACTTCCCATCTACTTCATATTTTCCTAATACTTTCCTTAATCCTTGTCTATCCACCATGCCATATGCTTTCTCCAATCCATGAAGGACACATACAATGTCTTTCCCTTCTTTAGAAACTTTTCCACCAAAGATCTAAGAATGAATATCTGATCTACACAACCTCTTCTCTTCGTAAAACCTTCCTGTCCTTCTCCAACCAATTCCTCTGTTACTTCCCTAACTCTGTCAATAAGTGTCTTACGATATGCTTTTTCTATTACACTGAGAAGACAAATGCCCTTTTTCCCCTTTTCCTTTGTGCAAGGGAATAATTATACCCTTCCAATCCTCTGGGACTCTATCTTCCTCCCTGGCTAATCTGCACATCTTCCACATCCATTCTACTACTCTCTCACTCCCATGCTTCAGCATTTCACCACACACTCCATCAGTTCCTGGGGCTTTCCCCATTTTAACATATTTCAGTGCTTCCACAACTTCCATCCTACTGATTCCTTCCTCTCTTCTCACATCCCTCCTTCTCCCAGCCATTCCCCAGCCACTTATACTCGCATTACTTTCATTCTCTATGTTCAACAATTCTTTAAAGTGTTCTCTCCATCTAATCACTTGTTCTTCCTTCTCCACTAGTAATCTACCATTTTTTTCTTTCACTCCCCAACTAACTTCTTTGGCACCCTGTCTAACTCTCTTTACCTCTTTCCAGAACATTTTCTTACATTCCTTCCACTTTACACTCAAATTCCTTCCAAATTCCTCATTCACACTCCTCTAACTCTCTCATACTAATCTCTTCACCTCTCTTTTCCTCTCTACATATAACTCTCTCTTCCGTCTCTCAATTTCTTCCACGTCCCTGTTTCTCATCCACTCACTATATGCTTTCTTCTTCTGTGCCACAACATCTCTCACCTCTTCATTCCACCATGCTGTTCCCTGCACCCCCTTTCGTCTTTTCTTCACCTCATGCACCACCTCATATGCTGCACAGATTTCTTCTGTGAATATCTTGCACACTTATTTCACGTCCCCCATCTGCTCCAGTCCATATATACCCAGTCGCTTCTCCACTTCCCTCATATATTCTGCCTTTTTCCCATCCTCTTGTAACCTTTCCACCTTTCTTGCATATACTACTTCCTGTCCTTCCCTTCTTCTATTTCTCCATTTCATTTGGACTTTATGTCCACTCCCCCAACCTCTATATACTCTTGCATCCACTACGCACCTTCTCATCCACTCATCCACACACAGATAATCAATCATTGTATTTTTGTTACCCATAAATGATAATATCAATTCGGTAGAAACAGGTGGGACAGAAGGAGACAGAAACAGTCTCTGAAGATCACTTTGAGCAATAGTGTCTTTATTAGTCTAGTCGCAGTGCCGGCAGACGATTTTATTGCTGAGAATGGACACCTGGGACGAAGGGGCCAAGAGATCGTTTGCGATAGAGTAAAATATAACTGTGCTTTTTGTTATACTTTAATTGTTTTCACCTACTTCCATTACGACGACTATTCATATAATTCGTTATTGCTGCCGTCAGACGATATATGTAGCTCACGGCAGAACTCTCGAAATTAATCAGGGACTGCACATATTTTTTTCCTTAGAAGTAAAGCCTGCTGAAGGCGGCACATATGACAAACAAGTAAAATACAGTTTATGTTGAACATGAAAGCAACATTTTATATTTCAGCTACTAACGACCCATTATTTACGGTAATGTAAAAAAAAAGTTACAAGAAGAATTATAGATCGAGCATTCATTATACAATTTCTCTACTGTAACTCTCCATTATAGAAGACGAGCCTGATAAAGATACGACATGTCATGTGGAAGCACTTAGCTGCACATTAAACTAACTGGTTGTATGTCATGTGGAACTGTCTGCCTCAGCGGGACACGATCCCCCATTAAGAAGGTATTATGCTGCACATTGTGAAGGAACATTTATCTCTTGGCTCGGTTCTCCTATCTCCCTAATATCTCTCCCACACACTCTTCCTCTATCTGGATCTCTTTCCGCCTCTCTCCTCCATCTCTCTTACCCACCCTCACTCCCCCACCTTTTTTCCATACCACTCTCTTATTCCATTCCCCATCCACTCCCTTTCCCCTCTCGCCCCCTCTTCTCCCTTATCTCTCTTTACACTCAGAGAAGGGAAATGGAGGCCACAGAACCTTCCCCCCTCTAATGTTGAGTCCATAATGGTTATCGGCCTTTATGATCCGTGTGCATCGCTGGCATAAATGTGTTTTATCACATTAATTTTCCCCTCACCTCCCCTACCCTCTCCCCCACCTCCCTTCACATCCCCTCTCCCATACTCCTTCCCGCTCCTACCCCTTTCTTCCCGCCCCATTCCCTGTTGCTGTTCCAAGTCCATCACCCACCTTTCCCCCAACCATTTGTTTATTTTGTTTTATTTAATACAGGGAATCGGAAAGGCTAGAGAAGAAAGATGTTGTATGTTAAAAGAGGCAAGAAAGTGGTAGAGAATAGGAGTATGGTGTATGTTATATGGAGGAGGATACGAATCTTTTAAAGTGTTCTTATAGCACCTTCTTTATACATCCTCGATATGCTGTGTGTGTGTGTGTGTGTGTGTGTGTGTGTGTGTGTGTGTGTGTGTGTGTGTGTGTGTGTGTGTGTGTGTGTGTGTGTGTGTGTGTGTGTGTGTGTGTGTGTGTGTGTGTGTGTAGTTTAAGTAACTATATAAAATGGTGGTATTATACTGTCAAACTATTGATCGGTGGTGGTTCCCTTGGTGCTTTCTGGTTCCCCGGACACCATGAATGGACCATGTTCTTGCTCCAGTTTAATTAGGTAAAGTTGGTGATTAGTGGCATCGCAGATCTCCAACTTATTTCATTGTTTACAGGCAGGTTTCCTTAACCTCTTTACCTCAAGAAAGTTATTTCAGTACCGGTAATATTGTTTCGGTACTTAACTAGACGATTTTACATTATCTTAGCTGAGACTCTTCAGGGTTGAGAGGTCAGGTATAGAATGCATTATCTCTACGGGTATGTGTTGCCACGTTTCATTAATTAAGAGATCCTGAATATATTTTTTTAAGGAGGGGGAGGGGAACATGCTCATGAAACCGTTGTACCAAGTTTGAAATGTACTGGCGAAAAAGGATGGAATGGCAAAGGACTAAAGTGTTCCTAAGAAAAAAAAAAAAAAAAACGATAAATTAACCGGGCAAATGCAATATGGTCCCCACTATAGCGTGGAAACCATAATAACTTCCTCCATCTAAAAGAGGTAGCCGTGAGCCATTGAGTTTAACATTAAATCAAGAGTCCTTCTTCTCGGTGTTTGGTTATCTTTGATGTGTGGCGAATCTCACTTTAATAATTTTTATCCTTTACACTTAAAGGATTCCCTCAACCCCTCTCCCAGGCTCCCTTTCATAATCCACCCTCTAGACCTACCCTTTCCCACTCCTCTATCAGTCCACTATTCCTCCCCCATTACTCTCTTGCTCTTCCTCCATTCCTCTACCCCTACCCATCCTGCCTATCCCTCTCTGCATCCCTCTCCTCAAGTTCACTTCCACATCTCTACTTCCATCCCTGCTGCCTGCTACTGCTCTTCATTCCCCATCCCCGCCCATTGTCTTTCATACCTCACTTACCCATTCCTTTTTTTACATTCCTGTTCCCACGTGATATTCCTACACTGTTCTCCATCCTACCCCCCTCATTCTCATTCATTACTTTCCAGATTAGCTCATTACTCTCTCTTCACAACCCTTTCCCCCATCCCTTTTCCCCACTCCACTCCTGCCTCTAACCCCTATTCCCTCGATGTTTCTCTTCCATTTACAACCCGCCTCCCCTCTTCACATCCTGCTCCCGCCAACCATCACACACACACACACACACACACACACACACACACACACACACACACACACACACACACACACACAAAACAGCGAGTTCGCGCTTTACGCATTAAAGCCCCGAAGGATAAGGTGTGGGAGTGGCATGAATATACAGTAAGCCGTGAGCAATAAGAACACATAAGTACCACCGGCCGACATTCACTCGCCCACCGCATCGTTTAGTTAAATTGCAAGGCGTTGAAGCAAGCCAGGCTGCTGAATGTGGTTAACTGTAGAGGAACTATGTAACCGCGTATCGACACACCAAGGTGAGGCGACTACATCCCAAAATAACTAGCGGTAATTTTCCTTTCGTGTTTAAGGTTACCAGAAGAACAGGAAACATGCAAATATTCTGCAAATTTGTTTTGCTGCTTTCATGCAGAAACATATATTACTTTTCAGGAATTCATCCTGAGTTTGACTTTCGTGGGAAGACTCTGCTGTCTTCTTGTCCTTGTCCTTCTTGCATAACCGATTAGCTCCCGGTGTCCTCAATACAGGACGGAAGTGGGCATTTTCAAAATTTAATTAAGAAGGGAACCCCGAAGCAGGGACCTATGAGTTTCGTGACTATGAGCCGACAGGCGGAGGAAGGTACGCCTAGCACCCTTCCAGCAAAATCCCTCGTACAGGAAGTCTGGGATCTAATGGGTTAAGAATTACGAATATTTATTACAGCAGCAAACTGATAATACATTTGGTTCCTCAGAAGGAAAATGATGCATGGGAAGCTTCTGCACTCGTTACATGCCCATCCTGTTAAAACAAACCTTACCAGCGACAGCGAGTTTATCGTAACATTGGTTTTACAGGAGCAGCAAGGGACATGGAAAGCCTTTAGTCTCCTTACCTTTTTCCTCTAGCAAATACAGATCATAGCTGTTCTTCTTTTAAAGGAAACACTCTCTCATCTTTATCTCCATTAACTTATCTGTTTCTATATCTGTCTATCCATCTACCTATCATTGTATCTACCTGCCTATTGTCTTACTGACCACGCAGCCAGTGAGGGGTGACCTCATCAAAAGGATCTGCAGACGGTTCTGTCTGTACTCAGGAGTTACCACCTTTCCTATGACGCACCATCCTCCAGCACATACTCTCGCATCTGCCATTCATTCTCGGTTTCCCTCTCCTCTTCACATCCATGTTATATACTTCTTGTTCTTATCCTTCCTTCAAAAACAAATGTTAACCAAGATCAGGGATTCTAAGCTCGTTCATGACTCGCCGTCCATCCTTCTCTCCTCCTCCCAGCACAACGATCCCCTAAACACCAATCATCATCGCTTTACAGCCGCGCCTGTTGCCACCTGTGGGTCTTGTTACTGATAAGGCACATCACTCCCTTACCACTACACCACTCATCACCATCACCACCGACACTACGATGACCATCATCACTAGTCCTCCCTTCACCACCATTCTCACCACCACCACCACAACTATGACCATCATCACTAATTCTCCCTTCACCACCACTCACATCATCACCACCAATGCTACCATCACTACTACCATCATCACCACCACCACCACTACTTCCGCCATTACCACTACTACCACTACTACCAATAATTTCCCCCATCACCACAACAACCATTACCACTACTACCAATAATTTCCCCCATCACCACAACTACCACCACCACTAGTAGGAGCCAGTGGTGCATTGGTTAGGGTGTCCAACTTGCAGGTAAAAATACCCGAGTTCGATTTCTGGATGGGTCAGCCTGGTGGACTGGGTCTGTTTCCGTCTTGCCTTTATTCATCCAGCAGTACAATCAGGGACCTGGATGTAACGTCGACTGTTGTGGTTTGTGTTCTGAAGACTGCGAGTTTACAAAAACTTGTCTGTCTTGACTGTCCACGTCCAAGAGAAAAGCAATAATTTTATTTTCCTATACGCTGGAGGGGGACGCCTTCATGTGGTGGCAGTGATGTAGCCAGGGACCTCAACTAACTGGTTATACAAACTTCTCTCAGGTACTTCCCTGTTCCACGAAGTGAGCATAGAGGACTGTAGGAGAAGAGAATTAAAGCCTGCAGTCTGGTTCACATTCAGCTGAGCCTGGGGTTATAACTATGGTCTTACGTAACACCCTAATTCACAAACAACACTCATATCACCACCACCACCACCACCACCACCTCCTTCACAGGCAACTGGGAAGGATTATGTATCTTCACGTGAAATGGACACCAACGTCATTATGTAGTTGTAGTCAGTGATTCCTTTACACCTGGATGTATTCATAGTACAGTAGAGATTGCACTCCCAGGTTCAGCTGAAAGTGAAACCAGTCAGCTGAAGGATGAAGTTCCTCTTCTGCAGTCCGCCATCCTCATTTCAGGTGATAGGGAGGTGCGTGAGAGACGTTTGCACAATTTGGTACTGTAGTTGAGCCCCCTAGCGATATCAGTGTCACTACATGAAGGCGTCCGTCTCCAACAACTGACGTATTCCTGAAGACTTGTTCCATTTCTTCCTTATCGGTATATGTTGTCTTATATTTATCTTTATCTACATATCATTGTTATATTACAATCTAGTTGGTTCGATGACAATTTTATTCTTGCTTTCCCCAGACGAATTTTCTCGGTTTAGGATAAATTTTCAAACTAGATGGGATAAATATAGCCTTCAATATCCTCTGCATTGTCCTAAGTTCACGATAATTTTCTAGCACAAGCAACGGTAATATAAAAAGCATCGTGTGTATTGAATGGATTAGGTGAAATAGGTATGAGAGTAAAGAGGAAGTGGTGGAATGTATTAAGATGTAAAATAATAAGCATCATAACGCTGAGGAAGAAGACGAATGGGTTAAGGTGTAAAGTAATAGGTACGATATTACTAAGGAAGAGATGCTAACCAGCCACGTACAAGAAAGTCAGCAAGCATTCGACCCACTGCCTTGAACATGATTCAAAACCTCATAATACTTTATTAAACTAACTAGTGATAGTCAAGAGGGGTACAAGGGTAGGAACTGATTCCTTGCAGTTTGACAACAAAGACATGTAAAAATATTACTGCCTGCAGCCGTACCTTATATCTTGAATATCTTAACTCGTCCACGTATCATACACTTTACCACCAGATTATGAGGTGTTAATAAAATAACTGCAGACTATTTCTTGCACCATATGTAATACCTCTTTCAGAAAAGTGGTAAATGAAGGCCATGCTAGCCCCTCTGAACCTGAATAAAATCGGTTCGGTATGACAATAATAAAGTGATATAAATATCACCGTGGTCAAGGGGTTATGCTGAAAAAATTCAACCAAATTGTAATTATTCAGTTAAGATTTCACTGCCGTATACACTTAATTATTGTGAACCATGAATATATTCTACTGTGACTACTTTCACTGGCAAAATAGTATTGTCGGTACTTATAAATCTGCACTGGCCCACAAAACTATGGGAAGACAGTAACCGTTTGTGGTTATTACTGCTTTACTGCAGTATTCTTGATCCAGCGGCTGCGCAAATTTGTCTATGTTGAACATAACTGCCATGGACTGTCAGAATATAATAAGCAATTTCCAACACCGCATTTAAGCCGTTGTAGATTATTATCATCCTGTAATAGCATCAGGTTTTCTACACTAAAACATCATCCGGTGAAGGTGATTCCAGCAGTGAACGGTACTGAAAAATCTAGAAACAGCTTTAGTATTAACACATTTTAAGTACTTTCTGTAAAGTACAATAGTCTGCCTACCTTATCTTATAAATTTTCAACATTTTTCTCTTGTATGTTTCCATCTGATCAAGGGTGGAATGTGATATTTTATCCCTACACCATTTCCATTGCAGTATCTCGTGACCAGAGCCATACTCTAATGTTAAACTCTACACTGACCTGCAAACTCTCCCCGTGTTCCTGCCTTCCCTCCCATGCCTGCCTGAAACACCGATCAACACTCAGCCACGGTAATGCTACTCTAAGTGCTGTATTTTGTGTGAGTGAAGAGGTGTGACAAGGGAGAAGAGAATGCTGCCCCAAACTCTCCCCTCTGAAAAAAAAAAAAAAAAAATCAACACGGCTCGGTTATAAGAATGAATTTCTCTGGGGGTGTTGGAGGTCTGTGTTGCAGTCCCGAGGCAGAGGGGACGTTGGAAAACAATGGTCCTGCCGCCATTATGATTTGATTTATCACACCGTCCCACGGCTTGAGAAACAGGAGGACTCTGACTGGACAACTTAAAGAGGTCACTCGTATAGGTAACAGGTGCACTTTGTTATTAGAGATAAAACATTGCTTCAGTTGCACCAGTTACAGTATTCATGATTTTAACAATTTCGTCAGTGAGCGCCTGGCAAATTTCATTGCTGGCCACGTCCTGTTGCCATGGATTTTTTAGTGTCATTCAGATTTGTTTGTTAATGTCAGGTGCATCAGGTATCAGCTTATTTATCAGTTTGTTTACTACAACTCGCTGTTATTGTTCATCACAGTTGCGATACATGGTGGCCAGTAGTGGAAACCTACATATGTGGAACAATTATCTTTTATGAATTTATACTTTTTCGTGCTGGTAAATATATATATATATATATACATATATATATATATATATATATATATATATATATATATATATATATATATATATATATATATATATATATATATATATATATATAGAAAAATAGATTGATAGTTTGATAGATATAGATATGAATATTTATGTACTGTATGTATACATATATCTATATATCTATATCTATATCTATCTATCTATCTATACTATATATATATATATATATATATATATATATATATATATATATATATATATATATATATATATATATATATATATTAAATATATATATATTAAATATATATATATATATATATATATATATATATATATATATATATATATATATATATATATATATATATATATATATATATATATATATATTTATATTAGGCTGGGAAGGATATCAATAAGCATCTTCTTGTCTGGAAAATATTCTTGCTAGTGACATTTCGCCAATTCGCTTGGCGTCATTAGGCTATAAAATATATATTGAACACACTGAATTGAAAATCATACAAGTAAAATTACAATCATCAAAAATAACTTCGTCAAAACTTGGCATGTTCATCTTTGTGGACAAAGATTTACATTTTTTCATGACTACAGTGAGTCACGCGAGAAATCTACATATAAAGTTGTACAGTTATAAGCAATTGTATCTTGCGTGAACGAACCCGGCTGTGCGTTTATATCATGATGGTTCCTAAAATAATGACACGGGTATTTTATAGGTATATATATATATATATATATATATATATATATATATATATATATATTGTGTTGCCCCACGAGGAGCATAGGTGCCCAGGGCTAGGCAAATTGGTCCTGATAGTTCAGATGAGAAGTGTGACCAGCCTCACTCATCCCAGAGTGGCGAGATGAAATGGCGGCCGGATCAAACGGTGGTGGGAATACACTTGCATGTATAGTCGCTACCCAGCACCTCCTTGGAATCCAGACTGTGACGTGTATAAATGTTACCCGGCACATGGGGGTTAATGCCACGAGGAGTCTATATGTATGAAGGCACTAGGGCTGCAGTGCATGTGGATGATGAACTGAGTGTATTTTTCTGCTTGAATGTTGGATTTAAACAGGGACGTGGCATATGTCTGCAGTTGTTCAATCTGTATATGGATGAAGTTATAAAAGAGATACAAAATAGGGCAGTGAATGTTGGAGAGGCCATAATGAGAGGGCAGGATTTGGAAACTTCCTGTCCTGTTGTTTGTAGATGATGCTGTATTCTTAAGTGATGAAGAACATGAACAACAAGGCTTGGTGAATGAGTTTAAGAGAGTATGTAAGAAATGGAATCAAAAGGTGAATGTTGGGACGAGTAAATATGTGATCTCCGAGAGAAGTGAAGTCGCTGAACGTACAGTGAGGGTGGGTAGTGAGGAAACTGGAAATGTAAAGCATTTAAATATTTGGATAATGTGATGAGTATTGATGGAAGTTTGGAGGATGAAGTGCGTGAAAGGGTGCAACAGGGAGGAAAGACTGTTGGTTCACTGAATGCAGTGATAGAGAATATTGAAGTGAGCATGGAAATAAGAACTTGCTGGATGACAGTACTGTGATCTCCACTCTAAATTATGGAAGCAAAGCTTGGACCTCACTGGAAGGACACAAGACAAGAATGAGAGCAATAAAAATGAGCTATGTGAGAAGAGCACATGGAGTAGCATGAAGAGACAAGCTGACAAATGAAAAAGAGAAGGAGCATTGTGGCGTGGATGTGGACGTGATAGAAAGCATTAAGAGAAATACAAGGAGGTGGTTTGGGCACGTGGAGAGGATGGAGAGTGAGAGACTAACCTGTAGAGCGTATTTGAATAAGATGGAGGGGCGGGAATGAGGGCGAGACCGAGGATGAAATCGAGGGCTGGAGTAGAGAGGTATATGAGAGAGGGGGATGTAAGCTGAAAGGAGGGCATCAAAATGGCAGGGGACAGGGTGACATGGAGGCAGTTTGTTTGTGGCGGTCCCTTACGGGATTAAGGTATCTTGCTACAGATCTATAGACAGACAGAATCTGCAGCACCAACGCTGATGACACTAATATGTTGCCGAGTAAATTCATCAGTGACGACTGAAGAAGATCCACCAGTCTGATTTTTAAAGCCCATGGAAAGAGAAGCTGGAAAGGTGACAGGACTTTTGATGCCCTTTTTATAGACGCAATCCACGACTTGTACCCTGCTCTGTTCGAAGTCTGAGACCAAATATTGTCCCAGTCCCATTTTGTCAAACGGTTCTTGCAGAAAATCAAGTTTCCAATGAATATTGATTTAGATTATCCGTTGCATGTTTGCTGTTTCATTACATTTGATGCCAGGATGCACGAATGATAAAAACATCATATACTGCTTAATGACAATCCATGACGTATGTACTGTATGACACATAAATGTGCGAGTAAACTGAAGTCGCTCAGGTAGTCAGTCATTCAGAGGGACGGTGTGGCCTGGAAATGGATCCAGTCTCACTGCGCTTTGAGACAGTTCTACATGCACAGAATCAATGAGCACAGTAGTACTTACTATGAAGGGATGGCCCAGGTTTCACTGACCTCATGGTACTATATATAAAATATAGCGAATTGAGCTCTAAAATGCTTGTAAAGCTCAGCTTTATGCCTACAAGCTAAAAGACACCTGCTGTTTTCCTGCAAAGCTACTGACAAAGTCCTAACCTTTGTGGGAGTCGCAAGCTTGGATTGCAAAAGTATTTGTTTTATTTTTTTCTCTCTTCTATTATGTTTTCTTCATCAACCATTACTCCAAAACAGAAAGACATACACAAATGTATTAGGCACCTGGAAGCTTTGTAGCAACCGAAGATGCTTCCTCCATATTTACGGTATCATTCAAGCTACAGTATAAAAGTTACAACCTAAAAATTAATTGCATTCGGACATTATTTCAGATATGTAGAACTCCACAGCTTTATGTTTCCACATTCCACTTAATGCCAATGGAAGTAAAATAGATCGATGGTGGAAAACAGGTCTATGGGAAAATTAAATACATGGGGAAAATAGGTGTATGGAGATACTAGTTCCATGAGGGAAATTATGTCCTTGGTGAAAAACAGTTCAACAGGGACAACAGTTTTAAGAGGGAAGGGAACTAGGTCCATGAGGAAAATGTTAGCGAGGAAAAATAGATCTATGGGGTAAAGTAGGTCAGTGGAGGAAAATAGGTCCAAAGAAGAAAACTGATCAAAGGGGAGAAAAGAGGTTCATGGGAAAATGTCTTTTGGTGAAAATAGATTCAAGGGGGAAAGTAGACCCACGGATGACTTGTCAAGGAAGGAACAGATTCCTGGGGGAAAACAAGTAGGTGAGGATTGACATCTAGTGGGTGTAACCGGAGGCGAATTTATGTGCTATTAGTATATATTATGCATTTTGTAGCTGGCTTCCACAAAAAGAACATACACTAAAAAAAAAACTAAAATTATTTTTAACTTGTACGGATATTAAAGTACACGAATAAATGGGATATAAAAGTACATAAACAAGACAGCATTTGGGATGGGAGGCTATTCAGAGTTCTGTACCGGTTATAACATTCCACCAGCTACAAGTGTGTTCTGAGTACAGTGTAAATTGCAGTGAAAGTATAAAATTTATTTCGTCCCATCCCAAATGCTGTGTTGTTCCTGTTCTTTTATATCGCATGTTTCTGTACTTTTCATCCTTGCATGTTAACAATCATTTTAGATTTTTTCTCCTGCTACACTGTACATCCATAGGGTACTTTGAATCACACAGCACACACAATGCACATCATGACCTGAGTCCACACACCACCCCACCTGTCAAGAGAAATCTCACAGCCCAATCTGTATCCTTAGTTCCCCAGGGAACCTCATTTATGCCATGTCAGGGTTAAACCTGATTCTCAGTGTTGGTTGTCTGATATTTTGGGTTTTGTCACTTGTGCGGTTTTGATGTTCTTGCTGTGTTGAACGAGAATTAAAATTTGAAGCAGATATTGGGGATTCGAGCAAATGAACATGAAACTGCTAATATTGTGACTCTTCGGTCACTACATTCCCTCCAAATTAATGTAAGTCTGGGAAGGTGCAGCTGAGAATATGCGAACAACAGGCAGAATAGCAGCCACATTACCACCACCACTCCCGACTCTAAGGTTGATGAAGGCTCTAATCCTTCCAGATTGAAAGGTTCCCCTAACATTTAGCAAGAATATAATAGGTAACATACGTCCTTGTGATGCAGAGCTTAAAGAAATATGGAATGACAGTATACGAGAATGAGATGAAATAGAATTAAATGGATAACTTGGAAAGATGAAATGTGTGAGGTGAGGAATGAACAAGGAAAGTTATTTTGTTGGTGAATGGCAAATGGAATGAATGGTTATGAATTTATTAAGTCTGGAAGGATGTATGTCATATTTAACTTTCAGAGAGTTAAAGGCGTTCTGATTTTCAGATGCAGGAACGTCTCTAGAAACGAATGTCTTACAGTCACTCACTAAAAATTTTCAGAAACAAGGTGCTCCAATTTTACTGATTTTAGCGAAGCTTCATATTAGGTCCTGCGTTCCCACATCCATCTAGTACTTCTGTACTTGTTGCACATACTTCCTGTCATTACAGAGGTGTGGAAGAGAAGAATGGATGCAAGTGGATACAGTGACAGGACATGTGCAGATAAAGTATGGTGTTTGTAATGGATGATTTGACTGATCCAATTGTGGCGAGTCCTGTTTATGGCATAATAGGTCGCTTTGGTATGTCAAGAAAAAATGTTAAAGAAAATCAACTATGGGATATTATCAGGATATAATGTTGTACATATGTGCTTCATTTTTCAGATTATAAGAAATGTATACACATATACACATACAGTACCGACAGATGGCAATGAATGTTAATTATGCTCCTCAATATGTGCTTGAAGACAAAAATGTGTATGTGTGTGTGTGTGTGTGTGTGTGTGTGTGTGTGTGTGTGTGTGTGTGTGTGTGTGTGTGTGTGTGTGTGTGTGTGTTTCACATGAGGGTCGACAGAACGATAACAGGAGAACTCAGGATGAAAGAAGAAAACTGAAAATAAAGCAGTAGCAAAGGAGTATGACGAAAAGTTAGAGAAGGAGCAAAGCTAATTTGATTTTTTATGGATAATGTAAGAAAAAACAAGGTGTGTGTATGATGAGACGTGTGTGAAGAAGACTACTAAAGGCAGGAATGCTGCTGAAAAAGTAAATGACGAATTGGAAAGAGTGGATGAAAGAAAACGAGTCAGGAGAAAGGGAGTAGGAAATGGATAAAGAAATGGATGACAGCATGAATAGAGTGGAATGAAAATGGAAAAGAAATTAAGAATAATCTTTGTTTTAAGTAATAGGAAAGAAATGGGTGCGAAAATTTAGGAAATGAGAGTCTGCATCCAATTATGATGAATCTGGTAGAAAAAATCAGGCCGTTAGTCAAATCGGAGATACAAGTTACAAACTGAAACCATTAGACATAGCTTCACTCTTAACAGGTTTGTGTGTGTGTGTGTGTGTGTGTGTGTGTGTGTGTGTCTGTGTGTGTGTGTGTGTGTGTGAGATTCTTCGTCTTGATACAGGCAAGTCGTTCCGCATCTCAGAACACCGTCCGAATTAAAGCCAAAGGTAATCCAGTGTAATCTTGTGTTATCTAGTGCCGTAATCCCCATTATTAATTACTGGGCACAGAGAAGGCGGGAAGCAATGAATCAGATGCTTGCTGGAAGGCCACGAGAATTAGAGGGATGTGGCGGGAAGTAAAGGGTAGTGGCGGGAAGGAATGAGAAGTAGAAAGCACTCAGAGAGTGCATACCTCTGCCAATGCCATTGCCATTAAAAAGGATCCGGATCCATGGAAATAGGATCCGGATCCGTGGATACGAGATCCGGATCCAGATTCACCCGATAATTTAATCAATTCTTTCTAGGTCCATGCCCCACCTTTCCACAACATTTCATTGAAATTCATTGAAAACTTTTGCAGATATTGTGCGGTATACTCCGAATCCGGATCCGAATCCACCCCAAAATTTAATCATTTCTTCCTTGGCCCATAACCTCCCCCCACCTTCATAAAATTTCATCAAAATCCGTTCATAACTTTTTGAGTAATCCTGCTAACAGACATATATACAAACAAACAGGCAAACACAAAAAAAAAAAAAGAAACAAATGCCGGAAAAAACATTATCTCCTTGGCGGAGGTACTTACAGAGAAACGGTGAGAATGTGAGCGATAAAACAATGATACACCCTTGACCAGACCCGTCTTGCCTGCTGTAACAATTAGTTAGAGGACAGAAGAACCCCCAGAATAATTTTTGGGCTTCGGACTACAGTAATTGGCGAGAGCCGAGGAATTTAAACAAGCTCCCTGGAAGCTTAAATCAGTACCTCTGCAGGATACATACACGTTACGTTACACAAAGGAGACAGGGATTTAATAATTACAAGCAGGATAAGGAAACTTAGTAATTCCTATACCACGCTTATAAGACATAGTGGAAAAAAGTAAAACACAATTCACCCATGTGTAACGAAAACCCACTTCTAAAAATTGTCCGCTGATCGTCAGAAAAACTGCTAAATAGTTCTAACATCGTTCCAATGGTTAGTAAAGAATATGGCGTCCAACATGCAAAAAACAGTAAACAAAGAGATGAGATTTCATCCGTTCCTCCCCTCCCCCTTTCCAAGGAAAAAAGGTAAACAACAAAGAAGATGTTCAACAAGCAAAGAGGGGTAGACATCAAAGAGAAAAGCGTCAACCTAAAAAGAATAAACAACGGAGAGAAGAGCTTCGACCGTGTTAAAAAGTAAACAACAAAAAGAAGAGCGGCCAGGTGGTGAGCAAAGAAAGCCACGATGTAATACGAGGACATCTGTATTCCTCAGGGAGCTTCGTATCGCCTCATCCATAGCGACTGTATTGCATCATACATTATGATATTAAGGTGCGTGTTGTTAATCATATTTTTAATACGGATATGACTTGCATCACCAGCAAGCTTCGGGATATGAAGGTGTAACAAGTGAAATATATCGCTGAAGCTGTGTTGTTGCCAGATCTAAGCCAAAGAGAATCCGGCCCAAAAAGTGTACAGTACATAATGAAAGAAAATGATCGCTAATGACGAGGAGCTGCTGATGAATAGCTTGTAGTAAGAAGATTTCCAATTTTAGTGTCAACCATGGATATGAATACAATTTACACTCACAGTACATGTAAAAAACTAAACACAAAGTAAGATATGCTAAAAGTAAAGCCTCACGACTAAAAATATAATACTCACCAGTTATTAAGAAAATAGATAGAATAAATGAGATCTGCCTGATACCAGTATATATTAGCCAGAAAAAATGCAACTTTGCAATGAGTCAGAAGTTTTCGGAGACTGTACGGGATTTAAGGTTCGTAACAGTAAATATGCAACATTAGCGAGAACTGGTGAGCATTAGCGAGATTCATGAAAGAAATACCAAGCATTAGCGACAGCCAGCAAATACTGGAGAGAGAAAAGGGGAAAAGACGGCGGGAGAAACGATGAAACACAGAAGGAATGGTTAGATGAACAGCAAGACACTGAAACACAGAAAAGAATAATGACATTAATAGCATGAAACGGAGAAAAAGAATGAACAGGAAGGAAAAAATGGAACACACTAGGAAATAAAGGGTTGTCCGTGAATATCACTCCATTAAATGCCAACCTGAGGGTATCTGACCTGTTACGAAGAGGGCTCAGTCTGGTGGTTTGTGTGTGAGTGTAGCAGTGGGAGTAGGAAAAGAGTAAATGATGCAGGGCAGACACTGATAACGCTGACGACAACGTTTTCGCAATAAACGAGAAATTGCCGGGCCGTGTGGAAGAGGAGCGTTGTATATGGACAATCCTGAATACATCTGAAGAGTGTGAGGCATTAAACCAGAGAAATTAATGAATATTAAGAAACAAAGAAACATGAGTAATAGTGAAATGAAGAACAAGAACCAATAATAGCCACAAATGAATAGCATTGTGAATATAATGAAACAAATATGAATATCAATGAACAAGAAACAAGAAAGTTAAAGTAAAAAACAATGATGGATATAGGTGGAGTACTGAATATTAGCGTCAAGTCAATTACTAGGCATGTGCAGGAATTCTTGTGGGCACTGGGAGGTTCTTAGCATCTTTCCCTTGCCAGTTTATTCTGCATGTGGTATGACAGTACTGCTGTCTATTATATTTATGCAAACTAGGTGCCTTTTTAAAGGATTTGTGGTGGACACAACAGCAGAGACAGGGGTGTAATGGGAATAATAGCTAAGAAGGACAGGCAATAGTGTTATGGTAGTCGAGGAGCGTGTGCAGTTGCAGATCTAGTTGTGGGAAGATTCCTGTATAAGATAATGTTTGGGAACCTGTCCTTGCTTAGACTAGGCAACGGCGACCCAATGCAGTTCAGATCTTTTTTTCTTTTTTTTTATGTGTCCGACTCCGGGCATAGCACAGCCTGCTATCAAGGCCCAGCAGTCCTCCTACATACCATACACCTCTACATGTCACCACTTCGGCGCTAACACCCACCGTCCATATTGAATACATGCTAGGGCTGTCTCATTCAGGACTGGTGTATTGGGAGGATGGTGGAATGATTGGCCATTATTTCCACTCGTATAATGATGGCATAACACATGCATTTCACTAGGATCATCCCACTGTAGAGAAAGGACATACACAAAACTTCCATTTCTAAACCTAATTAGCACAATTAACACTTCCGCCCGCAGCACAAGCGTCGAAAATTGCTCCTCTAATTGTCAACACCAAACTACATGCACATTACACACTTCACTTCCTATTTAAAATTTCACAAAATAATAAATGGCATCTATAAACCAAGCCTTGGTGCCCCCAAGGGGTGGGTGGCATCAAAGCCCCCACCGTCTGCCTCTCTCCGGGTGACGACCCAGTGAGGTGACTGGAACCACTGTCTGACTCACTTCTTCGTCATTTCTGCTACATTCTCGGCCTTCCCTCTAACTTTCTCTCCGTTGAACTCCAGTCTTTGTCACGAATTCACGTGAGCATACTTATAAATTCGTGGCATTGTGTTTCAGTGGGAAAACCACGAATTCTAGTGGAATTCCCACTGCGCATCACTCAGTTCAACCGTCCACATATTCTCTCCGATTGGGATGGTTTTCAGAACATTTCTCACTGTTTCACAAGTGATCATTCGTATGCATAACGTTAGTGTCTTCTCTGAATGATTTATTGTGAGCATATATCACTCACTTTCTCTCATTGACCGTTGACTTAGGCCACGCCTATTTCCAGTTAATACGGCCATCGCTCGCCCACCTTCATAATTTGAAGTTAGTCAGGTTTGGATCATCGCGAGTGTAAGACCGTTGTGCCCAGCGTAAGGCAGTGCTG
Organism: Coenobita brevimanus; assembly: GCF_032717465.1. Lineage (NCBI taxonomy): Eukaryota > Metazoa > Arthropoda > Malacostraca > Decapoda > Coenobitidae > Coenobita > Coenobita brevimanus. The sequence continues at coordinate 29,907,071 of NC_136980.1, forward strand.
CCGTTGTACAGCGAGTTCTTGAATCTCCATCTAGACAGTGAATTGGCGAAGAGGGTTTAGCGTATTGCAGCGTCTGTCCGAAACCTGTGCCCAGTCCTTTCCACTTAGCCTCTCCTCTGCTGACCAGTATTTCTTTTTGTTTTCCTGGGTTTAAGTGTTTAGCTTTTGAATGAGCGAGTGAGTGTATTCTCCTTGTTATTTTGAATTCATTTTGAGACTCATGTAACGTAAATTTATTTCATTGTAATTAATAAATTTACAGTTCTTTTTCTTTGAGCTTAATGTAGTTAAACTCGTGTTTTATTTCTCCACATTTAGCTTATTTTAGTTGTCGCTCCTAGTTTGCACAAACACTTTGCATTATTCATAACTGGTACTTGGACCAGTACTTTTGTATCAAACTTAAATCTGTTGTGCCAGCCAGGAGTTAATGCACTGGCAAGAACCTGTTTATCATTAATAGCATTAGTTATTGATTGTCAGGGGTGAAGTCACTTTCTCAAGAGGCTTATAGTACTAACAAACAGCACGCGTGAGTAATTAGTCTCTGCTGTGTACTGTTGAGAAAGTTTATTAATTCTCTTCCTTAGAGAATCGGTGAAGTAAGCCGACATAAAGTAAAACTTATTGCTTGATTTTCACGTCAATTCTTTGTCTCTATTAATTCAAGCAACATTTAAAGCAATTCATTTTCATTCATAAATTCACATCCCCCCGTGACATCTGGCGACCTCATTCCAGGATATTAACTCCTAGCTCTAAAGTTATTAACGAGATAATACTCCCTCACTCATACTTAGGTATTTATCATTAAAGTCTATAGGCACTATCTTACTGATGATTATTGATTCATTTTTATCACTCAGACTGAGTTAGCATCATGACTACTAATATCTATGTACAGGAAGCTAAAGATATGGGGCTTAGCGACCCCGAAAAAATCAAAGACTACGTCCTCTCACGGTTTAGTTACGAGCAGCAATGTGAGAATGATGCTAGTGAAAAGCATAGAATTCAACGCAAACACGAGCGAGAACAACGCGAATACGAGCAAAAACAACGTGAATACGAGCAAAAACAACGCAAACTCGAGTTAGAAAAAAGCGAAAGAGAACGCGAACATGAGCGAGAACAGCATGAGGAACGCAAGAGAGAACATGAACATGAGCAAAAACAACGTGAACACGAGCGTGAACAACGTGAAAGAGAACACGAATACGAGCTAGAACAACGAGAAAGTGAACGCGAATACGAGCTAGAACAAAGAGAAAGTGAATGCGAATATGAGCTAGAACAACGAGAGAGAGAACGGGAACACGAACGTGCCGAGCGTGAGGCACATGAAAAACATGAACTTGAGATGCCGAAGCTCAAGCGAGACTCCTTGGCTTCAGACACATCTGGTCCAGCTAACCCAAGCTCCACGAGTGCTCTCCCTGCACATGTTCTGGCGACCCCACACATCAAGCTTCCTCCATACAAGGAAGGCAAGCGAATCGAGTCATTCATAGCTCGCTTCGAAGACATGGCTCAGCTGTACCAGCTGGATGAGGCAGCTAAGCGGCTCCAGTTTCTTAGCCTGTTTGAGGGTCCTGCCCTCGATATTCTCCACAGAATTCGTGGAGACAATCTCACGTATGAGATGATGGAGGCCGCACTCGTCAAGGCATACGGTCTCGCAGTTGACGACGCCAATAGTCAGTTTATGAGGGTGCGTTTACAAGAAAAAGAGATTGCCGTTCAGTTTCTTGATCGGCTTACTGCTTACTTAGATGAGTGGATGGAGAAAGACGAAACTCATTCCACGCGTGAGGGGATAATTGATCATATACTGCGCACGCAGCTAGAAAAGTCGTGGCCTGCTGAGCTTATGGCTCAGCTTAAGATCTGCCAGGTAAGGGATGCCAGCCAAATGGTGGAGAAGACGGATGCATTCTTCACTGCGTACGGGTATCAAACTCATAAGCAGCACACCTGGAACAGGAAAGCTGACAAATCTGGGAAACTGTCTCAGACTGAACCCCAACAACAAGGCTGTTCTCAGAATATTGGCCAAGGTCCAAACAAACCACAAAGGAAGGATCAGGAGCAAAATACCCAGAAACCTGAGTGGAAGTGGTATGACAAGCATAACCCTAACCAGTAACAGTACCGGTATTTCAAGCAGCAGCAGGGCAAGGACAAACCACGTAACCCTCAGTCAGGAAAATCAACTTTAGTGTATCGGAGGCAGGATGCAAATGTAGCCTTCATTCCACAACAAGTGCACAGTGGTGCCAACCCCACCAGTACAGGTACTTCCCCACAGCTCACTAGCTCCCCAGTGACAGTGAACTCTCCATCTCAGGTGGTCAATGCTCCAACTCCTCAGATGGTGAGCACGACCCCTCAGGTAACTAACTCTCAGGACGCCACATTTGCTGCATCGTTCATTCCACAGTCTCACCATTGACTGGCTGCTACCTCTTCAGACCCTTCCACCAGTAACACAGCCTTTCTTGTTCAGCCAGGTTGTGGGAGGTGTGTCCGTAAATGTCCTGAGAGATAATGGTTCCTCAGGTTGCTCCGTCAAGCAAAGTTTAGTTCAGTCCGACAAGTACACAGGTAAGCAGATCCAAGTTAGACTTATTGATGGATCAGTGAGATTGTTCCCTGAGGCACGTATCCAGGTGACATCTCCTTTCTACACTGGCTTGACAGCTGCTGTTGTCATGCTAGAACCTTTGTTTGATCTCATTATTGGTAACCTACTGGGCGCCAAAAACAGTTGCACCATAGATGTTGCTACTCAGACTTCGGCTGTTGCAGTAACACGAGCCATGGCCAAGGTTCCGAATCGTGTCACCCCATTGACCGTTGCAATGCTGCAAGATCTGATTCGTAGTCAAGATGTTGTCCAAGAACAACAGTCTGACCTGACACTTGCCTCAGGGCGTAAGAGGCTGGAGGGTAAAGTGATTAAGTATTCACGGGGAGGTCAAGCCAGGTTCCTTCGTAAGCGAGGATGGCTATACCATGAGTCACAAACACCCCAGGACGAGGTTCGACTGCAGTTCGTCATTCCCGCTAAGTATCTCCAAGCAGTGTTCGAATGAGGTCATTGTTCATTGATGGGAGGTCACATGGGCCAAAAGAAAACCTCCGACTGCATTCATTCTGACTTTTTCTGGCCAGGACTGGGACAGGAAATAACTAGGCTTGTGTGTTCCTGTGATGTGTGTCAGCATACCACTGACCGGGGACGTGACCATCCTGCGCCATTGAAACCAATGCCTATAATCTCTGAACCGTTTGAGAGAGAAGCAGTTGACATTGTTGGGCCAATCTCTCCTAGGGCAAGTGATGGATCAAAGTATATCCTCACTATTGTTGATTTCAGCACACAGTGGCCTGAAGCTGTGGCCCTTAAGAATATACAGGCTGTCACTGTTCCTGTGGCATTGCTTGAAGTGTTCTGTTGCATAGGTATCCCCAAGGAGGTCTTAAGCGACTGGGGTTCACAGTTCACCTCTGCAATGATGAACGAAGCATTCAGGTTGTTGTCCATCCGAGGCCTGCGAACTACACCTTATCATCCCATGTGTAATGGGTTGTGTGAGAGGTTCAATGGGACTCTCAAGAAGATGTTATGGCCACCGAACAGCCAAAGGAATAGCCGCGGTTCATTGCTCCTCTTCTATTAGCTTATCGAGAAGCCTCACAGCATTCCTTGAAGTTCTCACCCTTTCAACTGGTGTATGGAAGGTTGGTCCGTGGACCACTTCAAGTCCTTTGCGAGTTATGGGAAGATAAAGAACCTGACCCTGAAGTCAAGACCATCTACACCTACGTCCTTGATCTAGCTGACCGCCTCCAGTCAACGTGAGAGTTAGCTAAGGAAGAATAGATCAAGGTGCGTGAAGTTCAGAAAGCCTATTATGATAAGAAGGCAAAGCTTCAGAAGTTTAATCGAGGCGATAAGTGCTTGGTGTTACTCCCTACTACCCAGAACAAGTTGTTGGCACAGTGGAAGGGTCCATATGATGTACTCGTAGTAAGACACATTTCAGACCTCAACTACATAATTCAGATGGGGAATCTTCACAAAAGGTGCCACGTTAACATGTTGAAGGCTTACCATGAGTCAAACCCCGAGGAGACTGGCCTACGAGTAGCTGATGACAGTGACCAGCCACTGGAAGAAACTGGGGCAGCCGAGGTGATCCCAGCTGATGACCATGATGACAAGCCCTTAACCGTTCAGTCCCGTCAAGAGAAGACTGTCAGAGATGTTTTACTTAACACTGACTTAGCATTAGGTGACCAGAATGCCGTAAGGTCACTGCTCTGTCAGTATGCTTATGTCTTCTCTGACCAACCCAGACTCGCAAAGGTTGATTGTCACAAAACTGAGTTGACCAGCAATACTCTCATAAAGGTTAAACCATATCTGATTCCCATGCGACTTCTGGACGCAGTAGATGACGAAATTGCTGACATGGAGACTGCAAGTATTATTGAAAAGTCCTCATCTCCTTGCTGTAGTCCAATGGTAGTAGTACACAAGAAGGATGGTGGAGTCAGGATTTGTGGTGACTATAGGAGGCTAAATGCAATCACCAAAGTGGATGCTGAGCCAATGGGTGACCACATTGCCATCTTCTCCAAGCTGGCAGGGTCACGATATTTCACAAAGCTCGATTTGGCGAAGGGATTCTTTCAGATTCCCCTTCACCCCGAGAGCCGTCAGTTCACTGCCTTTGCTACTCCAAGGGGGTTGTATCAGTATAAAGTCCTCCCATTTGGACTTACCAGTTCCCCAGCAGTATTCACTCATGCCATGAGACAAGTGCTCCATGGTATTGTAGGAGTAGAAATGTTCGTTGACAATGTCCTTGTTCATTCCGCCACATTGGAGGAGCACCTCAGACTCTTGGAAATTGTCTTCAGTAGACTTCAGAGTTTCAACATGACTGTGAAGCCTAGCAAGTGTAAAATTGCTCACAGTGAGGTGGAGTTCCTCAGACATATTGTTGGCAACAATCGCTGCAGGTGTCAGGGTGACAAGATCAGGAAGGTTAGAGAAACCCCGATACCCATGACCAAGAAACAGGTTAGAGCATTCCTTGGCCTAGTGGGGTATTATAGGAGTTTTATCCCCAACTTTGCTCTCATTGCCCAACCGTTGTATGAGGTGCTTCGGAAACATGCTCCAAACACCATTGAATGGGGAGAAACGCAAGAGAGATCTTTTGCCACCCTTAAGAAGATGCTGTGTAAGGAGCCTATCTTGCAGTTGCCTGATTCCAACAAACCTTTCATACTACGCACTGATGCTTCACAGGATGGAGTAGGTGCCGTATTAATGCAAGAATCGGAAGGTGGAATCTTCCCAGTGGCATACCACAGCTGTAAGCTAAAACCCACCGAGAGGAATTACAGTACTGTTGAGACGGAACTCTTGGCCGTGGTTGATGGTGTTAAGAAATATTACTATTATTTATATGGAGCACCATTCACTCTGGAAACTGATCATATGCCACTCACTAGTCTCAGCACGACTAAGAAAAATAATGCAAGATTGACACGCTGGACACTGTATTTGCAGCAGTTTAACTTTATTGTGAGATACATCAAGGGAAGTGACAATGTAGGAGCAGACCTGATGTCTCACCTGCTAACTGCTGACTAACACGGGCAACTGTTGTAAGCTGGGTTCCGTAAGACAGGCGTCCTTAGAGATTTATGCAATCCAAGGACCAGCCTGGTTCCCAGTTAAAAGTGTACCAGTAAGACCTGACGTCTCGCCCGTTGGTCCCACAGGACACATTAAGTCCTGGACCTGTATATACATGTATACCGTAGGTTAAGGGGAAGCTCGAGACCCCATAAGGACAATCCGAGGATGTGTATGAATTACCTTGTGGTGTCTCGAGCTGTGCAGCTTCTCGATAGGATTCCCGGAGAATGCACATTATCCACATGAATGTTCACACCCACGGTGGGTGTTAAAATGTGACCGAGATTGAGTAGGGATTCTCAGTTTGCCAATGTTAATCGTAAGTGTAGAGTTAGGTTAATCAGTAAACTGACCATTCTGAGAGATTTGAGCAATCCAAGAACTGGCACGTTTCCTGGTTAATGTAGGTTAACCAGTAAACTGCCCGTTCTGAGAGATTTGGGCAATCCAAGAACTGGCACGTTTCCTGGTTAATAATGTAAGTTTAACCAGTAAACTACAGGAGTCCTTAGAGATTTGAGCAATCCAAGGACTACGTTTCCTTGTTAATAATGTATGCATTAATAGAATAATAGTGTACTTTTTGTGACATAAGTACTGACTGCTAGACAGAGAGAGAGAGAGAAATGACACTTTTGATGCCCCACCTTGATTGCTTTCGCAGGTGCAGCATTGTCGTGGAGATCAGCTGATCGTCTCTGCTGCATGCTGCCACCTCCTCTCTTCTGCTTCGTCGTCATTATTTACTATTGATTTGTATTACATAATTTTACACGTACGCACATTTACACCACAACTGTCACACCTACACCGTGTATTACATACATCATGCTACATAACAATTAGTTGTTAATGTAAATGTAACGAAGTTTTCGCTTAGTTTGGCCTGAGTACACGATTTTTCACCGTCGTCACGGAGTTTTTTCCTCAAGCACGCTTCTATTAATGTAAATACAAGGTTTTTACGCTCATGGGAGACTGTGATTTTCTCCTGTAGCAGGGTAGTACACACACCACAGTGTGAATCTTGTATGACTGAGTTAGGATTTATATGTATGTATACCAAAAATGTTTCTAAAGAAAAATTTGATTTTGATTGAGCGTAATGTCACGAATTCACGCGAGCATATTTATAAATTTGTGACATTGTGTTTCAGTGAGAAAACCACGAATTCTAGTGGAATTCCCACTGCGCATCACTCAGTTCAACCGTCCGCATATTCACTCTTATTGGGATGGTTTTCAGAACATTGCTCACTATTTCACAAGTGATCATTCATATGCATGACGTTACCGTCTTCTCTGAGTGATTTATTGTGAGTGTAAATAGCTCAGTTTCTCTCATTGACCGTTGACTTATGCCACGCCTATTTCCGGCGAACACGGCCATCTTGAATCTCCATCTAGACGGTGAATTGGCGAAGAGGGTTTAGCGTATTGCAGCGTCTGTCTTGCACCGGCGCCCAGTTCTTTCCACTTAGCCTCCCCTCCACTGACCAGTATTTCTTTTAATTTTCCTAGGTTTAAGTGTTTAGCTTTTGAATGAGCGAGTGAGTGTATTCTCCTTGTTATTTTGAATTCATTTTGAGACTCATGTAACGTAAATTTATTTCATTGTAATTAATAAATTTACAGTTCTTTTTCTTTGAGCTTAATGTAGTTAAACTCGTGTTTTATTTCTCCACATTTAGCTTATTTTAGTTGCTGCTCCTAGTTTGCACAAACACTTTACATTATTCATAGCTGGTACTTGGACCAGTACTTTTGTATCAAGCTTAAATCCATTGTGCCAGCCAGGAGTTAATACATCGGCAAGAACCTGTTTATCATTAATAGCATTAGTTGTTGACTGTCAGGGGTGGAGTCACTTTCTCAAGAGGCTAACAGTACTAACAAACAGCACGCGTGAGTAATTAGTCTCTGCTGTGTACTGTTGAGAAAGTTTATAAATTCTCGTCCTTAGAAAATCGGCAAAGTAAGCCGGCATAAAGTAAAACTTACTGCTTGATTTCCACAAGTCAATTCTTTGTCGCTATTAATGCAAGCAACATTTAAAGCAATTCATTTTCATTCATAAATTCACATCCCCCTGTAACACTCTTCTCCTATAAACCTCACCTCTTCCTATCTGAGGCTCAGCTGTCTGAGGCAACTGGTAGCAGACCCTTCTCTGTATCCTCCTACTTTCCCTGTACTCATACCAAAGCCAAAGGTGGCTGTTGTGTATCTTGCTCTCGTGTTCCTGAACTTGAATCTCCAGAATTCTCTACTCTCTGGCTTTGGCTAGTCTGTCATTCTCTGACTAAATACATCTGTGCTGTTTACTTATCCCCAACTACTACTGATTATGAAAAATTTTACTTCCAAGATGGAACACATTCTTTCAATTTCTCTTTTCTCCGAAATCTCCATTCCAGGAGATTTCATGATCACCACCACCTTTGGCTCTCCTCTCTTCACTAATCTGCCTGATGAAAAACCTACAACTTTTCTATGCTTAATGATCAAGAGCAGCTTGTACAGCACCCTACCTGTATCCCTGACTACCTTGGAGATAGTTCAAACATACTTGACCTTTTTCTTACAACTAATCCTTCTGCTTACACTGTTAATCTTTTCTCTCCGTTGGGCTCTTCTGATCACAACCTTATCACCTTAACCTGTCCTATCACTCCAGTAAGGCCTGTTGACCCTCCCAAGAATCGGCGGCTGTGGCACTTTGGAGCTGCTAAATGGGAGACCCTCAGGCAGGACTTCTTTGATTTTCCCTGAAATGATTATTGTTTCCATGGACGAGAGCCATCTAGGTGTGCCTTGAGCATTACGGAGATTATTCTCTTGGGCATTGAAGCATACCTTCCTTTCTCATATCCTGTGACTATTGCAGAAAAACCTTTGTTTAATCAAGCTTGTTCTAATGCTGTCCACAACAGGGAGAAGGCTTGCAGTGGGTACCGAAGCCAACCCACCCCTGAATCTCACCTCTTTTATGTTTCTACCCGGAATCATGCTAGGTCTGTTCTTCGCTCTGCAAAGTGTTTATTAATTTGTATTAAATGTTCTGAAATTCCCTACTCAAATTCTTCCCGCTCCTTCTGGCAAATTGACAAAAACCTTTCCAACAACTTTACTTTATCATCCTGTCCACCTCTTCTCCATCCTGATGGCTCTGTAGATGTTTCTTCTACCGATAAAGCAGAACTCTTCACCCAGACTTTCTCCTCCAGTTACACCTTAAACAATTTTGATGATGTTCCTCCATCATTTCCCCCCTCTGACTTCCTCATGGCTGACATTAAAATTTCTTCAAATGATGTATGCTCTATTATCACTGGCCTCAGTTCTAACAAGGCATATGGGCCTGACAGGGGTTCCTCCTGTTGTCCTCAAGAACTGTGCTTCTTTGCTTACACCTTACTGGGATAAACTCTTTTGCCTTTGTTTGTCAACTTGTACCTTTCCTTCCTGCTGGAATTTTGCTCTCATTCAGCCATTCTCAAAGAAGGATGGCCATCGTCAGCCCTCTAACTATCGCCCAGTTAATTGAACAACCTGTATTTCATAAGTTTTTTAACCTATTCTTTAAAAAAAAATTTAAAGCACCTTTCCTACCAAACCTTTCTAATCGTCAGTATGGATGCCACCAATGACACACCACTGGCGATCTCCTCACCTACCTTTCAGGCTCCGGATCATCCTCCTTTGGGGAATTCGGTGAAAGCTTTGCCATTGCACTTGACATCTCAAAGGATCTCGATCGAGTCTATCCTTCTATCTACGCCTTCATCTCTATCTTTCTTACTGGTCGTTCTATAGCTCCTGTCGTAGACGGCCACCATTCTTCCCCTAGAGGTATCAATAGTGATGTTCCTCATGACTCTTTCCTATCACCAATTCTCTTCATCTTATTCATAAATGACCTTCTAAGCTGTACATCTAACCCTATCAACTCATATGTCAGGAATCCATATTATAATTACAAATCATAGTAGATAAATAGATTGATAGATAGATAGACAGACAGATAGAAGCAGCAAGATAGGTATTGTGTCTGCGAGAATCAAGCAATGTTAATCATGCTTACACACTCTAACTCAAGGAATGCTTGCAAACGACAGCGCCTCGTGACCATACACACACATACACACATACTCACACACAGGCTTCTAGAACATTTCAATAACAGTTTAACACACGTGACACGACCCCTGCTACACCAGAATTTAGGAAGCAGAGCTCAGAAGAAGGTTAGCTATAGAACCAACAGGTAGTAGGGAGAAGGAGTCTAGCAACATGGGGGAGAGGGTGAGAGAGAGAGAGTGTGAGAGAGAGAGAGAGAGAGAGAGAGAGAGAGAGAGAGAGAGAGACAAGGAGGTAGCTCGTGGGACTCTACTTATACTTTACTCGTGTGTGAGAGACTTGTTAATATTTCCAAGACAAAAAAAAATAGTCCCATACTCATCTTCACCTCTCCTGTCACATACGCTGATGACTCCTCCCTTCACCTTTCCATTCAACTCCAGCGGCCTCCATCTCAGCAGGTACTGCAACAAGCAGGGGATGAGGCTATGACACACCTAATGTCTTACTTGGCTTTTATCACTGATTTGGGTAAAAGTAATCCTCTTAATGCATCAAGAATTCAGTTTTTACAGCATTCTGCCCGACATAATCTTCTGCAGGAATATCCTCTAATATATAACAATATCCAACTTAATTCTGCATCATCTGTAAACATTCTAGGGGTATTGTTCTCGCGGAATTTATTGGAAAGATCATATTACCTCTCATGTAAAATCTGCTTCCAAGAGATTAGGTATGCTAAGCCAACTCCGTGTCTTCTTTACCCCCGCTCGATTGTTGATTTTATTCTTTTTTTTTTTTTTTCACCCCTGTGTACTCACGGGCGGGGTAGCTCCCCACACACAGCTCTTCTCAACAAGGTGGAGTCAAAAGCTTTCTATTTTATTAACTCTCCTCTTACTGGCTCGCTTCAACGTCTGTCTCTTCGCAGTAGTGTTGCATCTTTATCTTTTCTATTGCTGCTTCAGTGGTCACTGCTCCTCTGAACTGTCTGTGTGCATCCCCCCACCACTAGGGCTGGCGTTTAGCATCCATCTAGCAACCAACTCTCATCCTTTCTCTGTCCAACTCCCTAATGCAAGAGTTAACCGTTACACCCTGACCTGCAAGTACACAACGGGTCATCTCTGGACCCGTCCCCTTCTGTCTGCATTTCCTACTGTCCATGATCTCCAGTCTTTCAAACGCTGTGTGTCCAGGAATCTCAGAATGAAATGACCAGATCTTGAATTTGGCTCTGTTATCTTTATTTTTTCTTGGAGGGAACACTCTTGCGGGCTCCTGGCCTTTGGTTCCTTCTTTCCTACATAAAGAAAAATAGAATTTGAACTTGCGAAAATCAGCGAGATGCCAAGAACAATGATTGGTAAACACAGCGAGAACTACTGATAAACAGACAGACTCAGGGAGAAGAGGTAAGAAATGACGAGATCATTGTGGGAGGAGCGGGGGAGTGTAAGCAGCAAGTGTGTTATGATGGGCTGGGGAGAGAGGCAGGCAATGCATAACTTTCCTGGCCTGTCCGCTGACATGCCTATCATGGCCACGTCTGGCACACCTGGTTAGAAAAATGGGGAAGAGTGTATAAAAGAAGTGGGGACGATTCTACCAATGTATCTGTACCAAGTGGCTTGGGCTGTCTGATAGAGATTGTATGTAGGGTGAGAAGTGCTTGTAAGTGTAATTGTAGTGTTGGAGTGGTTTGTGTGTGTAGTCTGTGAACCAAGTGTAATCGGCCCGCACAGGCCGACCGGGTGCAAGCATACTTTATAGTAAGCGACACTGGTTCAACCACAGCACCCTTGTGTCCGCCAATGCGGTACGTGGCCGGGCGAACACTCCCAAAGTTTATTACCCTGGCGGGGCGCGAACCCTGGTTCACTCATGTACGAAACACACAGTCTGCCACTGTACCACAGAGGCTCCATTTTAATTTTCCTAGGTTTAAGTGTTTAGCTTTTGAATGAGCGAGTGAGTGTATTCTCCTTGTTATTTTGAATTCATTTTGAGACTCATGTAACGTAAATTTATTTCATTGTAATTAATAAATTTACAGTTCTTTTTCTTTGAGCTTAATGTAGTTAAACTCGTGTTTTATTTCTCCACATTTAGCTTATTTTAGTTGCTGCTCCTAGTTTGCACAAACACTTTACATTATTCATAGCTGGTACTTGGACCAGTACTTTTGTATCAAGCTTAAATCCATTGTGCCAGCCAGGAGTTAATACATCGGCAAGAACCTGTTTATCATTAATAGCATTAGTTGTTGACTGTCAGGGGTGGAGTCACTTTCTCAAGAGGCTAACAGTACTAACAAACAGCACGCGTGAGTAATTAGTCTCTGCTGTGTACTGTTGAGAAAGTTTATAAATTCTCGTCCTTAGAAAATCGGCAAAGTAAGCCGGCATAAAGTAAAACTTACTGCTTGATTTCCACAAGTCAATTCTTTGTCGCTATTAATGCAAGCAACATTTAAAGCAATTCATTTTCATTCATAAATTCACATCCCCTGTAACACTCTTCTCCTATAAACCTCACCTCTTCCTATCTGAGGCTCAGCTGTCTGAGGCAACTGGTAGCAGACCCTTCTCTGTATCCTCCTACTTTCCCTGTACTCATACCAAAGCCAAAGGTGGCTGTTGTGTATCTTGCTCTCGTGTTCCTGAACTTGAATCTCCAGAATTCTCTACTCTCTGGCTTTGGCTAGTCTGTCATTCTCTGACTAAATACATCTGTGCTGTTTACTTATCCCCAACTACTACTGATTATGAAAAATTTTACTTCCAAGATGGAACACATTCTTTCAATTTCTCTTTTCTCCGAAATCTCCATTCCAGGAGATTTCATGATCACCACCACCTTTGGCTCTCCTCTCTTCACTAATCTGCCTGATGAAAAACCTACAACTTTTCTATGCTTAATGATCAAGAGCAGCTTGTACAGCACCCTACCTGTATCCCTGACTACCTTGGAGATAGTTCAAACATACTTGACCTTTTTCTTACAACTAATCCTTCTGCTTACACTGTTAATCTTTTCTCTCCGTTGGGCTCTTCTGATCACAACCTTATCACCTTAACCTGTCCTATCACTCCAGTAAGGCCTGTTGACCCTCCCAAGAATCGGCGGCTGTGGCACTTTGGAGCTGCTAAATGGGAGACCCTCAGGCAGGACTTCTTTGATTTTCCCTGAAATGATTATTGCTTCCATGGACGAGAGCCATCTAGGTGTGCCTTGAGCATTACGGAGATTATTCTCTTGGGCATTGAAGCATACCTTCCTTTTCTCCATATCCTGTGACTATTGCAGAAAAACCTTTGTTTAATCAAGCTTGTTCTAATGCTGTCCACAACAGGGAGAAGGCTTGCAGTGGGTACCGAAGCCAACCCACCCCTGAATCTCACCTCTTTTATGTTTCTACCCGGAATCATGCTAGGTCTGTTCTTCGCTCTGCAAAGTGTTTATTAATTTGTATTAAATGTTCTGAAATTCCCTACTCAAATTCTTCCCGCTCCTTCTGGCAAATTGACAAAAACCTTTCCAACAACTTTACTTTATCATCCTGTCCACCTCTTCTCCATCCTGATGGCTCTGTAGATGTTTCTTCTACCGATAAAGCAGAACTCTTCACCCAGACTTTCTCCTCCAGTTACACCTTAAACAATTTTGATGATGTTCCTCCATCATTTCCCCCCTCTGACTTCCTCATGGCTGACATTAAAATTTCTTCAAATGATGTATGCTCTATCATCACTGGCCTCAGTTCTAACAAGGCATATGGGCCTGACGGGGTTCCTCCTGTTGTCCTCAAGAACTGTGCTTCTTTGCTTACACCTTACTGGGATAAACTCTTTTGCCTTTGTTTGTCAACTTGTACCTTTCCTTCCTGCTGGAATTTTGCTCTCATTCAGCCATTCTCAAAGAAGGATGGCCATCGTCAGCCCTCTAACTATCGCCCAGTTAATTGAACAACCTGTATTTCATAAGTTTTTTAACCTATTCTTTAAAAAAAAATTTAAAGCACCTTTCCTACCAAACCTTTCTAATCGTCAGTATGGATGCCACCAATGACACACCACTGGCGATCTCCTCACCTACCTTTCAGGCTCCGGATCATCCTCCTTTGGGGAATTCGGTGAAAGCTTTGCCATTGCACTTGACATCTCAAAGGATCTCGATCGAGTCTATCCTTCTATCTACGCCTTCATCTCTATCTTTCTTACTGGTCGTTCTATAGCTCCTGTCGTAGACGGCCACCATTCTTCCCCTAGAGGTATCAATAGTGATGTTCCTCATGACTCTTTCCTATCACCAATTCTCTTCATCTTATTCATAAATGACCTTCTAAGCTGTACATCTAACCCTATCAACTCATATGTCAGGAATCCATATTATAATTACAAATCATAGTAGATAAATAGATTGATAGATAGATAGACAGACAGATAGAAGCAGCAAGATAGGTATTGTGTCTGCGAGAATCAAGCAATGTTAATCATGCTTACACACTCTAACTCAAGGAATGCTTGCAAACGACAGCGCCTCGTGACCATACACACACATACACACATACTCACACACAGGCTTCTAGAACATTTCAATAACAGTTTAACACACGTGACACGACCCCTGCTACACCAGAATTTAGGAAGCAGAGCTCAGAAGAAGGTTAGCTATAGAACCAACAGGTAGTAGGGAGAAGGAGTCTAGCAACATGGGCGAGAGGGTGAAAGAGAGAGAGGGAGAGAGAGAGAGAGAGAGAGAGAGAGAGAGAGAGAGAGAGAGAGAGAGAGAGACAAGGAGGTAGCTCGTGGGACTCTACTTATACTTTACTCGTGTGTGAGAGACTTGTTAATATTTCCAAGACAAAAAAAAATAGTCCCATACTCATCTTCACCTCTCCTGTCACATACGCTGATGACTCCTCCCTTCACCTTTCCATTCAACTCCAGCGGCCTCCATCTCAGCAGGTACTGCAACAAGCAGGGGATGAGGCTATGACACACCTAATGTCTTACTTGGCTTTTATCACTGATTTGGGTAAAAGTAATCCTCTTAATGCATCAAGAATTCAGTTTTTACAGCATTCTGCCCGACATAATCTTCTGCAGGAATATCCTCTAATATATAACAATATCCAACTTAATTCTGCATCATCTGTAAACATTCTAGGGGTATTGTTCTCGCGGAATTTATTGGAAAGATCATATTACCTCTCATGTAAAATCTGCTTCCAAGAGATTAGGTATGCTAAGCCAACTCCGTGTCTTCTTTACCCCCGCTCGATTGTTGATTTTATTCTTTTTTTTTTTTTTTTTCACCCCTGTGTACTCACGGGCGGGGTAGCTCCCCACACACAGCTCTTCTCAACAAGGTGGAGTCAAAAGCTTTCTATTTTATTAACTCTCCTCTTACTGGCTCGCTTCAACGTCTGTCTCTTCGCAGTAGTGTTGCATCTTTATCTTTTCTATTGCTGCTTCAGTGGTCACTGCTCCTCTGAACTGTCTGTGTGCATCCCCCCACCACTAGGGCTGGCGTTTAGCATCCATCTAGCAACCAACTCTCATCCTTTCTCTGTCCAACTCCCTAATGCAAGAGTTAACCGTTACACCCTGACCTGCAAGTACACAACGGGTCATCTCTGGACCCGTCCCCTTCTGTCTGCATTTCCTACTGTCCATGATCTCCAGTCTTTCAAACGCTGTGTGTCCAGGAATCTCAGAATGAAATGACCAGATCTTGAATTTGGCTCTGTTATCTTTATTTTTTCTTGGAGGGAACACTCTTGCGGGCTCCTGGCCTTTGGTTCCTTCTTTCCTACATAAAGAAAAAATAGAATTTGAACTTGCGAAAATCAGCGAGATGCCAAGAACAATGATTGGTAAACACAGCGAGAACTACTGATAAACAGACAGACTCAGGGAGAAGAGGTAAGAAATGACGAGATCATTGTGGGAGGAGCGGGGGAGTGTAAGCAGCAAGTGTGTTATGATGGGCTGGGGAGAGAGGCAGGCAATGCATAACTTTCCTGGCCTGTCCGCTGACATGCCTATCATGGCCACGTCTGGCACACCTGGTTAGAAAAATGGGGAAGAGTGTATAAAAGAAGTGGGGACGATTCTACCAATGTATCTGTACCAAGTGGCTTGGGCTGTCTGATAGAGATTGTATGTAGGGTGAGAAGTGCTTGTAAGTGTAATTGTAGTGTTGGAGTGGTTTGTGTGTGTAGTCTGTGAACCAAGTGTAATCGGCCCGCACAGGCCGACCGGGTGCAAGCATACTTTATAGTAAGCGACACTGGTTCAACCACAGCACCCCTTGTGTCCGCCAATGCGGTACGTGGCCGGGCGAACACTCCCAAAGTTTATTACCCTGGCGGGGCGCGAACCCTGGTTCACTCATGTACGAAACACACAGTCTGCCACTGTACCACAGAGGCTCCATTTTAATTTTCCTAGGTTTAAGTGTTTAGCTTTTGAATGAGCGAGTGAGTGTATTCTCCTTGTTATTTTGAATTCATTTTGAGACTCATGTAACGTAAATTTATTTCATTGTAATTAATAAATTTACAGTTCTTTTTCTTTGAGCTTAATGTAGTTAAACTCGTGTTTTATTTCTCCACATTTAGCTTATTTTAGTTGCTGCTCCTAGTTTGCACAAACACTTTACATTATTCATAGCTGGTACTTGGACCAGTACTTTTGTATCAAGCTTAAATCCATTGTGCCAGCCAGGAGTTAATACATCGGCAAGAACCTGTTTATCATTAATAGCATTAGTTGTTGACTGTCAGGGGTGGAGTCACTTTCTCAAGAGGCTAACAGTACTAACAAACAGCACGCGTGAGTAATTAGTCTCTGCTGTGTACTGTTGAGAAAGTTTATAAATTCTCGTCCTTAGAAAAATCGGCAAAGTAAGCCGGCATAAAGTAAAACTTACTGCTTGATTTCCACAAGTCAATTCTTTTGTCGCTATTAATGCAAGCAACATTTAAAGCAATTCATTTTCATTCATAAATTCACATCCCCCTATAACACTCTTCTCCTATAAACCTCACCTCTTCCTATCTGAGGCTCAGCTGTCTGAGGCAACTGGTAGCAGACCCTTCTCTGTATCCTCCTACTTTCCCTGTACTCATACCAAAGCCAAAGGTGGCTGTTGTGTATCTTGCTCTCGTGTTCCTGAACTTGAATCTCCAGAATTCTCTACTCTCTGGCTTTGGCTAGTCTGTCATTCTCTGACTAAATACATCTGTGCTGTTTACTTATCCCCAACTACTACTGATTATGAAAAATTTTACTTCCAAGATGGAACACATTCTTTCAATTTCTCTTTTCTCCAGAAATCTCCATTCCAGGAGATTTCATGATCACCACCACCTTTGGCTCTCCTCTCTTCACTAATCTGCCTGATGAAAAACCTACAACTTTTCTATGCTTAATGATCAAGAGCAGCTTGTACAGCACCCTACCTGTATCCCTGACTACCTTGGAGATAGTTCAAACATACTTGACCTTTTTCTTACAACTAATCCTTCTGCTTACACTGTTAATCTTTTCTCTCCGTTGGGCTCTTCTGATCACAACCTTATCACCTTAACCTGTCCTATCACTCCAGTAAGGCCTGTTGACCCTCCCAAGAATCGGCGGCTGTGGCACTTTGGAGCTGCTAAATGGGAGACCCTCAGGCAGGACTTCTTTGATTTTCCCTGAAATGATTATTGCTTCCCATGGACGAGAGCCATCTAGGTGTGCCTTGAGCATTACGGAGATTATTCTCTTGGGCATTGAAGCATACCTTCCTTTCTCATATCCTGTGACTATTGCAGAAAAACCTTTGTTTAATCAAGCTTGTTCTAATGCTGTCCACAACAGGGAGAAGGCTTGCAGTGGGTACCGAAGCCAACCCACCCCTGAATCTCACCTCTTTTATGTTTCTACCCGGAATCATGCTAGGTCTGTTCTTCGCTCTGCAAAGTGTTTATTAATTTGTATTAAATGTTCTGAAATTCCCTACTCAAATTCTTCCCGCTCCTTCTGGCAAATTGACAAAAACCTTTCCAACAACTTTACTTTATCATCCTGTCCACCTCTTCTCCATCCTGATGGCTCTGTAGATGTTTCTTCTACCGATAAAGCAGAACTCTTCACCCAGACTTTCTCCTCCAGTTACACCTTAAACAATTTTGATGATGTTCCTCCATCATTTCCCCCCTCTGACTTCCTCATGGCTGACATTAAAATTTCTTCAAATGATGTATGCTCTATTATCACTGGCCTCAGTTCTAACAAGGCATATGGGCCTGACGGGGTTCCTCCTGTTGTCCTCAAGAACTGTGCTTCTTTGCTTACACCTTACTGGGATAAACTCTTTTGCCTTTGTTTGTCAACTTGTACCTTTCCTTCCTGCTGGAATTTTGCTCTCATTCAGCCATTCTCAAAGAAGGATGGCCATCGTCAGCCCTCTAACTATCGCCCAGTTAATTGAACAACCTGTATTTCATAAGTTTTTTAACCTATTCTTTAAAAAAAATTTAAAGCACCTTTCCTACCAAACCTTTCTAATCGTCAGTATGGATGCCACCAATGACACACCACTGGCGATCTCCTCACCTACCTTTCAGGCTCCGGATCATCCTCCTTTGGGGAATTCGGTGAAAGCTTTGCCATTGCACTTGACATCTCAAAGGATCTCGATCGAGTCTATCCTTCTATCTACGCCTTCATCTCTATCTTTTCTTACTGGTCGTTCTATAGCTCCTGTCGTAGACGGCCACCATTCTTCCCCTAGAGGTATCAATAGTGATGTTCCTCATGACTCTTTCCTATCACCAATTCTCTTCATCTTATTCATAAATGACCTTCTAAGCTGTACATCTAACCCTATCAACTCATATGTCAGGAATCCATATTATAATTACAAATCATAGTAGATAAATAGATTGATAGATAGATAGACAGACAGATAGAAGCAGCAAGATAGGTATTGTGTCTGCGAGAATCAAGCAATGTTAATCATGCTTACACACTCTAACTCAAGGAATGCTTGCAAACGACAGCGCCTCGTGACCATACACACACATACACACATACTCACACACAGGCTTCTAGAACATTTCAATAACAGTTTAACACACGTGACACGACCCCTGCTACACCAGAATTTAGGAAGCAGAGCTCAGAAGAAGGTTAGCTATAGAACCAACAGGTAGTAGGGAGAAGGAGTCTAGCAACATGGGCGAGAGGGTGAGAGAGAGAGAGAGAGAGAGAGAGAGAGAGAGAGAGAGAGAGAGAGACAAGGAGGTAGCTCGTGGGACTCTACTTATACTTTACTCGTGTGTGAGAGACTTGTTAATATTTCCAAGACAAAAAAATAGTCCCATACTCATCTTCACCTCTCCTGTCACATACGCTGATGACTCCTCCCTTCACCTTTCCATTCAACTCCAGCGGCCTCCATCTCAGCAGGTACTGCAACAAGCAGGGGATGAGGCTATGACACACCTAATGTCTTACTTGGCTTTTATCACTGATTTGGGTAAAAGTAATCCTCTTAATGCATCAAGAATTCAGTTTTTACAGCATTCTGCCCGACATAATCTTCTGCAGGAATATCCTCTAATATATAACAATATCCAACTTAATTCTGCATCATCTGTAAACATTCTAGGGGTATTGTTCTCGCGGAATTTATTGGAAAGATCATATTACCTCTCATGTAAAATCTGCTTCCAAGAGATTAGGTATGCTAAGCCAACTCCGTGTCTTCTTTACCCCCGCTCGATTGTTGATTTTATTCTTTTTTTTTTTTTTTTCACCCCTGTGTACTCACGGGCGGGGTAGCTCCCCACACACAGCTCTTCTCAACAAGGTGGAGTCAAAAGCTTTCTATTTTATTAACTCTCCTCTTACTGGCTCGCTTCAACGTCTGTCTCTTCGCAGTAGTGTTGCATCTTTATCTTTTCTATTGCTGCTTCAGTGGTCACTGCTCCTCTGAACTGTCTGTGTGCATCCCCCCACCACTAGGGCTGGCGTTTAGCATCCATCTAGCAACCAACTCTCATCCTTTCTCTGTCCAACTCCCTAATGCAAGAGTTAACCGTTACACCCTGACCTGCAAGTACACAACGGGTCATCTCTGGACCCGTCCCCTTCTGTCTGCATTTCCTACTGTCCATGATCTCCAGTCTTTCAAACGCTGTGTGTCCAGGAATCTCAGAATGAAATGACCAGATCTTGAATTTGGCTCTGTTATCTTTATTTTTTCTTGGAGGGAACACTCTTGCGGGCTCCTGGCCTTTGGTTCCTTCTTTCCTACATAAAGAAAAAATAGAATTTGAACTTGCGAAAATCAGCGAGATGCCAAGAACAATGATTGGTAAACACAGCGAGAACTACTGATAAACAGACAGACTCAGGGAGAAGAGGTAAGAAATGACGAGATCATTGTGGGAGGAGCGGGGGAGTGTAAGCAGCAAGTGTGTTATGATGGGCTGGGGAGAGAGGCAGGCAATGCATAACTTTCCTGGCCTGTCCGCTGACATGCCTATCATGGCCACGTCTGGCACACCTGGTTAGAAAAATGGGGAAGAGTGTATAAAAGAAGTGGGGACGATTCTACCAATGTATCTGTACCAAGTGGCTTGGGCTGTCTGATAGAGATTGTATGTAGGGTGAGAAGTGCTTGTAAGTGTAATTGTAGTGTTGGAGTGGTTTGTGTGTGTAGTCTGTGAACCAAGTGTAATCGGCCCGCACAGGCCGACCGGGTGCAAGCATACTTTATAGTAAGCGACACTGGTTCAACCACAGCACCCCTTGTGTCCGCCAATGCGGTACGTGGCCGGGCGAACACTCCCAAAGTTTATTACCCTGGCGGGGCGCGAACCCTGGTTCACTCATGTACGAAACACACAGTCTGCCACTGTACCACAGAGGCTCCATTTTAATTTTCCTAGGTTTAAGTGTTTAGCTTTTGAATGAGCGAGTGAGTGTATTCTCCTTTGTTATTTTGAATTCATTTTGAGACTCATGTAACGTAAATTTATTTCATTGTAATTAATAAATTTACAGTTCTTTTTCTTTGAGCTTAATGTAGTTAAACTCGTGTTTTATTTCTCCACATTTAGCTTATTTTAGTTGCTGCTCCTAGTTTGCACAAACACTTTACATTATTCATAGCTGGTACTTGGACCAGTACTTTTGTATCAAGCTTAAATCCATTGTGCCAGCCAGGAGTTAATACATCGGCAAGAACCTGTTTATCATTAATAGCATTAGTTGTTGACTGTCAGGGGTGGAGTCACTTTCTCAAGAGGCTAACAGTACTAACAAACAGCACGCGTGAGTAATTAGTCTCTGCTGTGTACTGTTGAGAAAGTTTATAAATTCTCGTCCTTAGAAAATCGGCAAAGTAAGCCGGCATAAAGTAAAACTTACTGCTTGATTTCCACAAGTCAATTCTTTGTCGCTATTAATGCAAGCAACATTTAAAGCAATTCATTTTCATTCATAAATTCACATCCCCCTGTAACACTCTTCTCCTATAAACCTCACCTCTTCCTATCTGAGGCTCAGCTGTCTGAGGCAACTGGTAGCAGACCCTTCTCTGTATCCTCCTACTTTCCCTGTACTCATACCAAAGCCAAAGGTGGCTGTTGTGTATCTTGCTCTCGTGTTCCTGAACTTGAATCTCCAGAATTCTCTACTCTCTGGCTTTGGCTAGTCTGTCATTCTCTGACTAAATACATCTGTGCTGTTTACTTATCCCCAACTACTACTGATTATGAAAAATTTTACTTCCAAGATGGAACACATTCTTTCAATTTCTCTTTTTCTCCGAAATCTCCATTCCAGGAGATTTCATGATCACCACCACCTTTGGCTCTCCTCTCTTCACTAATCTGCCTGATGAAAAACCTACAACTTTTCTATGCTTAATGATCAAGAGCAGCTTGTACAGCACCCTACCTGTATCCCTGACTACCTTGGAGATAGTTCAAACATACTTGACCTTTTTCTTACAACTAATCCTTCTGCTTACACTGTTAATCTTTTCTCTCCGTTGGGCTCTTCTGATCACAACCTTATCACCTTAACCTGTCCTATCACTCCAGTAAGGCCTGTTGACCCTCCCAAGAATCGGCGGCTGTGGCACTTTGGAGCTGCTAAATGGGAGACCCTCAGGCAGGACTTCTTTGATTTTCCCTGAAATGATTATTGCTTCCATGGACGAGAGCCATCTAGGTGTGCCTTGAGCATTACGGAGATTATTCTCTTGGGCATTGAAGCATACCTTCCTTTCTCATATCCTGTGACTATTGCAGAAAAACCTTTGTTTAATCAAGCTTGTTCTAATGCTGTCCACAACAGGGAGAAGGCTTGCAGTGGGTACCGAAGCCAACCCACCCCTGAATCTCACCTCTTTTATGTTTCTACCCGGAATCATGCTAGGTCTGTTCTTCGCTCTGCAAAGTGTTTATTAATTTGTATTAAATGTTCTGAAATTCCCTACTCAAATTCTTCCCGCTCCTTCTGGCAAATTGACAAAAACCTTTCCAACAACTTTACTTTATCATCCTGTCCACCTCTTCTCCATCCTGATGGCTCTGTAGATGTTTCTTCTACCGATAAAGCAGAACTCTTCACCCAGACTTTCTCCTCCAGTTACACCTTAAACAATTTTGATGATGTTCCTCCATCATTTCCCCCCTCTGACTTCCTCATGGCTGACATTAAAATTTCTTCAAATGATGTATGCTCTATTATCACTGGCCTCAGTTCTAACAAGGCATATGGGCCTGACGGGGTTCCTCCTGTTGTCCTCAAGAACTGTGCTTCTTTGCTTACACCTTACTGGGATAAACTCTTTTGCCTTTGTTTGTCAACTTGTACCTTTCCTTCCTGCTGGAATTTTGCTCTCATTCAGCCATTCTCAAAGAAGGATGGCCATCGTCAGCCCTCTAACTATCGCCCAGTTAATTGAACAACCTGTATTTCATAAGTTTTTTAACCTATTCTTTAAAAAAAAATTTAAAGCACCTTTCCTACCAAACCTTTCTAATCGTCAGTATGGATGCCACCAATGACACACCACTGGCGATCTCCTCACCTACCTTTCAGGCTCCGGATCATCCTCCTTTGGGGAATTCGGTGAAAGCTTTGCCATTGCACTTGACATCTCAAAGGATCTCGATCGAGTCTATCCTTCTATCTACGCCTTCATCTCTATCTTTCTTACTGGTCGTTCTATAGCTCCTGTCGTAGACGGCCACCATTCTTCCCCTAGAGGTATCAATAGTGATGTTCCTCATGACTCTTTCCTATCACCAATTCTCTTCATCTTATTCATAAATGACCTTCTAAGCTGTACATCTAACCCTATCAACTCATATGTCAGGAATCCATATTATAATTACAAATCATAGTAGATAAATAGATTGATAGATAGATAGACAGACAGATAGAAGCAGCAAGATAGGTATTGTGTCTGCGAGA
Organism: Coenobita brevimanus; assembly: GCF_032717465.1. NCBI lineage: Eukaryota > Metazoa > Arthropoda > Malacostraca > Decapoda > Coenobitidae > Coenobita > Coenobita brevimanus. The sequence goes on from NC_136980.1 coordinate 29,930,366, forward strand.
ATCAAGCAATGTTAATCATGCTTACACACTCTAACTCAAGGAATGCTTGCAAACGACAGCGCCTCGTGACCATACACACACATACACACATACTCACACACAGGCTTCTAGAACATTTCAATAACAGTTTAACACACGTGACACGACCCCTGCTACACCAGAATTTAGGAAGCAGAGCTCAGAAGAAGGTTAGCTATAGAACCAACAGGTAGTAGGGAGAAGGAGTCTAGCAACATGGGCGAGAGGGTGAAAGAGAGAGAGGGGGAGAGAGAGAGAGAGAGAGAGAGAGAGAGAGAGAGAGAGAGAGAGAGACAAGGAGGTAGCTCGTGGGACTCTACTTATACTTTACTCGTGTGTGAGAGACTTGTTAATATTTCCAAGACAAAAAAAAATAGTCCCATACTCATCTTCACCTCTCCTGTCACATACGCTGATGACTCCTCCCTTCACCTTTCCATTCAACTCCAGCGGCCTCCATCTCAGCAGGTACTGCAACAAGCAGGGGATGAGGCTATGACACACCTAATGTCTTACTTGGCTTTTATCACTGATTTGGGTAAAAGTAATCCTCTTAATGCATCAAGAATTCAGTTTTTACAGCATTCTGCCCGACATAATCTTCTGCAGGAATATCCTCTAATATATAACAATATCCAACTTAATTCTGCATCATCTGTAAACATTCTAGGGGTATTGTTCTCGCGGAATTTATTGGAAAGATCATATTACCTCTCATGTAAAATCTGCTTCCAAGAGATTAGGTATGCTAAGCCAACTCCGTGTCTTCTTTACCCCCGCTCGATTGTTGATTTTATTCTTTTTTTTTTTTTTTCACCCCTGTGTACTCACGGGCGGGGTAGCTCCCCACACACAGCTCTTCTCAACAAGGTGGAGTCAAAAGCTTTCTATTTTATTAACTCTCCTCTTACTGGCTCGCTTCAACGTCTGTCTCTTCGCAGTAGTGTTGCATCTTTATCTTTTCTATTGCTGCTTCAGTGGTCACTGCTCCTCTGAACTGTCTGTGTGCATCCCCCCACCACTAGGGCTGGCGTTTAGCATCCATCTAGCAACCAACTCTCATCCTTTCTCTGTCCAACTCCCTAATGCAAGAGTTAACCGTTACACCCTGACCTGCAAGTACACAACGGGTCATCTCTGGACCCGTCCCCTTCTGTCTGCATTTCCTACTGTCCATGATCTCCAGTCTTTCAAACGCTGTGTGTCCAGGAATCTCAGAATGAAATGACCAGATCTTGAATTTGGCTCTGTTATCTTTATTTTTTCTTGGAGGAACACTCTTGCGGGCTCCTGGCCTTTGGTTCCTTCTTTCCTACATAAAGAAAAAAATAGAATTTGAACTTGCGAAAATCAGCGAGATGCCAAGAACAATGATTGGTAAACACAGCGAGAACTACTGATAAACAGACAGACTCAGGGAGAAGAGGTAAGAAATGACGAGATCATTGTGGGAGGAGCGGGGAGTGTAAGCAGCAAGTGTGTTATGATGGGCTGGGGAGAGAGGCAGGCAATGCATAACTTTCCTGGCCTGTCCGCTGACATGCCTATCATGGCCACGTCTGGCACACCTGGTTAGAAAAATGGGGAAGAGTGTATAAAAGAAGTGGGGACGATTCTACCAATGTATCTGTACCAAGTGGCTTGGGCTGTCTGATAGAGATTGTATGTAGGGTGAGAAGTGCTTGTAAGTGTAATTGTAGTGTTGGAGTGGTTTGTGTGTGTAGTCTGTGAACCAAGTGTAATCGGCCCGCACAGGCCGACCGGGTGCAAGCATACTTTATAGTAAGCGACACTGGTTCAACCACAGCACCCCTTGTGTCCGCCAATGCGGTACGTGGCCGGGCGAACACTCCCAAAGTTTATTACCCTGGCGGGGCGCGAACCCTGGTTCACTCATGTACGAAACACACAGTCTGCCACTGTACCACAGAGGCTCCATTTTAATTTTCCTAGGTTTAAGTGTTTAGCTTTTGAATGAGCGAGTGAGTGTATTCTCCTTGTTATTTTGAATTCATTTTGAGACTCATGTAACGTAAATTTATTTCATTGTAATTAATAAATTTACAGTTCTTTTTCTTTGAGCTTAATGTAGTTAAACTCGTGTTTTATTTCTCCACATTTAGCTTATTTTAGTTGCTGCTCCTAGTTTGCACAAACACTTTACATTATTCATAGCTGGTACTTGGACCAGTACTTTTGTATCAAGCTTAAATCCATTGTGCCAGCCAGGAGTTAATACATCGGCAAGAACCTGTTTATCATTAATAGCATTAGTTGTTGACTGTCAGGGGTGGAGTCACTTTCTCAAAGAGGCTAACAGTACTAACAAACAGCACGCGTGAGTAATTAGTCTCTGCTGTGTACTGTTGAGAAAGTTTATAAATTCTCGTCCTTAGAAAATCGGCAAAGTAAGCCGGCATAAAGTAAAACTTACTGCTTGATTTCCACAAGTCAATTCTTTGTCGCTATTAATGCAAGCAACATTTAAAGCAATTCATTTTCATTCATAAATTCACATCCCCCTATAACACTCTTCTCCTATAAACCTCACCTCTTCCTATCTGAGGCTCAGCTGTCTGAGGCAACTGGTAGCAGACCCTTCTCTGTATCCTCCTACTTTCCCTGTACTCATACCAAAGCCAAAGGTGGCTGTTGTGTATCTTGCTCTCGTGTTCCTGAACTTGAATCTCCAGAATTCTCTACTCTCTGGCTTTGGCTAGTCTGTCATTCTCTGACTAAATACATCTGTGCTGTTTACTTATCCCCAACTACTACTGATTATGAAAAATTTTACTTCCAAGATGGAACACATTCTTTCAATTTCTCTTTTCTCCGAAATCTCCATTCCAGGAGATTTCATGATCACCACCACCTTTGGCTCTCCTCTCTTCACTAATCTGCCTGATGAAAAACCTACAACTTTTCTATGCTTAATGATCAAGAGCAGCTTGTACAGCACCCTACCTGTATCCCTGACTACCTTGGAGATAGTTCAAACATACTTGACCTTTTTCTTACAACTAATCCTTCTGCTTACACTGTTAATCTTTTCTCTCCGTTGGGCTCTTCTGATCACAACCTTATCACCTTAACCTGTCCTATCACTCCAGTAAGGCCTGTTGACCCTCCCAAGAATCGGCGGCTGTGGCACTTTGGAGCTGCTAAATGGGAGACCCTCAGGCAGGACTTCTTTGATTTTCCCTGAAATGATTATTGCTTCCATGGACGAGAGCCATCTAGGTGTGCCTTGAGCATTACGGAGATTATTCTCTTGGGCATTGAAGCATACCTTCCTTTCTCATATCCTGTGACTATTGCAGAAAAACCTTTGTTTAATCAAGCTTGTTCTAATGCTGTCCACAACAGGGAGAAGGCTTGCAGTGGGTACCGAAGCCAACCCACCCCTGAATCTCACCTCTTTTATGTTTCTACCCGGAATCATGCTAGGTCTGTTCTTCGCTCTGCAAAGTGTTTATTAATTTGTATTAAATGTTCTGAAATTCCCTACTCAAATTCTTCCCGCTCCTTCTGGCAAATTGACAAAAACCTTTCCAACAACTTTACTTTATCATCCTGTCCACCTCTTCTCCATCCTGATGGCTCTGTAGATGTTTCTTCTACCGATAAAGCAGAACTCTTCACCCAGACTTTCTCCTCCAGTTACACCTTAAACAATTTTGATGATGTTCCTCCATCATTTCCCCCCTCTGACTTCCTCATGGCTGACATTAAAATTTCTTCAAATGATGTATGCTCTATTATCACTGGCCTCAGTTCTAACAAGGCATATGGGCCTGACGGGGTTCCTCCTGTTGTCCTCAAGAACTGTGCTTCTTTGCTTACACCTTACTGGGATAAACTCTTTTGCCTTTGTTTGTCAACTTGTACCTTTCCTTCCTGCTGGAATTTTGCTCTCATTCAGCCATTCTCAAAGAAGGATGGCCATCGTCAGCCCTCTAACTATCGCCCAGTTAATTGAACAACCTGTATTTCATAAGTTTTTTAACCTATTCTTTAAAAAAAATTTAAAGCACCTTTCCTACCAAACCTTTCTAATCGTCAGTATGGATGCCACCAATGACACACCACTGGCGATCTCCTCACCTACCTTTCAGGCTCCGGATCATCCTCCTTTGGGGAATTCGGTGAAAGCTTTGCCATTGCACTTGACATCTCAAAGGATCTCGATCGAGTCTATCCTTCTATCTACGCCTTCATCTCTATCTTTCTTACTGGTCGTTCTATAGCTCCTGTCGTAGACGGCCACCATTCTTCCCCTAGAGGTATCAATAGTGATGTTCCTCATGACTCTTTCCTATCACCAATTCTCTTCATCTTATTCATAAATGACCTTCTAAGCTGTACATCTAACCCTATCAACTCATATGTCAGGAATCCATATTATAATTACAAATCATAGTAGATAAATAGATTGATAGATAGATAGACAGACAGATAGAAGCAGCAAGATAGGTATTGTGTCTGCGAGAATCAAGCAATGTTAATCATGCTTACACACTCTAACTCAAGGAATGCTTGCAAACGACAGCGCCTCGTGACCATACACACACATACACACATACTCACACACAGGCTTCTAGAACATTTCAATAACAGTTTAACACACGTGACACGACCCCTGCTACACCAGAATTTAGGAAGCAGAGCTCAGAAGAAGGTTAGCTATAGAACCAACAGGTAGTAGGGAGAAGGAGTCTAGCAACATGGGCGAGAGGGTGAAAGAGAGAGAGGGGGAGAGAGAGAGAGAGAGAGAGAGAGAGAGAGAGAGAGAGAGAGAGAGACAAGGAGGTAGCTCGTGGGACTCTACTTATACTTTACTCGTGTGTGAGAGACTTGTTAATATTTCCAAGACAAAAAAAAATAGTCCCATACTCATCTTCACCTCTCCTGTCACATACGCTGATGACTCCTCCCTTCACCTTTCCATTCAACTCCAGCGGCCTCCATCTCAGCAGGTACTGCAACAAGCAGGGGATGAGGCTATGACATACCTAATGTCTTACTTGGCTTTTATCACTGATTTGGGTAAAAGTAATCCTCTTAATGCATCAAGAATTCAGTTTTTACAGCATTCTGCCCGACATAATCTTCTGCAGGAATATCCTCTAATATATAACAATATCCAACTTAATTCTGCATCATCTGTAAACATTCTAGGGGTATTGTTCTCGCGGAATTTATTGGAAAGATCATATTACCTCTCATGTAAAATCTGCTTCCAAGAGATTAGGTATGCTAAGCCAACTCCGTGTCTTCTTTACCCCCGCTCGATTGTTGATTTTATTCTTTTTTTTTTTTTTTCACCCCTGTGTACTCACGGGCGGGGTAGCTCCCCACACACAGCTCTTCTCAACAAGGTGGAGTCAAAAGCTTTCTATTTTATTAACTCTCCTCTTACTGGCTCGCTTCAACGTCTGTCTCTTCGCAGTAGTGTTGCATCTTTATCTTTTCTATTGCTGCTTCAGTGGTCACTGCTCCTCTGAACTGTCTGTGTGCATCCCCCACCACTAGGGCTGGCGTTTAGCATCCATCTAGCAACCAACTCTCATCCTTTCTCTGTCCAACTCCCTAATGCAAGAGTTAACCGTTACACCCTGACCTGCAAGTACACAACGGGTCATCTCTGGACCCGTCCCCTTCTGTCTGCATTTCCTACTGTCCATGATCTCCAGTCTTTCAAACGTTGTGTGTCCAGGAATCTCAGAATGAAATGACCAGATCTTGAATTTGGCTCTGTTATCTTAATTTTTCTTGGAGGGTACACTCTTGCGGGCTCCTGGCCTTTGGTTCCTTCTTTCCTACATAAAGAAAAATAGAATTTGAACTTGCGAAAATCAGCGAGATGCCAAGAACAATGATTGGTAAACACAGCGAGAACTACTGATAAACAGACAGACTCAGGGAGAAGAGGTAAGAAATGACGAGATCATTGTGGGAGGAGCGGGGGAGTGTAAGCAGCAAGTGTGTTATGATGGGCTGGGGAGAGAGGCAGGCAATGCATAACTTTCCTGGCCTGTCCGCTGACATGCCTATCATGGCCACGTCTGGCACACCTGGTTAGAAAAATGGGGAAGAGTGTATAAAAGAAGTGGGGACGATTCTACCAATGTATCTGTACCAAGTGGCTTGGGCTGTCTGATAGAGATTGTATGTAGGGTGAGAAGTGCTTGTAAGTGTAATTGTAGTGTTGGAGTGGTTTGTGTGTGTAGTCTGTGAACCAAGTGTAATCGGCCCGCACAGGCCGACCGGGTGCAAGCATACTTTATAGTAAGCGACACTGGTTCAACCACAGCACCCCTTGTGTCCGCCAATGCGGTACGTGGCCGGGCGAACACTCCCAAAGTTTATTACCCTGGCGGGGCGCGAACCCTGGTTCACTCATGTACGAAACACACAGTCTGCCACTGTACCACAGAGGCTCCATTTTAATTTTCCTAGGTTTAAGTGTTTAGCTTTTGAATGAGCGAGTGAGTGTATTCTCCTTGTTATTTTGAATTCATTTTGAGACTCATGTAACGTAAATTTATTTCATTGTAATTAATAAATTTACAGTTCTTTTTCTTTGAGCTTAATGTAGTTAAACTCGTGTTTTATTTCTCCACATTTAGCTTATTTTAGTTGCTGCTCCTAGTTTGCACAAACACTTTACATTATTCATAGCTGGTACTTGGACCAGTACTTTTGTATCAAGCTTAAATCCATTGTGCCAGCCAGGAGTTAATACATCGGCAAGAACCTGTTTATCATTAATAGCATTAGTTGTTGACTGTCAGGGGTGGAGTCACTTTCTCAAGAGGCTAACAGTACTAACAAACAGCACGCGTGAGTAATTAGTCTCTGCTGTGTACTGTTGAGAAAGTTTATAAATTCTCGTCCTTAGAAAATCGGCAAAGTAAGCCGGCATAAAGTAAAACTTACTGCTTGATTTCCACAAGTCAATTCTTTGTCGCTATTAATGCAAGCAACATTTAAAGCAATTCATTTTCATTCATAAATTCACATCCCCTGTAACACTCTTCTCCTATAAACCTCACCTCTTCCTATCTGAGGCTCAGCTGTCTGAGGCAACTGGTAGCAGACCCTTCTCTGTATCCTCCTACTTTCCCTGTACTCATACCAAAGCCAAAGGTGGCTGTTGTGTATCTTGCTCTCGTGTTCCTGAACTTGAATCTCCAGAATTCTCTACTCTCTGGCTTTGGCTAGTCTGTCATTCTCTGACTAAATACATCTGTGCTGTTTACTTATCCCCAACTACTACTGATTATGAAAAATTTTACTTCCAAGATGGAACACATTCTTTCAATTTCTCTTTTCTCCGAAATCTCCATTCCAGGAGATTTCATGATCACCACCACCTTTGGCTCTCCTCTCTTCACTAATCTGCCTGATGAAAAACCTACAACTTTTCTATGCTTAATGATCAAGAGCAGCTTGTACAGCACCCTACCTGTATCCCTGACTACCTTGGAGATAGTTCAAACATACTTGACCTTTTTCTTACAACTAATCCTTCTGCTTACACTGTTAATCTTTTCTCTCCGTTGGGCTCTTCTGATCACAACCTTATCACCTTAACCTGTCCTATCACTCCAGTAAGGCCTGTTGACCCTCCCAAGAATCGGCGGCTGTGGCACTTTGGAGCTGCTAAATGGGAGACCCTCAGGCAGGACTTCTTTGATTTTCCCTGAAATGATTATTGCTTCCATGGACGAGAGCCATCTAGGTGTGCCTTGAGCATTACGGAGATTATTCTCTTGGGCATTGAAGCATACCTTCCTTTCTCATATCCTGTGACTATTGCAGAAAAACCTTTGTTTAATCAAGCTTGTTCTAATGCTGTCCACAACAGGGAGAAGGCTTGCAGTGGGTACCGAAGCCAACCCACCCCTGAATCTCACCTCTTTTATGTTTCTACCCGGAATCATGCTAGGTCTGTTCTTCGCTCTGCAAAGTGTTTATTAATTTGTATTAAATGTTCTGAAATTCCCTACTCAAATTCTTCCCGCTCCTTCTGGCAAATTGACAAAAACCTTTCCAACAACTTTACTTTATCATCCTGTCCACCTCTTCTCCATCCTGATGGCTCTGTAGATGTTTCTTCTACCGATAAAGCAGAACTCTTCACCCAGACTTTCTCCTCCAGTTACACCTTAAACAATTTTGATGATGTTCCTCCATCATTTCCCCCCTCTGACTTCCTCATGGCTGACATTAAAATTTCTTCAAATGATGTATGCTCTATTATCACTGGCCTCAGTTCTAACAAGGCATATGGGCCTGACGGGGTTCCTCCTGTTGTCCTCAAGAACTGTGCTTCTTTGCTTACACCTTACTGGGATAAACTCTTTTGCCTTTGTTTGTCAACTTGTACCTTTCCTTCCTGCTGGAATTTTGCTCTCATTCAGCCATTCTCAAAAGAAGGATGGCCATCGTCAGCCCTCTAACTATCGCCCAGTTAATTGAACAACCTGTATTTCATAAGTTTTTTAACCTATTCTTTAAAAAAAAATTTAAAGCACCTTTCCTACCAAACCTTTCTAATCGTCAGTATGGATGCCACCAATGACACACCACTGGCGATCTCCTCACCTACCTTTCAGGCTCCGGATCATCCTCCTTTGGGGAATTCGGTGAAAGCTTTGCCATTGCACTTGACATCTCAAAGGATCTCGATCGAGTCTATCCTTCTATCTACGCCTTCATCTCTATCTTTCTTACTGGTCGTTCTATAGCTCCTGTCGTAGACGGCCACCATTCTTCCCCTAGAGGTATCAATAGTGATGTTCCTCATGACTCTTTCCTATCACCAATTCTCTTCATCTTATTCATAAATGACCTTCTAAGCTGTACATCTAACCCTATCAACTCATATGTCAGGAATCCATATTATAATTACAAATCATAGTAGATAAATAGATTGATAGATAGATAGACAGACAGATAGAAGCAGCAAGATAGGTATTGTGTCTGCGAGAATCAAGCAATGTTAATCATGCTTACACACTCTAACTCAAGGAATGCTTGCAAACGACAGCGCCTCGTGACCATACACACACATACACACATACTCACACACAGGCTTCTAGAACATTTCAATAACAGTTTAACACACGTGACACGACCCCTGCTACACCAGAATTTAGGAAGCAGAGCTCAGAAGAAGGTTAGCTATAGAACCAACAGGTAGTAGGGAGAAGGAGTCTAGCAACATGGGCGAGAGGGTGAAAGAGAGAGAGGGGGAGAGAGAGAGAGAGAGAGAGAGAGAGAGAGAGAGAGAGAGAGACAAGGAGGTAGCTCGTGGGACTCTACTTATACTTTACTCGTGTGTGAGAGACTTGTTAATATTTCCAAGACAAAAAAAAATAGTCCCATACTCATCTTCACCTCTCCTGTCACATACGCTGATGACTCCTCCCTTCACCTTTCCATTCAACTCCAGCGGCCTCCATCTCAGCAGGTACTGCAACAAGCAGGGGATGAGGCTATGACACACCTAATGTCTTACTTGGCTTTTATCACTGATTTGGGTAAAAGTAATCCTCTTAATGCATCAAGAATTCAGTTTTTACAGCATTCTGCCCGACATAATCTTCTGCAGGAATATCCTCTAATATATAACAATATCCAACTTAATTCTGCATCATCTGTAAACATTCTAGGGGTATTGTTCTCGCGGAATTTATTGGAAAGATCATATTACCTCTCATGTAAAATCTGCTTCCAAGAGATTAGGTATGCTAAGGCAACTCCGTGTCTTCTTTACCCCCACATGATTGTTGATTTTATACTTTTTTTTTTTTCACCCCTGTGTAGAGTACAACTCTCACGGGCGGGCAGCTTCCCACACAGAGCTCTTCTCAACAAGGTGGAGTCAAAAGCTTTCCATTTTATTAACTCTCCTCTTACTGGCCCGCTTCAACGTCTGTCTCTTCGCAGTAGTGTTGCATCTTTATCTTTTCTATTGCTGCTTCAGTGGTCACTGCTCCTCTGAACTGTCTGTGTGCATCCCCCCACCACTAGGGCTGGCGTTTAGCATCCATCTAGCAACCAACTCTCATCCTTTCTCTGTCCAACTCCCTAATGCAAGAGTTAACCGTTACACCCTGACCTGCAAGTACACAACGGGTCATCTCTGGACCCGTCCCCTTCTGTCTGCATTTCCTACTGTCCATGATCTCCAGTCTTTCAAACGCTGTGTGTCCAGGAATCTCAGAATGAAATGACCAGATCTTGAATTTGGCTCTGTTATCTTTATTTTTTCTTGGAGGAACACTCTTGCGGGCTCCTGGCCTTTGGTTCCTTCTTTCCTACATAAAGAAAAAATAGAATTTGAACTTGCGAAAATCAGCGAGATGCCAAGAACAATGATTGGTAAACACAGCGAGAACTACTGATAAACAGACAGACTCAGGGAGAAGAGGTAAGAAATGACGAGATCATTGTGGGAGGAGCGGGGGAGTGTAAGCAGCAAGTGTGTTATGATGGGCTGGGGAGAGAGGCAGGCAATGCATAACTTTCCTGGCCTGTCCGCTGACATGCCTATCATGGCCACGTCTGGCACACCTGGTTAGAAAAATGGGGAAGAGTGTATAAAAGAAGTGGGGACGATTCTACCAATGTATCTGTACCAAGTGGCTTGGGCTGTCTGATAGAGATTGTATGTAGGGTGAGAAGTGCTTGTAAGTGTAATTGTAGTGTTGGAGTGGTTTGTGTGTGTAGTCTGTGAACCAAGTGTAATCGGCCCGCACAGGCCGACCGGGTGCAAGCATACTTTATAGTAAGCGACACTGGTTCAACCACAGCACCCCTTGTGTCCGCCAATGCGGTACGTGGCCGGGCGAACACTCCCAAAGTTTATTACCCTGGCGGGGCGCGAACCCTGGTTCACTCATGTACGAAACACACAGTCTGCCACTGTACCACAGAGGCTCCATTTTAATTTTCCTAGGTTTAAGTGTTTAGCTTTTGAATGAGCGAGTGAGTGTATTCTCCTTGTTATTTTGAATTCATTTTGAGACTCATGTAACGTAAATTTATTTCATTGTAATTAATAAATTTACAGTTCTTTTTCTTTGAGCTTAATGTAGTTAAACTCGTGTTTTATTTCTCCACATTTAGCTTATTTTAGTTGCTGCTCCTAGTTTGCACAAACACTTTACATTATTCATAGCTGGTACTTGGACCAGTACTTTTGTATCAAGCTTAAATCCATTGTGCCAGCCAGGAGTTAATACATCGGCAAGAACCTGTTTATCATTAATAGCATTAGTTGTTGACTGTCAGGGGTGGAGTCACTTTCTCAAGAGGCTAACAGTACTAACAAACAGCACGCGTGAGTAATTAGTCTCTGCTGTGTACTGTTGAGAAAGTTTATAAATTCTCGTCCTTAGAAAATCGGCAAAGTAAGCCGGCATAAAGTAAAACTTACTGCTTGATTTCCACAAGTCAATTCTTTGTCGCTATTAATGCAAGCAACATTTAAAGCAATTCATTTTCATTCATAAATTCACATCCCCCTATAACACTCTTCTCCTATAAACCTCACCTCTTCCTATCTGAGGCTCAGCTGTCTGAGGCAACTGGTAGCAGACCCTTCTCTGTATCCTCCTACTTTCCCTGTACTCATACCAAAGCCAAAGGTGGCTGTTGTGTATCTTGCTCTCGTGTTCCTGAACTTGAATCTCCAGAATTCTCTACTCTCTGGCTTTGGCTAGTCTGTCATTCTCTGACTAAATACATCTGTGCTGTTTACTTATCCCCAACTACTACTGATTATGAAAAATTTTACTTCCAAGATGGAACACATTCTTTCAATTTCTCTTTTCTCCGAAATCTCCATTCCAGGAGATTTCATGATCACCACCACCTTTGGCTCTCCTCTCTTCACTAATCTGCCTGATGAAAAACCTACAACTTTTCTATGCTTAATGATCAAGAGCAGCTTGTACAGCACCCTACCTGTATCCCTGACTACCTTGGAGATAGTTCAAACATACTTGACCTTGTCTTACAACTAATCCTTCTGCTTACACTGTTAATCTTTTCTCTCCGTTGGGCTCTTCTGATCACAACCTTATCACCTTAACCTGTCCTATCACTCCAGTAAGGCCTGTTGACCCTCCCAAGAATCGGCGGCTGTGGCACTTTGGAGCTGCTAAATGGGAGACCCTCAGGCAGGACTTCTTTGATTTTCCCTGAAATGATTATTGCTTCCATGGACGAGAGCCATCTAGGTGTGCCTTGAGCATTACGGAGATTATTCTCTTGGGCATTGAAGCATACCTTCCTTTCTCATATCCTGTGACTATTGCAGAAAAACCTTTGTTTAATCAAGCTTGTTCTAATGCTGTCCACAACAGGGAGAAGGCTTGCAGTGGGTACCGAAGCCAACCCACCCCTGAATCTCACCTCTTTTATGTTTCTACCCGGAATCATGCTAGGTCTGTTCTTCGCTCTGCAAAGTGTTTATTTATTTGTATTAAATGTTCTGAAATTCCCTACTCAAATTCTTCCCGCTCCTTCTGGCAAATTGACAAAAACCTTTCCAACAACTTTACTTTATCATCCTGTCCACCTCTTCTCCATCCTGATGGCTCTGTAGATGTTTCTTCTACCGATAAAGCAGAACTCTTCACCCAGACTTTCTCCTCCAGTTACACCTTAAACAATTTTGATGATGTTCCTCCATCATTTCCCCCCTCTGACTTCCTCATGGCTGACATTAAAATTTCTTCAAATGATGTATGCTCTATTATCACTGGCCTCAGTTCTAACAAGGCATATGGGCCTGACGGGGTTCCTCCTGTTGTCCTCAAGAACTGTGCTTCTTTGCTTACACCTTACTGGGATAAACTCTTTTGCCTTTGTTTGTCAACTTGTACCTTTCCTTCCTGCTGGAATTTTGCTCTCATTCAGCCATTCTCAAAGAAGGATGGCCATCGTCAGCCCTCTAACTATCGCCCAGTTAATTGAACAACCTATATTTCATAAGTTTTTGAACCTATTCTTTAAGAAAATTTTTAAAGCACCTTTCCTACCAAACCTCTCTAATCGTCAGTATGGATGCCACCAATGACGCACCACTGGCGATCTCCTCACCTACCTTTCAGGCTCCGGATCATCCTCCTTTGGGGAATTCGGTGAAAGCTTTGCCATTGCACTTGACATCTCAAAGGATCTCGATCGAGTCTATCCTTCTATCTACGCCTTCATCTCTATCTTTCTTACTGGTCGTTCTATAGCTCCTGTCGTAGACGGCCACCATTCTTCCCCTAGAGGTATCAATAGTGATGTTCCTCATGACTCTTTCCTATCACCAATTCTCTTCATCTTATTCATAAATGACCTTCTAAGCTGTACATCTAACCCTATCAACTCATATGTCAGGAATCCATATTATAATTACAAATCATAGTAGATAAATAGATTGATAGATAGATAGACAGACAGATAGAAGCAGCAAGATAGGTATTGTGTCTGCGAGAATCAAGCAATGTTAATCATGCTTACACACTCTAACTCAAGGAATGCTTGCAAACGACAGCGCCTCGTGACCATACACACACATACACACATACTCACACACAGGCTTCTAGAACATTTCAATAACAGTTTAACACACGTGACACGACCCCTGCTACACCAGAATTTAGGAAGCAGAGCTCAGAAGAAGGTTAGCTATAGAACCAACAGGTAGTAGGGAGAAGGAGTCTAGCAACATGGGCGAGAGGGTGAAAGAGAGAGAGGGAGAGAGAGAGAGAGAGAGAGAGAGAGAGAGAGCGAGACAAGGAGGTAGCTCGTGGGACTCTACTTATACTTTACTCGTGTGTGAGAGACTTTGTTAATATTTCCAAGACAAATAAAAATAGTCCCATACTCATCTTCACCTCTCCTGTCACATACGCTGATGACTCCTCCCTTCACCTTTCCATTCAACTCCAGCAGCCTCCATCTCAGCAGGTACTGCAACAAGCAGGGGATGAGGCTATGACACACCTAATGTCTTACTTGGCTTTTATCACTGATTTGGGTAAAAGTAATCCTCTTAATGCATCAAGAATTCAGTTTTTACAGCATTCTGCCCGACATAATCTTCTGCAGGAATATCCTCTAATATATAACAATATCCAACTTAATTCTGCATCATCTGTAAACATTCTAGGGGTATTGTTCTCGCGGAATTTATTGGAAAGATCATATTACCTCTCATGTAAAATCTGCTTCCAAGAGATTAGGTATGCTAAGCCAACTCCGTGTCTTCTTTACCCCCGCTCGATTGTTGATTTTATTCATTTTTTTTTTCACCCCTGTGTACTCACGGGCGGGGTAGCTCCCCACACACAGCTCTTCTCAACAAGGTGGAGTCAAAAGCTTTCTATTTTATTAACTCTCCTCTTACTGGCTCGCTTCAACGTCTGTCTCTTCGCAGTAGTGTTGCATCTTTATCTTTTCTATTGCTGCTTCAGTGGTCACTGCTCCTCTGAACTGTCTGTGTGTATCCCCCCACCACTAGGGCCGGCGTGTAGCATCTATCTAGCAACCAACTCTCATCCTTTCTCTGTCCAGCTCCCTAATGCAAGAGTTAACCGTTACACCCTGTCCTGCAAGTACACAACGGGTCATCTCTGGACCCGTCCCCTTCTGTCTGCATTTCCTACTGTCCATGATCTCCAGTCTTTCAAACGCTGTGTGTCCAGGAATCTCAGAATGAAATGACCAGATCTTGAATTTGGCTCTGTTATCTTTATTTTTTCTTGGAGGGAACACTCTTGCGGGCTCCTGGCCTTTGGTTCCTTCTTTCCTACATAAAGAAAAAATAGAATTTGAACTTGCGAAAATCAGCGAGATGCCAAGAACAATGATTGGTAAACACAGCGAGAACTACTGATAAACAGACAGACTCAGGGAGAAGAGGTAAGAAATGACGAGATCATTGTGGGAGGAGCGGGGAGTGTAAGCAGCAAGTGTGTTATGATGGGCTGGGGAGAGAGGCAGGCAATGCATAACTTTCCTGGCCTGTCCGCTGACATGCCTATCATGGCCACGTCTGGCACACCTGGTTAGAAAAATGGGGAAGAGTGTATAAAAGAAGTGGGGACGATTCTACCAATGTATCTGTACCAAGTGGCTTGGGCTGTCTGATAGAGATTGTATGTAGGGTGAGAAGTGCTTGTAAGTGTAATTGTAGTGTTGGAGTGGTTTGTGTGTGTAGTCTGTGAACCAAGTGTAATCGGCCCGCACAGGCCGACCGGGTGCAAGCATACTTTATAGTAAGCGACACTGGTTCAACCACAGCACCCCTTGTGTCCGCCAATGCGGTACGTGGCCGGGCGAACACTCCCAAAGTTTATTACCCTGGCGGGGCGCGAACCCTGGTTCACTCATGTACGAAACACACAGTCTGCCACTGTACCACAGAGGCTCCATATTATATATATATATATATATATATATATATATATATATATATATATATATATATATATTTATATATATATATACAGATAGATAGATTGATAGATAGACAGTTAGATATAATATATATATATATATATATATATATATATATATATATATATATATATATATATATATATATATATATATATATATATTTATATATATATCCAGGGGCAGGACCCCACAGTTACCTGGAGCATCCCCGGGTGACGGAAAGGGGTAGGCCTTAAGCAGACGTACGAGGTACCTTCTTAGATGGCGCGGACCATGGGACTCACTATTGATATATAGGTCTCCACTGAGTACACTGAATAAGGTGCCACAAAAATAACCTCTCACCAGAAACTATGCAGCAGGGAGATGAGATTATTTGCCACAGTGCTCCCAAACAAACACGAATTCTATTGCAAATGTCTTAACTGGCATTCCTGTTGGATCATTGTTTACTTGAGGTCCTACTGTCTTATCTCTGTTGTTTACAGGCAGTGTGCCACCGAAAGTAAATAGGCACTGTCTCGGCAAATTATAGACTGTGACATTAAATAAACTGAAATCCATGAAGATATATATGTGCAATGTAACAAGCATCGCAGAAGATTACAAACTTGATAACTTATTGATTGACTTACAAAATATTAGTTGGGTTATTGTAGGTTTGAGTGAGATCCACAGAAAAGGAGAAAAAGTAATTCAGCTCCAAGACAGCAACCACCCAATTTACTACAGAGGAAAGTAAAATGAAAGAGTTAGTGGGGCAGGATTTCAAATTAACAGAAATCTTGGAGACAACATTGTTAAATTCAGCAGTGTGTCTGACGGAGTATCAGGGATTCTAATTATATTATGAAGAAATACACCCTGAGGGTTATATGTAGAAGCATATGCACCAACTTCTTAAAGCTCAGATGAAGAAATAAAACCATTCTATGATGACATCTCCCAGATAATGGAAAGAAAAATACTACATATACTATACTCATCGGAGACTTCAATGCAAAAATTGGGGAATTGAAAAGTGGTGGAACATGTATGGGAAAATTTTAAGTGGGAGAAAGGTATGAAGGAGGAGAAATGTTATTGAATTTTGCTGAAATGTATAACATGAGAAAAATGAACACATTCTTTCACAACTAAACAAGGGAAAAATGAACCTGGATGTGTCCATTTTTAGAAACATAGAATAAAATCGACTTCATTATAGCAGATAAGAATAACACGATCATAAAGGTCATGGTTAACAACAAGGTAAATACATATGACCATAAAGCGGTGTGGTCCAGAGCTAGATTCAATTACAGTATTGAAAGAAAGAAGACAATTGAAAATAAAAAGATACGCTTAACAAATGTAAACGGAAAAATAGCAGCCTTTCACTTAGAAATAACGAATAGATTTCAGGCTCTAAGTTATATTGAGTGGGACATTGATAAGTTGAATGATAGACTAACGAGAGTGCTTAGAGAATCAGCACTCGTAGTAGGGAAGCTAATGCAACAGAAGCTAAGAAGTATTCAGAAAAAACACTCGAGCTCATGAAAAGATGAAAGGAAAGGAAAGGAAAAGCAAAGAATGATTAAATAGAAAGGGCGTATTAAAATAAGCTTATCAACGAGAGACAGAGAAGAAAAAAGATAGAGAAAGATGGATCAGATCAAAGAAACCATCAAAAAGGGAAAAAGCCTGAAACACGTCCGAAGTAAAATGGCACTGGGAAAGCAACAAATTATTTCACTGAAAGACAAAAACGATGAAGTCATTAAATGGAGAGACAAGATGGTGAAGAGAGTTGAAGAATTTTAAAAGGAGCTGTATTCATGAAAGACAGTAGTACCAATAGCTAACTTTTCAGCTGACACAAATGATATACCTGAGGCAACACCAGACGAATTAAACATTTCTCTTAAATATGTGAAAAGCAGGAAGGCCCCAGGAGAGGATGGAATAGTTGCATATATTCTGTCGGATGCAAGAACAGAACTACAAAACAGGCTCGTCCACTTATTTACTCAGTGTTTAAAAACAAGAAAATTCCCTAAACATGGTGTACTGCAATCGTTATTTTTCTTTCCAAGAAAAGCGACTCAAAAGATCTTAGTAACTATCGATCCATTAGCCTATTACTAGTTATTTAAACACTTGTCACTAAAGTCCTTACGAACAGAATAACAACAAAATTGGAAGAAAACCAACCTCGAGAACAGGCAGGATTCGAAGTGGGTATTCGACTACTGATCATCTACACACAATGAATCAGCTAAGTGAGAAAACTACAGAATATAATAAACCACTGTGCTTAGATTTTGTTGATTGCGAAAAGGCTTTCTGCCCAGTGGAGCATACAGCAATTATTAGTTCATTGCTAGAACAAGGAGTTAATGAGAACACTGCAAATCTGCTTGAAAACATAATTGGAGAGGGAACTGATACAGATACATTACACAAAGACTTGGAGAAAATTAAGACTGAGAAGGGCGTGCGTCAGGGAGATACAGCTTCACCAAAATTATTTACAGCATGCCTAGAAAGAATTTTCAGAAAGCTTGACTGGGAGAACAAATGAGCAAAAATAGATGAAGACGCCTTTTAAAATTTGCAGATGACATTGTCGTAATCTCAGAAACAGCAGAGACATTGCAAGAAATGTTAAATGACCTGAACAGAGAAAGTGTTGAAGGCGGGCTAAAGACGAACCGGAGTAAAACTAAAGTATTGGTTAATCCAAATACACCAAAGAGTGTTATTAGAATTAGCGAAGAAATTCTTGAAGAAGTCGAGGAGCACAATTACTTGGGGCAAAGACTAAAACTAACCAAAGACAGTGATACCGAAATAAAAAGACACATTAAAATTGGATGAAAAGCTTACGGCAAACATTGAGACATTAAAAGTAGCTTGCTAATATGTATGAAGCGAAAAGTTAATAACGAATATATAATTCCAACTATGACGTACGGTTGTGAGACCTGGAAACTGACAAAACCGATGGAAGAATCAACTAATCCGTTCTCAAAGGGCAATGGAAAGGTCAATGTTGGGAATATCTTTAAGAGACGGGAAAAGATCAAAATGGGTGAAAGAGCAGACTAAAGTCAAAGATATTATAGAAGTTATAAAAGAACAGAAATGCAGGTGGACAAGTCATGTAGCAAGAATGAGGGATAATCAATGGAGTAAGAAGCTGACTGAGTGGACTCCAAGAGAGTGTAATCGTAGCAGAAAAGGGCCAGACAGGAGGTGGAGAGATGAGAAAGAAAAGTTTGCAAGCAAAAAGTGGCAGAGATTGGCTCAGTCAAGGAATTCGTGGAGAAGGCTGGGGAATGCCTTTGTTCAGCACTGGACTTGTAATGCCTGATGATGATTTATATATATATATATATATATATATATATATATATATATATATATATATATGCTCGCGCGCGCTTGTGTGTGTGTATGTGTTTATGTGTGTGTGTGTGTGTGTGTGTGTGTGTGTGTGTGTGTGTGTAAGTAAAATCCTAATGTTTGTAAATTCATATATTTTTCACTAATGTTTCGAATGTAACTGTCTCATAATCAGTACGATGTGGAGTGAAGCTTCTGTCCACACCCCTTCTACTTTGAGCTGGCGAAGGGAAAGGTACCATAGCTGTTTTCTATACGTTCGGAGTAAATCTTTAAGTTTACAAAGTGTCTTTGCTTACATCTTGACAGGTACATAATTGTGATGCCTTTGTGGTGTGGGTGTGTGTGGGTGTGTGTGGGTGTGTGGGTGTTGGTGTGAGAGAGAGAGAGAGAGAGAGAGAGAGAGAGAATCATAAATGAGACATAGCCACCAAAGAGTTTCCTGGGGTGTATTACGCAATTGGTGATGTGGGAGAACGATAACAGGCTGCTGTACAAGTAGTTCATTATGTATAAATGTGAAGCAGCACAATAGCCCGTCTCCGGATGTACACACGAGGGGCCAGTCCCACACCCACCTCCTTTAGCCCAGGGACCAGTTTTCCTCATAGACTTAGTTTTCCCCTTGGACCTCTCCTTTTATGGACCTCTTTCCTGCAAGGACTGTCTTTCCCTGGTGGACATGTTTAGTCCATGGACATACTTTTCATCCGAATGGAGCTCTATTCCCCACGGACTTTTCTCAATCGTGGTATTTTCCCCAGGGACTTATTTTCCTCCATGAACCTATTATCAGACTTTGATCTATTTTCAACTTATAACTTTCTTCCTGCATGGACCTATTTTCTCTTAATAGAACTATTTCTCCTCTATGATCAATTTTCCTCATGTATCCATTTTCCCTCCTGAGCCTATTTTCTCCCCATAAGAAACAGTGAATTACCACAGATCTATTTCCTTCATGGACCTGTTATGCCCATTGGGTATAAGTTTCCACCTAAGCCCACTTCCCCCATGGACGTATATCCCATCAACTTATTTTCCGACGTTGGCCTCATCTAACCACGAACATAAATATATATTCCCTTACATATTCTTCAATGGACCTTTTTTCCCCCATCCACCCACACACCCAGTCACCAACCCATCCATATACCTTCCCACGCACCCAGTGTACTCTGTCAAAGTGGTAGCACGATGACTCAGCAACTCCTCCCCCCCCCTCTCTCTCTCTCTCTCTCTTACACACACACACACACACACACACACACACACACACACACAATAGTGAACAAGAGATGACTATTTCACTCTCTTTGGTGTCGTTACTGTGTGACTGAGCAAGGCGTGAGGGAAACCTATGCAATGCTCAGCACGGAGACTGCCAAGACTGTAGTGGATGTATGGACAACGGTGGAAAGCTTATGAAAAAGTGATGTGTGTTATTCTTCCTGACAATGAGAGTGTTTTCACCCTTGTTTGTTTGTTTTCTCTGTAGTTTGTTTGTTAGTTTGTTTGTCTATTACTAGGATTACTAAAAAAAAAAAAGAGAGAGAGAGATTAGGGCCAAATTCGGTGAATAGATAGCCCATGTCCCAGGGAACAATCAACTAACTTGTGGGACCGATCCGGATTGTATTACAGATTCGGGATTCGAAAAACACTTTTTGAGAAACCCTAATCATTGATAAGAAAACCTAACCCATTATAAAGAGCGATTTGGAAATTCCGTTGCCCTCGTCGGAGAGATGCGCTCCACTGAGTCCCTCTCTTTTTTTTTTTTTATTTAATCGCCATAATATTGCTTACTAAAGAACAAAAACAAAAAGTACCAAATTGAGCACAGAAACTGGGTATGCTAGGAAACAAAACTTCAGCGTATGTACGGGCAGAGCTGTAAGGTTTATGGAAAAGGTATAGTTGTTACTTTACTTGGTTACTAGGAAACTATTCAAGTATAGCAGATCAGGGTACATAGTTGTAAGGTTTTTGAAAAAGGCAAAGGTGTTGCTGAAGTAGCTAATCTCAACAATCATCATATTGCGGGAAAAAAAACGCACCTAACTGAGCGCCATCACAGGCCTCTCTTGGAGTTTTATAAAGGAATAGTGAAGATACGCACACTAATAGTAAGCTTGTGGAAAAGCTTGAGTTTTCTAAAAATTCACCAATAGTGCTTTGAAACGAGCAGAAAAGCATCACCTGAGCACAATAATCGTATCCTGTATAACCTGCCATGCTTTGGCACAAGAGTCCAAAGCCCTAAATTGATAGTATGAGTATGCACATTCTATTAAGATGGATAATTTCGAAGTGCGCATTAATATCACGAAAGTGGCATGCTACAGTTCTTATTCTGGCTAAAATAACAATATTACCAAGCTTGCTTGCTCAAGAACGTTTCTTACGCCTATTTCATATGAGGAAAAAAAAAAGAACTTTCTGGTCACTGCTGAATATTCGGACGCTTGAGCGTTAGAAAGGTTGTCCCTCTGACTGGTATATGGCATCCTAACCACTAGGCTGCCAGCCATCATTATCATCATCATCATCATCATCATCATCGTCATAGTGGCCATTTTCTCTCGCTCCAAAGATGGGTTTAAGGGAGGATCAAGAAACAAGAAAAGAAAATGTAAGATTGTCAGAAAGGTATCGACAAAATGTCCTCTGATATGAAAAGCATTAAGGTAGAGATGCCATGGAGCTTCTAAGTCCACGCTAATTCAACCATTACATATCTCAGTAACACTTCGGAACATCTGATCGAACTTTAGCCACATGTGTACCCACTGACTCAAACTGTCACGTACCCACAATTAAACCAACCATCATATTGATGCACTGAGTGATATTTTCAAGACGCCTGATACCTGCACTTAGGAAGGCATCCAAAGCTCACCGGCTAAAAACTGTCTGCACTACGAATCGTTTCTACTAGAGCTCACCGACTAAAACTTGGCCATAAGTAAAAAAAAAAAAAAAAAAAAAAAAAAAACACTGTATACTAATACAATCGCTCCTTTTTACCACCTGGCCTTTTATCTGTCCTACCCTCTCCATAACCAACGTATGACAGGATGCAGGGCGTGTAAAGAGGGTGGTTATAAGGAAAGTGAGTGTACGTAAGGAACAGTTGTGATGGAGGATCGGGGGTGAAGCTGAGGAAAAACAGAGGAAAGAAGAGTGTAAGTGAAGGAATCAGTTCAAAGTGGGGAAGTGCAGCAAGAAATGAATGAGAGGTTGCCGCAAGTTGAACCACTATAATGAACTATCTAGTAATCGTAGTAATAGTAGTAGTAGTAGTAGTAGTAGTAGTAGTAGTAGTAGTAACAGTGGTAGTGGTAGTAGTAGTAGTAGGAGGAGGAGGAGTAGCAGTAGTAGCAGTTGTTGTTGTAGCCCCAGGTTCAACAAAAACATGACCTTGTGGACTCCAGAATGAAATTACCCTTCTTCTGCTGCCCATCAACCTCTTTTTGGGGGTGGGGTGTGGGGGGCTGGGAGAGGACTGAGGGACGTTCTGTAACCAGGCCGCTCTACAGCCCTGTCATGCCAGTGCCACCTCATGAAGGATACAGCAGCTAGGTGACAGGAAAAATGAAACACGAAGAATGCAAGAAAAGGGTAAATGATGATGAGGGATTGTTGAATGAAAAATGATGATGATGTTGGCGAGTAAGATGAGAGAGAGAGAGAGAGAGAGAGAGAGAGAGAGAGAGACAGAGACAGAGACAGAGACAGAGACAGACAGACAGAGAAAGAATTGATGATGATGACTGTGATATGTGCATGATGTATAGGAATGTGACATGAAACAATCTGGAGAGGTGTAAGGAAATGATATAGAGATAATGTGGAATTATACCTGACAGACTCAAAGGCAGTAGTGACAAACAGATAAGAAACCCGATAATTTTAAGAAGAAACACTACCCTTGCTTTGATGGGAGGAAATAGGGAAGGAATATATGTGGAAGAGATTTGGATAAGAAGTTGAGAGAAGATAGAAAACTGAAATGACTACAGTATACGAAAAAGATGGAGTGGAAGGAAAGGTGAGGAGAGAAGAGGGAAGATGTGTCGTTCATAGGAAGGAGAAAAAGTAGCAGAGAAAAATATGTGGGTGTAAGGTTTCTGGACTGGGAAGGAGGAGGAAAGACGTGTGAAGGAAGGGACGGAGAGAAGGAGAAAGAAGGGAGAGGTACGGTGAAGGGGAAGGCGATAAAGGAGAAGGAAGGGAGAGGTATGATGAAGGTGAGGGCGATAAAGAACGAAGGGAGAGG
>NC_136980.1:29958529-29992993 GCF_032717465.1 Coenobita brevimanus
ATATTGCCTCGGCTTGGTAAAGTCAGGCAATAAAAATTCATATAACTCTACGGAATTCTGACACTGCGTTACACAAAGAACCAATCCATATTAAAAAAATATATGGCAGTTGGCATTCGGTTGTCATTGGTCAAAGCCTCACCAATAGTAATAGGCTTTTGCACATCCACATAATTGCCGTTTCCTGAAGGTTGGGTGAAAAATCGTCCAAAACTTTTATAGATATTTTAGCAACACACACACACACACACACACACACACACACACACACACACACGAATAATATCGCCTCGCCTGGCCAAGGCGGACGATAAAATACATGACGGCTGGCATTCGGTCGTCTTTGAACAAATCCTCACCAAAAATAATAGGCTTCTGCACATCCACATAGTTGCTATTTCCAGAAGGTTTGGTGAAAAGTCGTCCAAGACTTTTCGAGATATTTGGCAAAACACACACACACACACACACACACACACACACATCGACAAAAACTATATGGCCTCGCCTTGATAAAAGTGGGTCATAATGAGAACTAACATCATGAGCTGTTTAAGGAGGATCTCCAGTCGTGAGATGATTAACAGATGCTCTGGATATATATACAGTATATTTCAGACACAACAGGATTTTTGTCCAGCTCCATGCAACTCTGCAAGCAACATAGCAGTTTTAATCAATCCCAGCCAGTACATTAGCGTCTTCCTTTCTCTCTCTCTCTCTCTCTCTCTCTCTCTCTCTCTCTCTCTCTCTCTATATATATATATATATATATATGAGGCGTCTAGAACCAAAGAGGCATCGGCGCCAAAATGTACCTTTGAGTTATGACGCTTTAAAGTTGTGTTTATGGCAACATCCTAGCCAGAAGGCAATAAACAAACCTTTTATTCATCAAAATGATCATCAGCGCCTATGCTCTACATGTAAAGCCAAAAAAACAAAACAATAATAACCGTAACCACAAAATAGGCAGTAAACCAAACCCCCAATTTATAAGTGGGCATAATAACATATTGTAGGGATTTAAAAACATAGCAGAAAAAACATCAACGAATGTATTAATGTACAAAACTTTATTAACTGAAGATTCCAGTTCACTTAATAAACGAATAATTATTACTGTAATTTCACGTTTTTTACAACTAAAACTGAAATCAATGCAGTTATTATTTTTCCTCTACCATAATAGATTGAAATAATAATACTAAAAAAAAAAAAGTAGTGTAGTGCTTAAGTAAATTGAGAAGGGTAGTGGGGGTTAAATGGTGGGGTCGTCATCTAGGAGAACGACATCCAACTCTGCCTTCTCGGTGCCACGCCCCCTCCCGCTGTCTCCCCTCACCACTCTCTTTTCCTCTTCCTTTCTACCTTTTTCCACTTCTCCACACACTTCTGACACTTACAAGAGGTTACAGGCACCACCTCCTCACTGTAACTATGTGATGAACTCATCTTGTCACCCCCCCTTCAACCCCAGTAACAACAGCTCATCTTGTCACCATTAATCCACGATAAATGGGGTAAAAATCCTATACGTAATAATTATACACCTCAGTGAACACGGGAGGGAAGCCTCACTGGCACACTGGGCGGGCCACACGCTTGCTGATTGGCTGCTCTGGGGGAGTGGCAGAGAGTGAGAATTCTGATTGGTTTGGGCTCTGTGGCTTAGATGCCTGCCTGCTCTGATTTGTTCGCCTGGCAGCATGGACAAACCCACGTGACTTTGAGCCCCTCTACCACTGTCCAGAAGGCCGAATCTTGTATGGCAACCAGTGCTGTCACTGAGAAGAGGGTTAAGCTGTTGTCTCCCTTACCTAACTCAAAACCAGTATATTGGTGGGGATGCCCCTTTGGCTCTAGACGCCTCATATATATATATATATATATATATATATATATATATATATATATATATTTGGAGAAACATACATGTGCGTAAAATACACCACAAGTGGTACAGTACTGACGCACCATTAAGGTGTTTTTTCAGTGAGTACTGACTTTCAGACACTCAAATTGTACTAAACAGTGTTAATTAAGATGTCAGACAGAACTAGAGCAATAGTGAAACAGCGGAAAAGTGTCACAAAGGGAGGGAGGACAGGCTCTCAAAAAGAATTACCCAAAAATGTACTGCCTACTTACGAGGATATAATTCAAGCTGTGTTAAATGCAAGATACCAAATCATTCAAAATGAAATAAAAAATCCTCTTGCAAATGATATTGTCTCCAGCGTGTCAGTAGAGTTAGAAACAAGATGGTAAAAAGCCAGTATTTCCACATGCCATCATTACCGAGTCACAGAGCATATCAAGGATTACTACAAGAAATACAATGTTTGAAGCTATTCAAGGGAAGAAAAGGATAACAAACCTATGAAGATGTACTTGGAAGATTCAGAAAAGATGCTAAGAGATTGTTTGATATAGCCTCCTGAAATGTGTCGAGTTTTCCACATGTCACTGTGAAAAGAAGAGGAAAGTTCCAAAAAACTACCAGGAATTCCTAACTGACCAGAGAAGTATTAGGAGGATGATAATTGGATCATTAGACGTTACAGCAACGAAGAACTTAGTTTAGAAGAAGAGAGCAGCAACGTGTTTCGGCACTTAACACAAGTTATAATGGATCAACCATGTATTTGTGCAGACAGTAACATTGATTCAGATAATGACCCAACTGACTTGTCCGGACCTGGAGCGGTGGCGTCTTCATCGTGGGTCTACCCCCCAGAGGCTGTCGAAGAGAAGAGGAGGACAGCATGGGGGCCAAACCACCGCAACCCCCCCCCCCCCCCGGCCCTTCACGGGGTTCGAGTACCTGGGAGTGGCTTCGGTCGCCCTGGCAAGTACCACATCTCCCAACACAACACACACAACAACACAGTTTTTTCTACACCGAGAAATGACTCCCTGGCTGTCATTTTTCGACTTCTTCTTCTAGTCGGGGACATTGAGAGCAATCCAGGACCCACCAACAAATACATACAGTATGTCCAACATGCTCATAACCTATCACCTCGATCCGACAGACAAAGGGTTCAGTTCAGTGCAATTCCTGGAAGAACTGAACCCATTACTCCTGGACAACACTTGCATCCAGAAAACATTGCATCCAGAGAACATTACACAAACACCTGGACCTGCTCCTTATGCTCCTTTCCCCCACCCACCAACCCTCCTTCCAGTCCTACTCCTACTTCCTTCACACCTCCACAGCCAAACCCACTGACCCTTCCCACACCATCCAGTCCCCCAACTCCTCCCATTCCAACCCATCCTAATCCACCTCAATCCTTACCTCCATCACAACCTCCTCCTACCCCTTCCCCTCCACCCACACCACCTCCCCCCCGTGCTGCAGCAGCCAACACACATCGCACACACAACATAAACATCCTTCAGTTAAACATAGATGGCATAAACACCAAAAAACAAGAACTCACACAATTCATCAAACAACAGAACATACACATTGCCATCTTACAAGAAACAAAACTACACAGAGCACAGAAAACACCGACATTTCATAACTTCACCACCATTCGACAAGACCGGGCTGATGGCGGTGGCGGTGGACTCATCACCCTGGTACACAAATCCATCAACTTTGCAGATACCAGTGCACACACAAAGTCACTTTTCCCCCCACATGACACCACAACAGAAATACAATCAATTAAAATATGCACTGGTAACAAATCACACACAACAATCGCTAACTAATACATTCCCCCCCAGTCGTCCCCCACAGTACCACACAATTACTATCCACAGATACACCGCATCACTAACATACCCAACATCATCCTGGGTGGTGATTTCAACGCCAAGTCGTCGGCGTGGCATGTCAACAACCCTGACACAGACAGAGGGCTGGTACTACGATCCTAGACAGATCATCTTTTCATACTGAAAAATCTAGACCAACATACCCTTATCCCACACCAAGCCCTCTTCCTTCCATCATCTCCAGACATCACCTTCTGCCCCGTAAACCTCGCCCCCACTACATCATGGAGAGTGGTCAAAACCCTAGGTTCTGATCACCTAATCATTATCACTACCAAAACCAGAATCACCCCAGCTGGCCACAAACACACATACACTAATTATAAGAGAGCCAACTAGGATGCCTTTGTAATTGAAACAGAGCAACATTTCGAAACACTAAACAGTACACCCATCACACACATCAACACCACTGTGCACACTTTTACTACAATTATACAAAACGCAGACAAAAGACACATCCCTAGAGGCAACAGAAAGAGACACAACCCTAACTTCACACCAGAAATTCAAGGCCTCATCAGACAACGGGACACACTGCGACACTACCCAACACCCCATACACAAGACACCGTACAACAAATACAAGAACTCAACACTCAGATAAACAATAAAATATTAGAACAGCAAACACTAAACTGGAAAAATTACCTCCAAACACTTGACCACAAAACAAACATCAGCAAACTCTACAAAACACTAAACAGCATCACGCTTTCCAACAGCAACACCATACAATCACACGCTGCCGTCACAACAACAGACACCATACCCTCAAACAAACAACAAGCAAACACTCTCATCAATCACTTTTCACAAGTCACCCATCTAAACCCCCATCCCGAAGACCGACGTATCATCCAACGTAAGAGACAGTTCCCCACAGACCCAGACTACGGACCTTTCACTTACAACCAGACGAAGCACATCATTAACAACCTCAAGCACTCATCTGCCTGTGGACCAGACAACATAAGCAACATTCACCTTAAACACCTTGAACCATAAGACATACAAGCACTCACCAACATATCAAACTACAGCTACTCACACAACATAATACCCAACATCTGGAAGCATGGCAATATCATCATTATCCCTAAACCCAACATAGACTCCACGTTACCCTCCTCACATCGCCCCATCGCACTCCTCTGCACTCCCTCTAAAGTCACTGAACGACTGATACTACAATAGTCACACCTCACAATCCCTTAGCCCAGTCACAACATGGCTTTAGGTCACTACACTCCACAAACACCCTTCTTACAGACCTTACACAGAGAGTTTTCGATGGCATGAATTCAGCTAGGCCACCACACAGAACACTCCTAATCACACTAGACATTAGCAAAGCTTTTGATGCCATCCCCCGCCACAACCTCACAAACAAAATACTCAGCACAAACCTGCACAATAACACAAAAAGATGGCTGGCAAACTACTTAGCAGGCAGATGTGCACATGTAATATTTGCCGGTCAGTAATCTAATATCAGAAACTTCAGAAATGGCGTCCTCCAAGGACCTGTTTTGTCTCCTACACTCTTTAACCTATACATGCACGACGTACCCACACCCCACACACCACAGATACACAATGCTTCCTATGCAGATGACATAACACTTACATGTATGCACCAAAACGCAAACACAGCTGCACACATCATTCAACCTTACCTCAACACACTACACGAATGGTTCACCACAAACAGGCTCAAAATAGCCCCAGCCAAATTTACAGTGACTCTTCTCACAAACTGGACAGCAGAACACAGTCACAACCCAAACTTTACCATAAACAACACTCCCCTACCACACACACACACACACACACACACACACACACACACACACACCACACACACACACACACACACACACACACACACACACACACACACACACACACACACACACACACAAAATCCTAGGTGTAACATACAGTACATCAATGTCATTTAAACAACACATCACAAACATTAAAAATAAAGTAACACCAAGACTCAATGCTTTGAGGTCACTTGCCCATACAACATTCGGACAAAACAAAGAAACCACCACCACAGTATACAAATAATACATACGTTTAGTGACGAATTATGCAAGCCCTGCCTGGGCTTCTAACCTCACCAAAACACACTACGACACTCTACAGACCATACAGAACAAGGCCCTACTAATAATCACAGGCTGCACAGCTACTACACCCACAGACCACCTACATCAAGAAACCAAAGTCCTCAAAGTCAAGGATCACTTAGACATGAGAGGCACCCAGTTTCTTGGTGCAGCCTCCACAAACCCACAACATCCACTATATTACATGGCATCAAAACAACACCCAGCACACGATACCATACACAAATACTGTCATCTCTTCCCCCTCGCCCACCTCAGACCAGCTTCCAGAAGCATATCCACACTCAGATCACTCGCCGCTCCATTCAGTCACTTAAAGACAACACATAGCTGCATGCACGGCCTCCTGACATCCACCCTTCTGAATCCTATCGTCCTCGTGAGGACAGGGTCCACCTGGCCAGGCTGAGATGTGGACACCATCCAGCCCTCTTAAGCTACAAGAAGAGGCTGGATGACTCCGTCGCTGATGCCTGTCCAGGATGCAACACAGCACCCCATACTGTTAAGAACATTATGGAAGACTGCATTGCACACAGTCACCTCCGCCAACAACACAACATACACTCCTTGAGAGCTCTGTGGGAAAGCCTGGTCTCGGCCATGGCCTTCCTAAGGGACTTGGGACTGTTCGGCCAGACTGGCTAGGGAACAACAACTACTACTACTACTGACTTGTCTTCTGAAACAGAGGAAAATTCTATTCCTCCTGGTACAAAAGCAATTAAGCAAGTCTGTAATCAAATGAGAAAAAAGCTTCCTACAGTTGCAAGGGAATGTGACAGAAGGGATTTTTTAGATCGAGCAGGTGCTGCAATTTGTTTAGCTTTATTGCAAGATATTGGGATAACTGATGACACTGATGCAACGACTCAACTACCGTACCTCAAAAAATCCGGATGATATTTTGCAACGCATGGAGATGAGAAAGCGATTACAAAACAGAGCACAGTTTTGTTGCAGCACGAATTCGTTAAATTTTCTGTTCACGTTGTAGATGAGAAAGAAGGAATGGATACCTTAACCTTACCTGAGACATGTGAATGGTTTAACTTGGGAGTCAGCTTTGAGCTTGATGCTAAGGGATGGTTTATGTTATCTTTACCTATTGTATGTCACCAATGCTCCACTAAACCTTAAAAGTGGTACAAAGATTTGCGATTTCCTGGTGTACCAATCGGCCGTAATAGTGTGCCAGGATATACCATCCTCTGTAACTGCTAAGGATGATGATGATGATGATGCCATTGGAAACTCTACTGATTCCATTATGACTGCTTCTCCTGACATTGCCTTTGAAGGAGGTGCTGGTGATCTCCCTGAACATGAACCACACTTACTTGATCTCTTGCAGGCTTATAGTGATATTGTTGTTATAATTAGTGAACCTATTGGAAAGACGAATCTTGTAAAACATACCACTGAATTGGTTCCCTGTACTCAGTAAGTATATGTGCCAACATACAGACTGCCCCAGTGGCCCATAACCTCTCTCAGAATATGCCTGAACAAGACGTCATTGAGTACCGACGGTCCATGGAACTGCCCTCTTATCCTTGTCCCAGAGAAAGAAGGTGAAATTAGGCCAGAAGTTGACTACTGTAAAGTAAACTTTGTCGCTGAACCCGATCGATTTCCACTGCCAATCTTGACAGACTTACTGGAATCACACAGCGACAATAACGTTGTTTTTACTTCCCTCGATCTACTGAGCGGGTACTGGAAAGTAGAAATGGAGGAGTCGTTTCTCTCCATAACTGCATTCAGCACCCATTCTGGACACTAGCAGCTCAAAAGATTTCCTTTTGGTCTTAGAAATGCCTCATCAGTGTCCATGAGGCTGAACCATTCTGTGTTCAGTGATATGATGAGTCATTCTCTTTTTGCTTATCTAGACGACATCATTGTTATGGATAAATAATTCACTCAACATTACACGAAATTACAGCAAGTTTTTGATCCTCTCTAAATGGCCGATCTAAAAGTTATGCCCAGTTACAGCATCTTCCAGCGTGAGAAAATTAAATTGGACATCTGGCTGACGCAAAGGGTATTCATACCTCAGATGAGAAAATCAAAGCAGGTGCCGTCTTCCCAAAGCCAACCAGTACTGCACTGTGCATTCCTACAACTACATCATACAGCAGCTATACATCAAGAAACATACATTATCATACAGTTGGTTATACATTAAGAGATATACCGTACAGTACAAGAGAGAGAGAGAGAGAGAGAGAGATCCAAATAAAAGCTCTATTTCCATCAAGTATAATGACGAGTACATCATGATTTTTTGCTCTTAAGGTTTCAATTGCCTTTTTATTGAAATCTGAATATTTAGAGAAGTCTGCCCTTGACCTGTGACCTCTGCTTTAAACTGTTTATACAGAAATGCATGTTTTCACCACCAATCAAAGTTTTGTAATTTCAGTTTATGGCATTATAGTTTTTTTTTTTTTTTTTTGGGGGGAGGGGATCGAACAGTACAAGAGTGGAAAAAGGAAAAGGAGGAGGGGGGCAAGGAAGTGAGAGGGATGGAAGCAAATGAAATGTCAACTAAACAGCATTTTGCTAAATTACATGAAACTTGCATGCTACTTTCTATTTCCGTCTGTCCAGTCATGCAGGTTGAATACAGGCAGACGAACATAGAGCAGACTCTCTCTCTCTCTCTCTCTCTCTCCCTCTCTCTCTCTGGGGGAGAGGGGCACATACGTAAAACTTCTTCCACCTATCTGTCTTGGTTCGTAGGTTTATAAACAAAACAAAAAAATAGAAATGCCGTTGCTAAGCCAGTGCCTCACTAGTTCACACAAGAACAGAGCGAATGGCTGAGCAACTGACATACAAGTATATCTTTCACAATATATAAGGAAAGAAAATCAACAAGTCCAATGTTTTCACTAATTGACAACGCCTCACTGCTTTAAGAAAAGGCAGATTGATTTTATATGTTCTAGAGTACAGTTTTCTATCCCTTGTTAATGCAAAATGATTTTCTAAACCTTAATGTGCCTAATAGGTTTAAGATAAAATATTGAACTCCATGTTGAAATAGCATATAATTATCAAGACCACACATGTTTTCGCTAATACTTGGGTTGAATGGTATCAATGTGGCCTGGTGGGTGAATTGTGTGATAAGAGGCCGGATAAGCCAGGCTGTGATTTGGCGATATTAACTCCCATGGTCTCCTTTGACTCACGTTCATCTGAATAAGATCATCTGACATTATTTAAAACAACACTTCTTAAACAATCAGCCTTTAAATATAGTAACTGTATGTTATTCAGTTTTCTACAACCTTTTCAACACACCCAGGTTCTACCAACATTAAAACCAAAATAGCCAACATGTAAACATATGATATCCAAATTATATAAGAAAATTTACAAGCGTGGCAAAACTGTGCAGAATCCCTCCATGGCAGGAGATTTTATGAAACCTGGATGGGAAATAGGAATGGAAGCATCTATCTGTATATAAATCTAGCCTACTTCTCCCCCCCCCCCCCTAAAAAGGGGGGGTAGCCGAGACAGGACAACACACTTCCAATTTACTAATCCACACCACACATTTACTCGTATCATAGCCCCAAGGGGAGAAGGACAGATCATTACCGCACCACACCACACGAGGGTCAACTGCGCAGCTTAATCAGCTACATCTGCTGCAGGGCACGACAACAGAGCTGGTTTACCCCTGCCACATCATAAAGAACCCATCCCTTTACTTGCACCTGACCTGATCAGCTGATCAGACCAAATGCCAGACAATATCCCCTCTGAGCAGCGTTGCCATTTACTCATTACCAATTCTCTCCAGCCATCTCTATCATGTGCAGCCATTCTTCCTTGCTCTACAGACATCCCTCTCGCACCTAACGCTCTCTTCATGCTGTCCATCCATCCTATTCGTGGTCTTCCTCTCAGCCTTACACCTCTCACATCAGATCCAGTTATCTTTTTCACCAACCACTCTTCATCCATTCTCCCCATGTGCCCCAAACCATCGGAACACTCTCTGCTAAACTCGACCAGCCATCTCCCGCTTAACTCCAGTTCTCTTTCGCACTTCATCATTTCTCACTCGATCCATATGCATGACTCCACACATACTCCTCAAACATCTCAACTCCATTACATTTAAACTTTTCCTCTCTGCTACACCCATATTCCATGTTTCAGCCCCATATAATGCAGCCAGTACCACGACACCCTCATACAACCTTCTCTTTACATCCATTCTAAGTGAACGACATCTAAACATTTTCTTCTTTCATCCCAGTACTTTTCCTACTTCATTCATTCTAAACTTCACCTCTACATCAACTCTTCCGTCCAAAGCAACATGTGACCCTAAATACTTAAAACACTCAATCTCCCCGAGCAACCCCTCATTCAAAATCACATTCTTCTTTCTATCTTCTACCAACCTATTGCACTTAATCACTTTACTCTTATTCTCATTTGCTCTCAATGTCTTCCTTTAACACACCCTTCAAAACTCCTCTGCCCACTGTCTCAATCTCTCCTCTGAATCAGCCACCAGAGCAGTATCATCTGCAAACAGCAGCTGATTCAGGTTCCACTCTCTACCATCAGGATTCACCAGACTCAAACTTCCACCTAACGCTCTCGCATTCATCTCCCTTACACCACTATCGACATAAATATTAAACAACCAAGGCGACATCACTCATCCCTGCTGCGGCCCCATTCTCACGGGAAACCAATCTCTCACAGTATTTCCAACTCTTACACACGCTCTACAATTTACATAAAAACTTTTAACTTCTTTTAACCTACCACCTAGTCCATACAATCTCAAAACAGTCCTCAAAACCTCCCTATCAATTCTATCATACGGTACGCTCTCTCTAAATCCATGAACGCCCAAAACACGTACTTACTTTTCGCCAAATACTTTCCATATTCCTGTCTCAAGGTAAACACCTGATCCATGCATCCCCACCCTTTCCTAAAACCACACTGCCCATCATCAGTCACTCCCTCTGTATCCACTCTACCTCTCTTAATCAACTCTCTACCATACACCTTACCTACAGCATTCAGTAGACTTATACCCCTAACACTAGTACATTTATATTTATCACCCTTACCTTTATAAAACGGAACCACACATACACTTCCCCAGTCAATCGGCGCCATACCGCTCACAGAACACACATTCAGCAGTCTTACTAAGCACTCAACAATACTCGTTCAACCACCTTTCAAACATTCCACAGCACACCCATCCATACCTGCAGCTTTCCTTGCTTTTTATCTCTTTTTTCTGCCTCCTGCACTTCCTCCATTGTGATCAAAGAAGCATTCAACTTTCCCAACACATTCGTTGCGCTCTACCATCTGCCACAATCTCAGCCACCCTTTTCTCCTATGCAGTAAACAATCTTTCAAAATCTCTGCCCATGTGTTCCTTACTGCATCCAACTCAGTTAACGTCCTTCCATCGTCTGCTTTTACTCGCTCTTCCATCCCAGACTCTCTTTTTCGCGCTCTCTTCACCTTTTTCCAAAATATTTTCTTATTCTGTTGGAAATTTTTAGTCAACTGCCTATCCCATCTTTCATCTCCTGCCACTTTAGTATCAACCACAACCCTTCTCGGCCTGTTCCTCTTTTCCTTATACCTCTCATATGACACCTTATCCTTCCTCTGCAACCACACTTCGTATGCACGTCTCTCCTCAGCTATAGCCATACTGTACTTACTTCCTCTCACCATCATTCACTTTCCTTTCTTACACCACCACCTACTCGTCTCACACCACACACCTCTTCCGCATACCCCACCACAGCACTCTTAACCCCCATTCCTCCTTCACACCGCCATTTTCCTGATCTTTCGCTGCATTCCACTCAGCCTTCAACTTCTCCCGATACTCTATCATTTTTTTCTCATTTTCTCATTTATCCAAACTAGATTAACTGGAGTCGATAAGTTGGATTTGGAGGATGGTATACGTTTATTGATATCTGGCCGACAGGACGGAATGCATTATCAGGGAGTAGGATTGTTGCTGGGTTGTAAAGCAAATAAGGCTTTATGTGAGTGGGATCCTATAGATGAGCGATTGCTATACGCACGGTTTAAATCAAATCATGGCAACATCAGTCTGTTTGTGTGTTATGCACCTACTAATGATGCACTCGATGAAAGGAAAGACACATTTTATGAAAAGTTGCAAGAAGGAGTAGGAAGGGTACCTAGACATGATGTTTTGATCTGCGTTGGAGACTTTAATGCAGTAATGGGCTGTTCAAATGAGGGATTTGAGGCATGTATGGGTAAGATGGGAGTTGGTAGTAGGATGAGTGAAAACGGAGTGAGGTTTGGAAGCTTCTGTCTAGCAAATGACTTAGTCATCGGGGGCACACTCTTTCAGCATTGCAATATACACAAGACAACTTGGGTGTCGCCGTGTGGAAAATATAAAAATCAGATTGATCACATTGCTATCAGTAGGAGGCATAGAAGTTCTCTGCTAGATGTTCATGTTAAACGGGGAGCGGATATTGGTAGTGACCATCAACTCAGCATTGCAAAAATAAGGTTTAAACTTAAAAATCAGAAGAAGGAAAAATCTGGTGTTGGTAGATACGATATTGTTAAGCTTAGAAGAGAAGGAGAAGAAAAGGAGGAATTCAGATTAGATTGCAGAAATAGGTTTTTGGTGTTGGAAACGTTGGAAGAGGGGGAGAGAAGTGTAGATGAGATGTGGGAGGATGTGAACAAAGTTTTGCATGAGACTGCTAAATGTACGATTGGAAGGAGACATAGATTCAGGAGAAAGAAATGGATATCAGAGGAAACGTGGGATATGATAAAAAAGAGAGGTGAGGCTAAATTCAGGAGTGAGATGCAATGCGTTGATGAACGAGAGATTGAATTAGCAAGAGCTGCGTACTGGAGTTTGAATTCAGAAGTAAGAAGGTTAGCTAGGAGAGATAAAAGAAGATGTGTGGATGAAAAGGTTGCAGAGACTGAAATCCTAATAAACAAAAATGATGGACAGAGTCAAAGAATAGCATATGAATCGATTAGAGAACTGAGTGGTAATGCAGGTAAACGCAAGGAAATACCAGTTAGAGACAGGAAAGGAAATTTATTGACCAAAGATGGAGATATTAAAAATAGATGGAAAGAGCATTTTGAGACAGTTCTTAATAGACCAATACCACCAGAAGAGGATATACCGTCTGCTCAGGAAGATTTAAATATAGAAACAGGAGAGTTGAGGCTTGCAGAAGTGGAGAAAGCAGTAAAACAGTTAAAGAATAATAAGGCACCAGGGGAGGATGGTTTATTTCCGGAAATGTTTAAAGTGGAGGGGGGATAGATTAATAATGATCTTGACCAAGCTATTCAATAAGATATGGGTGACGGGGTTACTACCATCAGTTTGGAAGAATGGTGTAATTGTTAAAGTTCCGAAGAAAGGAGACCTGAGTGAATGTGGTAATTGGAGGGGAATCTCTTTGTCGCCGATAGCTTTGAAAGTTTTCAGTAGAGTGTTGTTAAATAGGTTGGAGCCGGTGGTTGAGGGTATTCTGAGGGATGAACAGGCTGGTTTTAGAAAGGGACGTGGTTGCAATGATCAGATCTTTATAGTTAGGCATTTGATGCAGCAAGTTAATGAAATGAGAGTACCGTTAAGTCTTTGTTTTGTTGATTTTGAAAAGGCTTTTGATAGTGTTTCGAGAGAGTCTATGGGGAAGATCATGAGACATTATGGAATACCAGAGGAGTTTGTGAGGGTCATTATGAACATGCATGAGGACACATTTTGTAAAGTGATGGTTGATGGTTGTCTGAGTGATTCGTTTGAAGTCAAGTCCGGAGTAATTCAAGGTGGTGTTCTATCGCCTTTACTATTTATATTGGTCATTGATTACATTATGAAACGTGTTGGAACAGAAACCGGTGCAGGTATACTTTGGGGAGAGAACAGGAAACTTTTGGATTTAGATTATGCAGATGATATAGTTTTGATTTGTGATGGGCCAGAAGAGATGCAGAGAGTGTTGGACTGTTTGGTGAGTGAAGGTCGCAAGGTGGGTTTGGTTATTAATTGTGGAAAAACTGAAATAATCAATATGAATATGGAAAATGCGCAGGAATGTGTAATTGGAGGTATGGTTGTAAAGCAAGTTGATAGGTTTAAATATTTAGGTACTTATTTAGCCAAGGATGGTTCTTTGAACTTTGAATTCGAGGAAAGGTTAAAGAAGGCTAATCAGGCAATGGGAATGCTTAAAAATATTTGGAATAATAACAATTTCTCTGTGCATACAAAAATCAAACTTTATAAGGTAATGGTTAGGAGTGTCTTAATTTATGGACACGAGTCTTGGTACAGCACAGTGACTATGGAAAATAAATTCTTGGTGTTTGAAAATAAAGCATTTAGAAGAATATTAGGAGTTAAGTGGTGGGAAAGGATACCAAATAGTAGAATTAGAGAAATAACGGGAGTGCAGCCGATCGATGAATATGTTAGATTCTCACGATGGAAGTGGCTAGGACATGTGTATAGGAGACAGGGAATAGTACGAGGTACACCAGGGTGGGTGGCACCTGGTAGGAGAGGTAGAGGAAGGCCAAAAGAGACGTGGGTGAGGACAATGAGACGGGAAGCTGGAGATGAGTGTTGGGGAGATCTTGAGGAGTTAGCACAAGATAGGATGTGGTGGTGTGAGTTCATCGAGGCCCTATGCATCCTCGAGGGTGCCACAGGAAATGATTGATTATCCAACTCATTCACTTCCAAAACCTCCCTGCCACACCCAACTTTCTTAGTTCTCACCCACCTAATACCTATTCTCAACTTTCCCTCCACCAGGTAGTGGTCAGACATACCTCCGCCCTTCCCTCTCAAAACTCTCACACCCAACAATCTTCCTCTTACGTTCCTGGACACAACCATGTAGTCCATCAGTGCTCTGTCAACAACCCTTCCACCCTCCTGTCTCACCCATGTATATTTATAAATATCTTTCTTCTCAAACAAGTATTTCTAATCACCGTCTCTCGCTTAACACACATCCCTATCATTCTTTCTTCATTATCATTTCTTCCAGGCACACCATGCATACCAACGACATCTTCAACTGCTACATTTCTCACTCTAGCATTCAGATCTCCCATCAATACCACATTCACATTTGCTCCAAAACTCAGCAGACACTCATCAACATCATTCCAGAAAGACTACTCCTCTTTTTCATCGCTTTCACTATCAGGTCCATATGCACTCACAAATACCACAGCCCACGTCCAAATTTCGCTTTCAACCACATCAGTCTCGATAGCATAGTCCCCAAAAGTTTTCTGTAATGCCTCCCTGTGCCACGAAAATGCATTCTCTTAGTACCTCCTCTTCCTCCACCAAGAGAAACAATTTCTCTTACCCGCTCCTCGTGCAAGGGGTGTGGTGGTAAAAGCAGATTTGAATAAACTAGAGAAAATTTGCATTAAAATCTGAACTAATAGAGGCTGCAGATCACAGGCAGACTTTTATAAAATTAATCCTCACTTACTGGACCGATTAACACCAACATTGTTTACTTATTTTGCCAGCAGTTTTTAGGTTGATGCAGTATTGGTTGAATTTAAGATTGTTGTTCTTTTTGATATCCACATCTGAGGTAAAGTGATTTCCATCGGAATATTATCTAGGCTTACCTCCCTATGTGGATGTGGGCCAAATACATGTATTAGAAATAAAACTTGCATAGCAAGGCTGGCGACACTCACTCGCAGACCTGCTTGCTCTCTTCACCTTAATATCTTGTACAGTTATTTCCCTCTTGGTGGATCACAGAGGAGTCGGAAAAATCACATAGAAGGTCCATGAATGTTAGTGCACCCAAATGCAGCACAATCAACCCAGTAATAAGGGCAAAAAAGCACCAATAAAAGAACACAGCAACTCCTCCCCCCCATTTTGTGGCTGCCAACAATTTGGTTTGTCAGGATTATAATTCGGCGATTAGCTCGGTGTTTACGGGTACTTTGAAGTAAGATCGATATGTAGAGATGATTACAGTGAAAATCTTCAGTATCTGAAATTAACAAAATATACTACAACTAAAGCGACATTTATTCGTCAACCAATCATGTATCACAGCTGGTGACGAGGCTTATTTTTAGATGAATCTGCATTCAGCCAGCACTCGGGCTGTGAGGCTCTTTCACAAAAATGCTGCCGTGTCGGCCAAGCAATTAGCGAACAGCCGAAAATATTGACTGTCCAGTGTCTCTTTCAATAGGGTCTCTAGTCTCGATGAGTGACCTGTAACATTGTTGTCACATCCAGCCGTTTTCTTTGTTCCCTCCTCCATTTTTTTTTTCTTTGTCTTGTAGTTTCTTAGTATTTTCTTATTCTATTCAGGCCTTCTCAGCACCCCCCCCCCCACACAAACATTTAAAGAGCTTTTGACTTATGGAACCAATATTCTGCAATTTGTTGCCCATACAAGACTCGCTGTTTGCATTAAATACTATACGTTCCGGTACAAAAAATAATTGCATCATGTATAGAAAAGCACCAAGTACAGAACCGGGGTCCAGTTTGTTCGACGTTTCACTAAAGCTGGCATCTTCAAGATCAACTTCGGCTCAGTTATTCCTGAAGATGCCAGCTTTGGAGAAACGTCAAGTGAAGCGGATCCCTGTTCATTGTAGGCTACAAACAGTCACAATCAGCGCTGGACTCACAGTCATCATTGCATCATTAATTACAGTTCACTGTGAGATAAGCTGAAGAATTTGTGCTGTGGTGTTCCTGGAAATTTAAAAAAATTCTCTTGCAGTTATTTTATCCGTCAGAGTTTGTTTCCATGCACGTAAAACTTTATTAACTTCCACGAAACATTATCCAGAGACGTCAGATACAGGACTGTGAGTGGCAAGAGTCCCAGTGAGCAGATGCTGTTTCCTAATAAGCCATTTTAGAGAACATATTCCTGTAAACAATACCGTTGTAGGAGCGATCAAGAAAATCTAATAGATAAAAGTATAGAAAAATAGCTCCAGTCCTCTACATGACTATCACTAACCTTAGCAACACACACCTCTTATCTTTCTATACCACCTTTTGACTTTTCTTGTGAACTCTTATAGAAACATATAATTCTTCCCTTGTGAAATTAGCTTGACAGATGTTGCGCGTCCAAAACCGATCCCGTTTTTTCTTTAAATCTACGCACATCTGCTGACTCTGCTGATGTATATTAGCCGTACCGACATAGAGTACAATTCTAACATAGATGCACTTAAAACAAAGAGCACTTCTAACCAAACTGAGTTAAAAGCGACTCATATCATCATTGCCTTCCTCCCATCAATTCCTTTAGTCCTTGAGCTCTTTGCTCTACTGCTATCTGTGTGTGTGTGTGTGTGTGTGTGTGTGTGTGTGTGTGTGTGTGTGTGTGTGTTTGTGAGAGAGAGAGAGAGAGAGAGAGAGAGAGAGAGAGAGAGAGAGAGAGAGAGAGAGAGAGAAGGGGGGGGGTCACAATGGCTGAGAAGGGAGGTTGCAGGAAATGGAGACTGAGGCAGGGAAAAAGGAGGGTAAACAGGACTGTCAAACTGGAAATGGAGGGGAAAGAATGAAACGAGGTACAGCATGAGAGAAACAGGGAAAGAGGGAAAAGAGAGGAAGGGAAAATGGGTAATGAGTGGAAAATATAAAGATGGAGTACAGTACACCATACACCAAATAATAAGATATCCATATAATGATCAAATGGAGGTTGGTTGTTGGAGAGAAGACAATGGCTATGGTATTATTAGTACAGTTTGAAAAGATGGATAGGTAACAAACAAGGAGTACACACACAAAAAAAGAGAGAATGAATGGTTAAGGAGAGATGGAACGGAGAATGAAAGAATGTGTGAAGACAGACGAGTACTGCGAAGTAGAGGGAAGGAAATGAAAGGGAGAGATAAGACTGAGGGATGGGGAAGCAGGAGGAGTAAGGATGTCAAAGGAGAGTGGGGTGGGAAAATGGAGATGAAACAGGACGGGATATGAATGAAATGTTACACCGGAGAGAGGGTGGGGAGAAATTTTGTAAAATATGCAGAGATGTGAGGGAGATACGAAAGGGGAATGAGAGGACTGGAGCAATTGCAAGAGAAGAAATCAGATTAACGAGAGAGAGAGAGAGAGAGAGAGAGAGGTGGAGAAAGGGAAAAGGGATTGGAATGCCTGGGGTGAAGTGGGTTTGGAGGAGAGTGGGTAGTACGTTGCGTCCGTGTGACCACAGCAGATCGTTATAGTTTTTCTTCCTTTCTTTAGCTTTCTTATCTGACCTTCCTTATAGCCACTCATCTTTCTGCTTGTCTGTTTATCATCCGTGTATCTGTTTCCATTTTTTCTTTCATTTTCATCTCCACAACAGCTTTCCCATAGTTTCACTCACTTCCATCATACTTACTGCTCAGTTGCACAAAGAATGACATTTCCATTTTGTAAAAAGGTTCCAAATCCACAAGGTAGAAAACAGAATATCTCACATTATTCACACATGAAACACCAAAGGAAACTCAGAAGTAAAACCATACATTTATTTACAAATTAATTAAAGATACTGAAATACCAAACAACATTATCAATACTTAAACCCTCTTGAGACTTTGCCCCAGGTCTAACAAGTCCCATTAATAAATTTATGAAGAACAAACAAGTAGTGATTAATCTCCCCCGAAGCTAGGCAGAGGTGAGGATACTGCGTATGGTAGCAGATAACTCTGGGAACAGTAAAGAAGTGGTATGCCTGCCATTCAACACTGCTACATGGCAGCACAGGGACGACCTGGGTGGACGCTCGCATGGTGGGTAGAATGGATGCCTCACCGACTCGGCCCTCGGCAGGTGTAGGATCCTTAGTCCCTGAACTTTGATACAAGTTAATAACAAAATAACAAAGGTACATAAATTATGGTTCTTCTGGGAAGTGAACCAAGGACCTACACAGCAAGCAAAAAGCCGAGTACAAAAAAAAATCATGACGTTCAATATTTAAGTCTAACAATAAATCAATAATTAATGCCAATGATATAAATCCAATCATTAATATAAACACAGTACATGGAAAAATATATAAAATTCTTAAAACTCTAGAGCAAATTCACAGACATTTAACCAAGTTTCATATAGAAAACAGAACCAAAGCAAATAGAAGAATGATTAACTTTTACCTTAGTCCCGTCGATCTGCTGTTTGATGGTAGAGTGAATTAATTAATTAATTAATTTATTTATTTATTTTTTTGCCTATCGACGATTGGGGCAAAGCCCCTCGTCATTAAGGCCATATATATATATATATATATATATATATATATATATATATATATATATATATATATATATATATATATATATATATATATATAAATATGTGTGTGTGTGTGTGTGTGTGTGTATACAGTTACCAATATGAACATATATATACAAATATATACAGTATATATACTGTACATACACACATACACACACTTCCATGCATATATACAGACATACTTTCACTCACATATATATATATATATATATATATATATATATATATATATATATATATATATAATAATAGTTTTTATTTTATTATTTTTTGTATTTTTATTTTTATTTTATATTTTTATATTTTTTGGTCTTACACTATAAACCACAATCCCTAATCTAAAGAACCTGAAACTAACCACCTAATTGACAAATCACTAACCTATACTAAATCCTAATGGGACAAATAACTAAACCTACACTAATGGTAGAAAGGCCTCGACCAATAGAATACCATCGACTGCAGATATGTAATGCCTCTCTACATTACAAACCTGCACTCATCACTTGGTGACTGTCAGTCGAGGCACAACCTAATGTAGGGGACATCAATATATGAAAGAGAACCAGACAAGTCAGGAACATTTCCGTATACGTCAGGTGTCGGCCCTTATTAGTAACTTCAGGAATATGGTATAATGTATTTACATAATATGTACAAAAAGTGAAGAACCTCGCCCAACAGACCACCATCGACTGCAAGTGCCCAATACCTTTCTATACTGCACACTTGCACTCATCAGCTGGTGACTGTCAGTCGAGGAACGGGATTTAATGTAGGGGACATCAATATTAGAAATAGGTCAGTGGGAGAAGGAACTATTTCCAAAACGTCAACTGTCAACCCTAATTAATAGTACAATATATAAATTTTTACAGTTGATAAAAACCATAACCACACAGTAAAAAAGTCACATCACTCTGATCAGTCCGGTCTCTCTCAAGAAAGCCATCAATTTATCAGTCATAACAATGTCCCCATCACCCAGGATGGTGGAAAGGGTGAAGGGGACGTCTACTGCGCCGCAGTAATTTATAAGTGAAGCACGTTCACGAATAAATCGCCGACAGCGCAGGATGATATGACTGATAGATAACACCGCATTACAGATGTCACAGTGCGGTGGGAAGTGTCTTTCCATATATGGTTTCATGTGAGTTAAAATGGTGGCATTGAGCCGTTTTCTAGCCAATACTTTTTCTTCAAGGCGACTGGGGAGGTTGGCAGTGGCCTAGTCGCCCAGGTGCGGCTTACAAGTTGGAATATTTAGTGTGGTCCACTGACCTTGCCACAGAAGATTTATTGATTTCTTTCCGAGAGAGAGACTCGACCGTAGATCACGAGGAACGTCCCAAGTCTCTTCGAGCTCTACAGCCGACTTTGCAAATAAGTCAGCCTGCTCATTGCCGTAGATACGACAATGACCGGCCACCCAGATCAGCGTGAATGACTTGTTGCATGAATGCAATTTATTAACGATGCAGCCCTGGATCTCGTGAGAGTCCGTAGTAGAAGATGCAATTGCCTGAAGGGCTGATTTTGAATCAGAAAATATGACAAATGAGTCATGCCTAGAATTGAGAGCATAGTCTATGGCTTTGTCAATAGCAAAAAGTTCGGAGGTAAACACAGATGTATGAGTCGGCAACCGATACCTAAGTGCACGTTCAGCTGACCACACACTTGCACCCACACATTCACTCGACTTGGAGCCGTCGGTGTACAATTGATGGGACCCCAAGTGACGAACGATGATGTTACGAAACAAGTGGTGGACCTCCGCCTCTGGCGCCTTGGCCTTTGGTGCTGGGAGCCATGATACATCCACTGTAAAACCGGGTGGCTCCCAGGGCGCTATATTTTTTAACACCAACTTGTCACAGTCACTGGGGTCCACACCAAGCTCCTGAGTCAGTAAGTGGAGGCGAACGGCAAGTGGCCAACGCACCCCCTGCAGAAGATGGTGGTATTGACGCAGGGGGGTACAGGCCACATTGCCGATATTACTTTTCCTTAATGTTCATAACCCGTACGATAATGCCAGGTGGTCACGGCGAATACGGAGGGAAGGCACATTCGCCTCCACTTCCATACGAGCTACACGGGTACACCGGACGGCTCCAAGACATATTCGCAAACATTTATTCTGCAACACATCCAATCCTTTCAGCGTGCATCGGATGCCGAGCCATAAACCTGTGTGCCATAGTCTAGCTTCGATCGAATAAGGGACTTATACACCATTAATAAAGATTTTCTGTTGGCATCCTAGGTAGTACCCGCTAGGTACTTGAGGACAT
The DNA here is from genome assembly GCF_032717465.1 of Coenobita brevimanus. Classification (NCBI taxonomy): domain Eukaryota; kingdom Metazoa; phylum Arthropoda; class Malacostraca; order Decapoda; family Coenobitidae; genus Coenobita; species Coenobita brevimanus. The sequence continues at coordinate 29,980,141 of NC_136980.1, forward strand.
TTAACGGTTTATCACAACGAGAAATCAATTTATTGACATGAATTTTGAAGTTCAAACGACGATCAAATTGTATTCCCAGAAACTTTACAGAATTTTGAAAAGGTACCACCTGATTATCCAAAGTTAAGCACAAATTAGGTACGTTATGATTAGTGAAAACTACAGCGGCACACTTACGGACAGAGAACTTAAATCCCCACCGCAAGGCCCATTCGTGGATGGAGTCAAGGGCTGCTCTAATTGGCCCAGCTGAAAATTGTGCATTACGGGAAGAGTGTCATATTGCACAATCGTCAGCATAGAGCGAGTATTTAAGATTCCTTGGGATGGGAGCTGATGACAGAATATCATTGATCATAATACCTAATAAAGTAGGACTAAGCACACTTCCCTAAGGCACCCCGTTTTCCTGGATAAATATATCTGCTGTTACGTTATGGGGTAATTTGACAAAGTCCTGTTCCGTAAGAAATTTGAAATAAAAATAAACAAATTTCCTCTTAAACCATAAGCATAGAGCTTCATTAGTATACCGTGTCGCCATGTCATGTCATAGGCTTTATGGATGTCCAAAAACACCCCTATCATGAATTCTTTATTGGCAAATGCCTCTGAAATACAGTGCTCCAAATTCATTAAATGATCTAGTGAACTTCAGTATTTACAGAAGCCACATTGTTGATCATTTAACAAATTCTTCGACTCTAAAACAAAAAGAAGCCTATTATTAACCATTTGTTCCATGACCTTACATAGACAAGAAGTCAACACAATAGGACGAAATAAAGTGAGATTCATAAGACGACCAGCCTCTTTGGGTATCGGTATGATATGCGCAAAGTGCCATGAGTTTGGGAACGTTTGAGACATCCAAATCTCATTGTACAATGCTAACATCTTAATCAGGTTGTCCTGATTAAGATGCTCGATCATACAGTACGTGATGGTGTCTGGTCCAGGGCTGGTGTCTTTACAGGATTTAAAGGCAAGGAGCAGTTCATCTAGCGTAAGCTCTTGGTTGTACGGGGAGTCTACGTCTTTTGTGGCAAAGTCTAATATCTGTAGCTTAGTCGTGCGTTTATGGTGTTGAAAACGCGGGTAGTAATTGGCTGAGCTACTTACACGAGAAAAACTCCTGGCGAGGATGTTAGCAACGTCCACGGGCTCGTCATAGATGTTATTATTTACCTGCAGGGTGGTAATAGGGAAATATGGGCCTTTATTATTTAATATTCTTATGGTGGACCAGACTTTACTTCATGGTGTTGTACGAGTCAGGAGTCACGTTTGGCCCTTCTTATTATTTTCCTTGCCTCAGCTCGTGCCTGTTTGTATGCAATAAAATTTTCCTCGGTCGGCTGACTATCAGAAATCCTGTATCTCCTATTGTGTTTTCTTAATGCTTGTCGGCAATCTGGCGTCCACCAATGTGCTCTATACTTTGCATGAACTGTAGAAGTCTTGGGAATAGCAGCCTCAGCTGCGTGTAATATGGATTGGGTTATATTTTCGACCTTAACATCTATGGTCTCCCCAGATATATCTAAATTGGCAATCCTTGAGAAGGATCCCCAATCTGCTTTCTTATAGTTAAATTTTGGAGGTGGAGGGTCCAAAATGATGTCGCATGTATAAGAAAGACAGATGGGTAAATGATCACTTCCCAAGGAGTCGTTGTAAGGGTCCCATGAAAAATCTTGATGTATACCAGGGGAGGTCAAACATAAGTCAATGGCCGAAAAGTTACCAGTACGATCATCTACATCAGTCGCTCTACCATCGTTCAGAAAACAGAGGTTGGACTGTAGTATTAGGTCGGCTACTTGCTCCCCACGACCATCGATCCTCAAGCTACCCCATTGATAGTGATGGGCGTTAAAGTCGCCCAACACTAACTTATTCCCAGGTAGATGTTCAACTAGTGAATTTAAAGCATCACTATCAATGGGACCATGTGGAGGACAGTACAGAGCGCAAAGAGACAGATACATGTTATTAAATCTTACTCTGTACGCAACCGCTTCCAGAGTAGAATTTAGAATCACTTCCGTTTGTGGGTGTGATTTGTGTGTGTATATGGCGACTCCGGGACCTTCATATCTTCTATACGAGTGGTAGTGTTTTAACTGTGGAGGATAAGGTTGATCCTCCAGGCACGTCTCCTGTAAACAAATAACGTCTGGCCTGTGTATTGACAGCAAGATTGCTATATTTGGTAACTTATTCCCGACACCTCTACAATTCCACTGTAATACAGTGAAAGCGACGTTTTAAGATTTACGAGGGTGGCCAGTGCTCTTAGTTTTTTTATGCCGCCCGCCACCAGGCGAGTGGCCACCGGGGGACCTTTCCCGGTGCTTGCTCGTGGAGATCTCCATATTCTCGGCAATAACAAGACTCCCAGAATCTACCGAGGAAGAGCTGTTCTTTCTCTCCCTCACTGAACCAGGAGTGGAAAGAACATGAGGACGTGACTGTTTGGTGAGGGTGGTCAAGTTAATTTTATCTGACTTGTCAGGGTTCTGTTTTGGCCTCACTGACTGTGAAGGAGCAGCGGCAGCCTGAGAGTATGAAGTGGCAACAGGGATGTCTGTCAGAGAGTTGGAACGTACAGGAGGCTTAGACTGAAAGGTATGGCGTGGGGCATGAGGAGCGAATGTAAGGTCAGTCTGTGTCTCCACGGTGCACATCACAGGATGGGACTCAACCACCGATGCATAGGGGATGTTAGGTTTGGGAGTTGCATGCAACTCCTTCACCTTCTTCCTAGCATTGGAAAGGAATTTGCCCTCCTTTGCTTTCACTGTGCAGACCTCTTTCTCCTCTTTCCACTTGGGACAAACCTTAGAGAAAGTAGGGTGAGCACCCTGGCAGTGAAAGCAACATTCATTCTCTGATGTACAGTGGTCAGCAGAATGGCCTACAGCTACACACTTGCCACATACTAGGTTAGAAGATCGACAAGCCTTTTCATGGTGTCCATAGATCTGACATTTTGCACAACGAAGGTGGTTCGGGATGTATTGTCTGACATTGAAAATTTTGTATCCAACTTTCATATTGGCTGGAAGAGATACTTTTCCAAAAGTCAAAACAACTGTTCCGGTCTTCGTCCTTATGCCTTCCGAAAATCTTGTAATAAATCTGGCCTCTATTACATCTTGCTGAGCAAGTTCCTGTACAATTACTTCTTCCTCCATAAGCACAAGATCCCTGCAGGTGATAACACCCTTGCAGGATCATGGAGTGGGGGATCGTTGTTTGGACATCATGACAGTGGAACTTCCTCAGTTTAAGCAAATCCTTGACCTGGGCTGAATTCTTGGTTTTTATGAGAAGGTCTCCACTCGCAAGTTTTTTCAGTTGTTTCACCTCTCTGGCACACCCATCAATCACCTTCTTGATGATGAAGGGATTGAGGCTGGACAGGGGAGTGGAACCAACCGCATGAATCAGGACAAACTCCGCGTTCTTCACGTCAATGTCAAGACGGGTACGTGTCTGGGGCCGTTCAGTCTGGGGGCAGTTCGTCCGTGAGACAGTCGGGGGTCGGTCAGGACTACCTTCCCCCCTGAAGGGGGGGGAGGCAGTAGGGGTGTCCGCCATAGGTACCATTTCCCCCGTGAGGGGGAATTGGGAAGAAAGAGAAAAACGACCAAGGGGTAAATCACCCAGGGAAAACCCATCTAGTCTGAGATTACCCTCTCAAACCAGTCTCGGGAGAACGCGCCTGTGTGTATCTCACACCCCAGAGCGATCAGTGGGGGGTACACTCCAGAGGTGAGTACGCAAAGGCGATCTCAGTAATTAGATATAGACACCTACTATATCTACTAAGGCCAGGGAGGAAAATGAGATCTAGCTAACCTAACTTTTATTCCCCTGTTTACAAACTATTGCCGGTGAGGCACCCCTAGAACACTGCAGGAGAGAACAACGAATACACGACTGCACTCTCCACGACCATCCATCAAAGTCCCCCAAAATTATTATTTTTTTTTTTTTTTTTTTTTTTTTTTTTTTTGCCTATCGACCATTGAGGCCGGAGCCTCTGGTCATTGAGGCAAATATATATATATATATATATATATATATATATATATATTGACACATATATACATATATATACGAATATATATATACATACATACATACAAAGATACATACATACACACATCCATGCACATAAACATACACATTTTCATGCACACGTACATATATATATAATAATTTTTATTTTATTTTTTTTTTGTAGTTTTATTTTTTTTATTTTTTTTTTCAACCTTATATTACTTATAATAAAAAATTTCTAATCTAAAGACCCTAAAACTAACCACCTAACAGACAAATCGCTAACCTATACTAAATCCCGAGAGACAAATAACTAGACCTACACTAATGTTAAAAAAGCCTCGACCAAGAGAACACCATCGACTGCAGATATGTAATGCCTTTCCACATTACATACCTGCACTCATCACCTGGTGAGTGTCAGTCGAGGCACAACCTAATATAGGGGACATCAATATACGAGAGGGAACCAGACGAGTCAGGAACATTTCCATATACGTCACCTGTCGTCCCTAATTAGAATACCATAAGCAAGATAGTATAATGTATTTACATAATTTGTACATAGCTGGTGACTGTCAGGCGAGGAATTTGGCTTAATGTAGGGGACATCTATATTAGAAATAGATCGGTGGGAGGAGGAACTATTTAAAATATATCAACTGTCAACCCTAATTAATATTACAATATATACATATTTACCGTTGATAAAAACCATAACCACACAGTAAAAAAGTCACATCACTCTGAGCAGTCCGGTCTCTCTCAAGAAAGCCATCAATTTATCAGTTATAACAATGTTCCCATCACCCAGAATGGTGGAAAGGGTGAAGGGGACGTCTACTGCGCCACAGTAATTTATAAGTGAAGCACGTTCACGAATAAATTGCTGACAGCTCAGGATGATATGACTGATAGATAAAACCACATTACAGATGTCACAGTGAGGTGGGAAGCGTCTTTCCATATATGGTTTCATGTGGGTTAAAATGGTGGCATTGAGCCGTAACCATGCCAACACTTTTTCTTCTAGGCGACTGGGACGGATGTCAGTGCCCCAGTCGCCCAGGTACGGCTTACAAGTTGGAATAATTAGTCTGGTCCACTGACCTTGCCACAGAAGATTTATTGATTTCTTTCCGAGAGATAGACTCGACCGTAGATCACGAGGAACGTTCCAAGTCTCCTCGAGCTCTACAACCGACTTTGCAAGTAAGTCAACCTGCTCATTGCCGTAGATACGACAATGACCAGGCACCCAGATCAGTGTGAATGACTTGTTGCATGAATACAATTTATTAACGATGCGGCCCTGGATCTCGGGAGAGTCCGTAGTGCAAGATGCAATTGCCCGAAGGGCTGATTTTTAATCTGAAAATATGACAAATGAGTCATGCCTAGAATTGAGAGCATAGTCTATGGCTTTGTCAATACCAAAAAGTTCTGAAGTAAACACAGATGCATGAGTCGGCAACCGAAACCTGAGGGCACATTCAGTCGACCACACACTTGCACCCACACATTCATTCGACTTGGAGCCATTGGTGTACAATTGATGGGACCCCAAGTGACGAACAATGATGTTACGAAACAAGTGGTAGACCTCCGCCTCCGGCGCCTTGGCCTTTGGTGCTGGGAGCCATGATACATCCACTGTAAAGCCGGGTGGCTCCCAGGGCGCTATATTTTTAAGCACCAACATGTCACAGTCACTGGGGTCCACACCAAGCTGAGTCAATAAGTGGAGGCAAGCGGCAAGTGGCCGATGCACCCCCCGCAGAAGGTGGTGGTACGAGTATTGACGCAGGGGGGTACAGGCCACATTGCCGATATTACTTTTCCTAAATGTCCTTACGCCATAGGACAAGGCCAGGTGATCACGGCGAATACAGAGGGGAGGCACATTCGCCTCCACTTCCATACGAGCCACACGGGAACACCGGACGGCTCCAAGACACGTTGGCAAACATTTATTCTGTAGCACATCCAATCCTTTCAGCGTGGCATCGGATGCCGAGCCATACACCTGTGTGCCATAGTCTAGCTTCGATCGAATAAGGGACTTATACACCATTAATAAAGATTTTCTGTCAGCACCCCATGTAGTACCCGCTAGGTACTTAAGGACATTTAATGGTTTATCACAACGAGCAGCAAAGTATTAACGTGAAGTTTAAAATTCATTCTGCGATCAAAGTGGAGGCCCAAAAACTTTACAGAATTTTGAAAAGGTACCACTTGATTATCCAAAAATAAACGCAAATAGGGGACGTTACGAGTTGTAAAAACTACAGCGGCACACTTACGGACTGAAAACTTAAATCCCCACTGCAAGGCCCATTGGTGGACGGAGTCAAGGGCTGCTTGAATCTGCCCAGCCGAAAATTGTGCATTACGGGAGGAGTCCCATATTGCACAATCGTTAGCATAGAGCGAGTATTTAAGATTCCTGGGGATGGGAGCTGATGACAGAATATCATTGATCATAATACTAAATAAAGTAGGACTAAGCACACTTCCCTGAGGCACCTCGTTTTCCTGGATAAATATATCCGATGTTACGTTACGGGGTAATTTGACAGAGAAAGTCCTGTTCCGTAAGAAATTTCAAATAAAAAAAGGTAAATTTCCTCTTAAACCATTAGCATAGAGCCTCATTAGTATATCGTGTCGCCACGTCATGTCATAGGCTTTATGGATGTCCAAGAACACCCCTATCATAAATTCTTTATCGGCAAATGCCTCTGCAGTACAAAGCTCCAAATTCATTAAATGATCTAGTGAACTTCTGTATTTACGGAAGCCACATTGTTGAACATTTAATAAATTCTTTGACTCTAAAACAAAAAGAAGCCTATTGTTTACCATTCGTTCCATGACCTTACATAGACAAGAAGTCAACACAATAGGACGAAATGAAGTGGGATTCATAAGACGACCAGCCCCTTTGGGTATCGGTATGACGTGCGCAAAGTGCCATGAGTTTGGGAACGTTCGAGACGCCCAAATCTCATTGTACAATGCTAACATCTTAATCAGGTTGTCCTGATTAAGATGCTGGATCATACCGTACGTAATGGTGTCCGGTCCAGGGCTGGTGTCTTTACAGGATTTAAGGGCAAGGAGCAGTTCATCTAGTGTAAACTCTTGATTGTATGGGGAGTCTACGTCTTCTGTGGCAAAGTCAATAATCTGTAGCTCAGCCATGTGTTTATGATGTTGGAAACGTGGGTCATAATTGGCTGAGCTACTTACATGAGAAAAACTCCTGGCGAGGATGTTAGCAATGTGCACGGGCTCGTCACAGATGTTATTATTTACTTTCAAGGTGGTGAGTGGGAAATATGGGCCTTTATTTTTTAATATTCTTATGGTGGACCAGACTTTACGTAATGGTGTTGTACGAGTCACCGTGGACACAAAGGACCGCCAGGAGTCACGATTGGCCCTTCTTATTATTCTCCTTGTCTCAGCCCGTGCCTGTTTGTATGCAATAAAATTTTTCTCAGTGGGCTGACTATCAAAAATCCTGTATCTCCTATTGCGTTTCCTTAATTCTTGTCGGCAATCCGGCATCCACCAATGTGCTCTATGCTTCTCATGAACTGTAGAAGTCTTGGGAATAGCAGCCTCAGCCGCGTGTAATATAGACTGGGTTATATTTTCGACCTTAGCATCTATGGTCTCTCCAGATATATCTAAATTGGCAATCCTTGAGAAGGATCCCCAATCTGCTTTCTTATAGTTAAATTTTGGGGGTAGTTGGTCCGATACGATGTCGTGTGTATAAGAAAGGCAGATGGGTAAATGATCACTTCCCAAGGAGTCATCATAAGGATTCCATAAAAAATCTTGATGTATACCAGGGGAGGCCAAAGATAAGTCAATGGCCGAAAAGTTACCATTACGATCATCTACACGAGTCGCTCTACCATCATTCAGAAGACAGAGATTGGACTGTAGTATTAGGTCGGCTACTTGCTCCTCACGACCATCAATCCTCAAGCTACCCCATTGATAGTGATGGGCGTTAAGATGCCCAACACTAACTTATTTCCAGGCAGATGTTCAAATAGTGAATTTAAAGCATCACTATCAATGGGGCAATGTGGAGGACAGTACAGAGAGGAAATAGACAGATACCTGTTATTAAATTTTACTCTGCACGCGACAGCTTCCAGAGTAGAATTTAGAATCACTTCCGTTTGTGGGTGTGATTTGTTTGTGTAAATGGCAACTCCGTGACCTTCATATCTTCTGTACGAGTGGTAGTGTTTGAACTGTGGAGGATCAGGATGATCCTCCAGGCACATCTCCTGTAAACAAATAACGTCTGGCCTGTGTATAGAAAGCAAGATTGCTGTATCTTGTAACTTATTCCCAATACCTCTACAATTCCACTGTAATACAGTGAAAGCGACGGTTTAAGATTTTCATTGGGGGCCAGTGTGCTTCGTCATTTTTTGTCGCCCGCCAGAAGGCGAGCGACTACCGGGGGACCTATCCCGGTGCTTGTTCACGGAAACCTCCATATTATCGTCAATTACAAGTTTCCCTGCTTCCCCCGAGGAAGAGCTAACCTTCCTCTCCCTCGCTGGAGTGGGAACTGGAAGAACGTGAGGACGAGACTGTTTTGTGAGGGTGGTCATGTTACTTTTACTAGACTTGCCGGGTTTCGCTTTAGGCCGTACTGATGGAGAGGCAGCAGCAGCCTGAGAATGGGTTGAAACCTTAGGGATGTCAGTGAGAGAGTTGGAGCAGACAGGAGGTCGAGATGGAGATGTACTGTGAGTGGCAGTAGGGAGAAGGACAGGATCAGTCTGCGTCTCTACAGAGCACATCACAGGACGGGACATTATCTCAGAGGCATAGGACATATTCGGCGTGGGAGTTGCATGCAACTCCTTCACCTTTTTCCTAGCTTCGTAGTAGGAACTGCCCTCCGTTGCCTTCACTGTGCAGACCTCCTTCTTCTCCTTCCACTTGGGACAATCCCTAGAGGAAGTGGAGTGAGCGCCCTTGCAGTGGAAGCAGCAGACCGTCTCAGATGTGCAATGTTTTGCATCATGACCTTGGCTTGCACACTTGCCACACACTGGCTGGGAAGCCCGACAAGTCTTGGCACCATGCCCATATAACTGGCATTTCAAACAACGGAAAGGGTTGGGAATGTATGGCCGCACATGAACAATTTCGTAACCAATTTTTACATTGCTAGGAAGTGATACTTTACCGAATGTCAAAACAATGGTCGCTGTCTTTGTCCTGACACCTTCCGAGAATCTGGTGATAAATTTTGCATCAATGACATCTTGCTGAGCGAGTTATTCTATGATCTCTTCCTCACTCATCACCATGAGATCCCTGCAAGTGATAACCCCCTTGCAGGAATTCATGGATGTTGGGATCTTGGCTTCGACATCATGGCAGTGAACTTGTGCAACTTCAACAAATCCTTTACTTGAGATGAGGTACAAGTCTTAATGAGGAGGTCTCCATTCTCAAGTTTTTTTTACTTGTTCCACCTCCCCAGCACAGCCATCAATGACCTTCTTGATCATGAAGGGATTGAGACTGCTCAAGGGAGTGGAACCTAGAGCAGTGATGATTACAAATTCTGCATTATTTATAGGGACGTCATGGGGCAAACGAGTCTGTAGCCGTTCTGTCTGGGGGCTGTCAGTCCGTGTAGAAGTCGGGGGTCAGTCAGGACTACCTCCACCCCTGAGGGGGGGGAAGGCAACAGGGGTGTCCTCCATAGTAACCACCCCCCCCTAATGGGGGAAGTGGGAAGAAGGAGAAAACACAATCAAGGGACAAACAACCAGGGGCAAAACACCTATATCCGAGGTTGCCCTCTCAAACCACTCCAGGGAGGCCCGACCGTGTCCGTTCATGCCCCAGAGCGATCAGTGGGGGGGACCCTCTGTGGGCGATAAGCAAAGGTAAACTCAGTTTATTAGAACAGACACCTACTGTTCTAATAAACTGAGTTTTTCCTTTGCTTATCGCCCACGGAGAGTCCCCCCCACTGATCGCTCTGGGGCATGAACGGACACGGTCGGGCCTCCCTGGAGTGGTTTGAGAGGGCAACCTCAGATATAGGTGTTTTGCCCCTGGTTGTTTGTCCCTTGATTGTGTTTTCTCCTTCTTCCCACTTCCCCCATTAGGGGGGGGTGGTTACTATGGAGGACACCCCTGTTGCCTTCCTCCCCCTCAGGGGTGGAGGTAGTCCTGACTGACCCCCGACTTCTACACGGACTGACAGCCCCCAGACAGAACGGCCCCAGACTCGTTTGCCCCATGACGTCCCTATAAATAATGCAGAATTTGTAATCATCACTGCTCTAGGTTCCACTCCCTTGAGCAGTCTCAATCCCTTCATGATCAAGAAGGTCATTGATGGCTGTGCTGGGGAGGTGAAACAAGTAAAAAAAACTTGAGAATGGAGACCTCCTCATTAAGACTTGTACCTCATCTCAAGTAAAGGATTTGTTGAAGTTGCGCAAGTTTCACTGCTATGATGTCGAAGCCAAGATCCCAACATCCATGAATTCCTGCAAGGGGGTTACCACTTGCAGGGATCTCATGGTGATGAGTGAGGAAGAGATCATAGAATAACTCGCTCAGCAAGATGTCATTGATGCAAAATTTATCACCAGATTCTCGGAAGGAGTCAGGACAAAGACAGCGACCATTGTTTTGACATTCGGTAAAGTATCACTTCCTAGCAATGTAAAAATTGGTTACAAAATTGTTCATGTGCGGCCATACATTCCCAACCCTTTCCGTTGTTTGAAATGCCAGTTATATGAGCATGGTGCCAAGACTTGTCGGGCTTCCCAGCCAGTGTGTGGCAAGTGTGCAAGTCAAGGTCATGATGCAGAACATTGCACATCTGAGACGGTCTGTTGCTTCCACTGCAAGGGCGCTCACTCCACTTCCTCTAGGGATTGTCCCAAGTGGAAGGAGGAGAAGGAGGTCTGCACAGTGAAGGCAACGGAGGGCATTTCCTACTACAAAGCTAGGAAAAAGGTGAAGGAGCTGCATGCAACTCCCACGCCGAATAGGTCCTATGCCTCTGAGGTAATGTCCCGTCCTGTGATGTGCTCTGTAGAGACGCAGACTGATTCTGTCCTTCTCCCTACTGCCACTCACAGTACATCTCCAACTCGGCCTCCTGTCTGCTCCAGCTCTATCACTGACATCCCTAAGGTTTCAACCTATTCTCAGGCTGCTGCTGCCTCTCCATCAGTACGGCCTAAAGCGAAACCCGACAAGTCTAGTAAAAGTAACATGACCACCCTCACAAAACTGTCTCGTCCTCACGTTCTTCCAGTTCCCACTCCAGAGAGGGAGAGGAAGGTTAGCTCTTCCTCGGGGGAAGCAGGGAAACTTGCAATTGACGATAATATGGAGGTTTCCATGAACAAGCACCGGGATAGGTCCCCCGGTAGTCGCTCGCCTTCTGGCGGGCGACAAAAAATGACGAAGCACACTGGCCCCCAATGAAAATCTTAAACCGTCACTTTCACTGTATTACAGTGGAATTGTAGAGGTATTGGGAATAAGTTACAAGATACAGCAATCTTGCTTTCTATACACAGGCCAGACGTTATTTGTTTACAGGAGACGTGCCTGGAGGATCATCCTGATCCTCCACAGTTCAAACACTACCACTCGTACAGAAGATATGAAGGTCACGGAGTTACCATTTACACACACAAATCACACCCACAAACGGAAGTGATTCTAAATTCTATTCTGGAAGCTGTCGCGTGCAGAGTAAAATTTAATAACAGGTATCTGTCTATTTCCTCTCTGTACTGTCCTCCACATTGCCCCATTGATAGTGATGCTTTTTAAATTCACTATTTGAACATGTGCCTGGAAATAAGTTAGTGTTGGGCGATTTTAACGCCCATCACTATCAATGGGGTAGCTTGAGGATTGATGGTCGTGAGGAGCAAGTAGCCGACCTAATACTACAGTCCAACCTCTGTCTTCTGAATGATGGTAAGAAAAATCTTTCTTGTAGATGATCGTACTGTGGTAACTTTTCGGCCATTGACTTATCTTTGGCCTCCCTGGTATACATCAAGATTTTTTATGGAATCCTTATGATGACTCCTTGGGAAGTGATCATTTACCCATCTGCCTTTCTTATACACAAGACATCGTTTCGGACCCTCCACCTTCAAAATTTAACTATAAGAAAGCAGATTGGGGATCCTTCTCAAGGATCGCCAATTTAGATATATCTGGGGAGACCATAGATGTTAAGGTCGAAAATATAACCCAATCTATATTACACACAGCTGAGGCTGCCATTCCCAAGACTTCTACAGTTCATGCGAAGCATAGAGCACATTGGTGGACGCCGGATTGCCGACAAGCATTAAGAAAATGCAATAGGAGATACAGGATTTTTGATAGTCAGCCCACTGAGGAAAATTTTATTGCATACAAACAGGCACGGGCTGAGCAAGGAGAATAATAAGAAGGGCCAGATACTTGTGACTCCTGGCGGTCACTTTGATAAATGTCTGTGATGACTCGTCACAACACCATTACAGTAAAGTCTGGTCCACCATAAGAATATTAAAATAAACGCCCATACTTTCCTGCCTTGGAAGTAAATAATAACATCTGTGACGAGCCGCGTGGACGTGCTAACATCCTCGCCAGGAGTTTTTCTCATGTAAGTAGCTCAACTCCGTAATTATGATACACGTTTCCAACATCACTAAACGCATGGCTGAAACTACGAATTATTGACTTT
>NC_136980.1:29993093-30181852 GCF_032717465.1 Coenobita brevimanus
ATTCCGCCAACCAAACAGTTCTCATGTGCAAATGGCACTTAATAGAAATATTTTGTGTAGTACAAGCCAGAAAATATGCGTTGGTGTTGTGAGGTACTTGTAATGCTGACATTTGAATCCAATTAGGAAGTTAAATGGATGTCACCTGTATGGACCTAAAACCAAATTAGAATATTTTACCCCAGAACTGCAAGATTAGGGCACGATAAGAGTGTCATTAGATTGCTTATTGTCAAATACATTTAACAAATGCTGATCTCCTCCTTCGGCCAGTAAGTGAGTGTATCATCCGGTCTTTCAAGTAGAAGTGCGGATATGCCAACACCAAAGAAAGCAGAAATGAGCGTGCTTCACCACTTGTGAGATGTTATTTTTATATTCTGACGAGCTGCAGATTAAGCAGCCTGAGCCACATTCCTTGGGGAATTATGAGAGAGAGAGAGAGAAGAATTATCCACTCATTTTCAGCACTCCTGAGGTAGAAACAGCATTCCTAAGTTTTCAATACACTCACCGAAAAAAAAAAAAAAAAAGCCGAATAAGCAAAATAAACGTGCCAACCTTGTTCAGTGCACCAAGGTACTTACGTGCCATATATAATTTGTAGAAGGAGGATGAAACAAAAGCATTTCATTTAACTTATGTTTGTCTACTAGTACTTGGTCTTCCCATCCATAGGCATTCAGCAATGCAATTATTAAGAGATTTGGCATGCTGCCAGTGTTGGGAATATCTTTAAGAGACAGGAAAAGATCAACTTGCGTGGGAGAACAGCCTAAAGTCAAAGATATTATAGAAGTTATAAAAGACCAGAAATGGAGGTGGGCAAGCCATATAGCAAGAATAAGCTGAAGCAAACTGATGTAGCAAGAGACTGACTGACTGGACACCAAGAGACCGTAAGCGTTGCAGAAAAGCTGCCAGACAGTGAGATGGCGAGATGAGATAGAGAAATTTACAAGGAAAACTTGGCAAAGATTGGCTCAGGTCAAGGAATTCGTGGAAAAGGTTAGGGAGGCCTTTGTTCAGCAGTGGACTAGTTGACGGCTGCTGCTGCTGCTGCTGCTGATATATATATATATATATATATATATATATATATATATATATATATACATATATATATATATATATATATATATATACATATACATATATATATATATATATATATATATATATATATATATATATATATATATATATATATATATATATATATATATATATATATTTTGCCAGACGCCTTAATCCCGTACGGGGTAGCCACAAACAAACCTCGCCTCCACGTTGCCCTGTCCCCGCCATTTTACTACCCCTCGCTTCCAACTTCACACCCCCCTCTCTCTATATACTTCTCCATTCCATCCCTCCATCTCATCGTCGGCCTCCCCTCCCTCTTCCCTCCTCCACCTCACTTACATACAGTCTCCTCGTCAGTCTCTCACCCTCCATCCTCTCCACATGGCCAAACCACCTTAGTGTGTTCCTCCTAACGCTTCCTATCACATCCACATCCACACCACAACGCTCCTTTATATCCTCATTTGTCAGCCTGATTCTCAATGTGACTCCACAGGCTCCTCTGAAATAACTCATTTCCACTGCTCTCACTCTTGACTTGTGTCCTTCCAACAAAGTCCAAGCTTCCACTTCCATACATTAGAGTTGGTATCACAATACTGTCATGTAGTAACTTTTTTCATTTCCACAGTGCTCACTTCACTGTTTCTTATCACTGCTTTCAAGGAACCAGCAACCTTTCTTCCTTGTTGTATCCTTTCAAGCACTTCACCCTCCAACATCACATCACACTCCCCTAAGAACTTAAACGTGCTCATATTTTCCATTTCCTCTTTGCTATCCAACCTCACTCTCTACATTCACTGACATCACCTCTCCCAAAGACCATCACTTTACTCTTCCCTACATTCACCTTTAGATTCTGTTTCTTACACACTCTCCCAAACTCATCCACCAAGTCCCTTGCAGCTGCCCTTCGTCTTCACTTAACAACACAGTATCATCTGCAAACAACAGTATAGGGAGTTTCCAAACATCTACCCTCTCTCACTAGGGCCACTCCAACATCCACTGCCCTACTTTGTATCTCTTTTATTTCCCCATCCACGTACAGATTGAACAAACATGGAGACATGACACATCCCTGTTTCAACTCAGCCATCAAAGAGAAAAATTCTACTCAGTTTACCATCCACACGCACTGTAGCCTTAGCACCACACAGACATCATATATATATATATATATATATATATATATATCATCAGCCGTTTGAATATCCACTGCAGGACCGGCCTATCCTGACCGAAGTCGCGACGATACAGCCAATGTATCTCTACCAAGTGGCTTAGGTCTAGTAGAGATTTTATGTAGGGGTGAGAAGTGCTTGTAAGTGTTATTGCAGTGTTGTAGTGGCTTTGGATGTGTGTGTGTGTTCTTGTGATCCAAGTGTAATCGGCCCGCGCAGTCTGACTGGGTACAAGCATACTTTATAGTAAGCGACACTGATTCAGCCACAGCACCCTTGTGTCCGCCAATGTAGTACGATGGCCGGGTGAAGACTTCCAAAGTTTATTATCCCTGGCGGGGCGCGAACCCTGGTTCCTGCCCGTGTACGAAACACACATTCTACCACTGTACCACAGAGGCTCCATATATATATATATATATATATATATATATATATATATATATATATGTGTGTGTGTGTGTGTGTGTGTGTGTGTGTGTGTGTGTGTGTGTAATTCACCAGGTCGGTCAGGATCACTTGATGGTCGTGATCGTCAGCTTTTACCCTCCTGGAAGGGAGCTGAGAGCTCATATAGTCCGATCTAAGGGTAAGGCTGTGACCTTCACACACGCACACACCCATCCCCTTGCTCAAGGGGGACAGTTACCACACACTTCGTCAGTGAAACTTTTCGCAACCTGAGCGAGGTGCGAACTCCCATCCACAAGTTGGCAAGCGGGAACGTTACCACTGCGCCAGCGAGTGTGTGTGTGTGTGTGTGTGTGTGTGTGTGTGTGTGTGTGTGTGTGTGTGTGTGTGTGTGTGTAAAATATACAGTGACGGACTTTTACTCATCTACCGGCAGTTTGTGATCTTACCTTTTTTTTTTTTTTTTTTCATTTTCACATTTGTTGAACCATTCACAGACGAAGGTAATTGCATCGCTCTTCATCTTCCATCATTTGCCTTGTATAGCTCGAGTATGATTAGGACGGGGAGAGATAAAAGCTAGCAAAACCGTCACCATAACAGTATAATATATATATATATATATATATATATATATATATATATATATATATATATATATATATATATATATATATATATATATTGTTGCAAAACTTCTGTCAGTTTTCATATTCACACCGCATGTAAAAATTAGTTCTGGTGTTTCATACCTCTGGCAACACTCTTGTACTATGACCCAATGATTTATTTTCCAATAATAGATGATTAAGTGCAGGGTGGTTGCAGATGAAGGTTGCATATTCCAGGGTTGTACAGCAGCCATTTGATTTTTCGTATGTATATCTGTAATATTTATCATTTCCTCAATGCTTCATCAAGACCCAGAGTACAGGACTTCTTATCCGCACAGGAGACATACCTTAGCCTCACCCTTACCACTGAAATTACCGTTTTGGGTGATTTAAACGTCCATAATGTAGAATAGTTATTGCATTCTGCCTGGATTGACGATACTGGTCTAGAATGCGAGCTGTTTATAAAATCGATTAATCTCAAAACAATCGGTAAAACAGTCAGCTAGTTGTGCCAGGCACAGGAAACCTCATCCGACAGCAGTTATTTTATTGCCTCGTTATTTTATTTCTCGTTTCTGCCATTTAGCATCAGTGCACATTAAAATTCAAAGGTAATGGTGAAAATGTTTTCAAGTTAAGCCCTCTGAAAATGTGTGATTTTGTGTTTGGCCTTTCAAGGTCATTCAGGGTCAAAGGTCATGCCACCAAATGAAACCCCATACGAGACTTCCTATATCTTGGTAAAAGTAAATATCTGTCTTCAACGAGTTTCGAGTTATAGCCCCCTTAATATGCGTGACCTTGACTTTCATCTTTCAAGGTCACTTATGGTCAAAGGTCAAGGTACCAATTTAAAAACCCATATGGGATTTCCTTTATGTTGATAATAGTCAATATCTTTCTTCAAACAGTTTCGAGTTATAGTCCCCTGAATATCCGTGACCTTGAGTTTGACCCTTCATTGTCATTCAAGATGAAATATCTTGGTGCCATATGAAATTCCACATCATGAGTTCCTGTATGTTCCTAATAGTAAATATCTCTATCTTCAACAATTTCAAGTTATAATCATCTGCAAATCCGTGACCTTGATTTGGCCTTTCGAAGTCACTCGATTACCTCCAAAATTTAATCACTTTCTTTTGGGACCAGTGGCCGCATACCCTGAAAGTTTCATGTAATGTTGCTAACAAACAAACAAAGAAACTCGACCAAAAACAATATCTAGCGGACTCCATCCAGGTGAGGTAACTAGAATACCAGATAATCCCGACCATAGCACCTAACTCTTGGATCTAGTCCTCGCAAACAACCAGATCAAAACAGAGTAGAGGTAATGTTGCCACTTGAATCCTCCAACCACAATTTCACCAAAGCTTTATTAAGCAGTTGCCCTAAACCTCCCCATTTTGAACCAGTCAGCTTGACCCGATGGCACTTTGATGGGGCAGACTGGGGTGGATTTAGAAATTTTCTTGCTGATATTCGAAGGCAGTCCTTCTTCTCCACTGACATCAATTCTTCCCAATCCCACATTAATGACTGAATACAAGCTGGTATGGAATTGTTCATATCCAAACAGTTTACTAAAAGATCGGACTCCACAAAATAGTTTGAGAGCAATTGTACCTAAGCAGCAACCCAAAAGTCCTTAGCATATTAGCTTAACTTAAAATGAAACATCTGAATCCCTCAGTAAATTTAAAATTGCTAAAAACCATGGAAAAGTAGTAAGAACTCTCTCTAAATCAAACTTTCTTCACAACCAAGAATCCAAACTATTAAACAAACCTCATGACAACAGAATATTCTGGTCATCTCTCAGTTCTTTCAATAATAACTTTAACAACTCATCACCCATTCCCCCAATAAAAATCTTCAGATGGAACAAATATAAATGACCCATGTTGAAAAGAGAGCATCCTTGCTAGTACATTTGCCAGAAATACTGCGGTAGAGGAAGTCAGTTGGAAACGTCCCTGCACCAGAACTTGACTCTCCCGAAAATTCTCCACTTAAGATGGTCTAGATACATAAAATCCATCCTAGACAGTCTACCACTTAACAAAGCTCCAGGTCCAGGTGGAACTCCTCCGATCATTTCGAAAACGTGTTCCTCAGAACTTGCCCCTGCTCTAACTAAATCATTCAGACGATGCCTATGTACATTTTCATTCTCCTCTACTTCGTGGAAAGAGCCAATTTCCACCCAGTTCCAAAGAAAGGAAGTTCCTCTGACTCCTCTGTTTAATAATCAGTAACTATGACATGTCTACTCTGTAAATTATTTGAGACTGTAGTATTTCAAATTGTAGTTAAAAAGCACATTGTTGAACATTTTGAATCCAACAACTTAATTAGCGACAGAGACTACAGTTTTTGCTACGAATGATCCAGTGTTCATATCCATATTCTCTAGACTCATACCATTCATCAATCAATTGACCAACAAGGAGAAAACCATAGATTAGCCATTGATATTTCTAAAGCTTTTGGCAGAGTATGGCACTGATCCCTACTGTCCAAACTCCCCTGCTATGGCCTATCATCTTTTGTTTCACTCAGTTCCTCATATCTTAGCGATAGAAAGATAAAAGTAAAAGTATATGATGCATATTCTAATTTCCGCTTGATTAATGTTGGCGTGTCACAAGGATCAGTCCTGGCACCAACCCTATTCTTAATTCATGTTGATGATCTCTTATCTATCACCCATAATCACTTTCACTCATATGCAGATGATTCAAGACGTCACAGTTCCTTTACACTTAAACATCCATTCACAAAATAAAAATACCTCTAACTCGCAGCTCAGTGCAGCAATCTCCATAAACCAAGACTTAAAATCACTGACTGGAGACAAGGTAACACCTGGGAAAACGAAATAGATACGGTTTACTAAGAGACAAAATCTCTTGCTAAAACCACTTCAGAGAAACTTGGATTATTATTCAGACTCCGTAACTGCTTCACTGACGAGCAGTTAGCGACTGTATAATTTCCAAGAGTCATGTTCGCTCTCTAGTGCTAACCCTTGTGGAATGGATGTGCAGAAGTTGCCCTGAAGCAACTGGACAATATTCAGAACAAAGCTGTGGGAATTATTAATATCTCTGCAATTGCAAATGAACTACCTCACCCTATGAGTAAGAAAGAATGTTGCCCTCCCTTGCATTATTTTACAGATACTTTTATGGCAAATGCTCGGACGAAGTTGCAGCCATTGCGCCACATCTCCACAGTTTCCCCCATGCTACACAGGCATTTGATAACGTTCATGACTGGACTGCCACACTGCCATACTGCAGAACTTCTGCCAATCAGAAGCTTATTTTTCCCCGATCTGCATCTCTTTGAAACTCGCTCTTCCAGAACAGTTCCCTGACAAACTTCAACCAACAGCTGTTCAAGTCTAACTGTTACAGATTTTTTATGAATGGAGAAAATGTGAAATTTGGTGTATGAACTATTTTTTTAAACTGATTTGTTTTTCCTTCTCCAGTTTATCATCTGAAAAAAAAATCTTCAGGTTTTTTCTCCTCCTGCATTCCCTTTCGTCATATTTGGATCTTCCTGGACTCCAGATGGAAGAAAAGATTGGTATGTTAACCTTCGTTTGTCAGTATCTCAAAAGCTACAAATGCAAAAGAAATTGTTAGCAGACAAATAATCGTTATACAAGAACACCATCAATGCACACTTTGCGTACGCTGGGGAAAAAGGAGAAAGCTATCTGGTGTCATGCAGAATAATTCCACAGTTGTACTAAAATCTATGGATGGGAATAATAGATACAAATATACAATATAAATAACAATGCAATGCAATTTGTTTTATTCTCCATCTATCAATACTGCATGTATTGTTTGAGGCAATGAACAGGCCTGTGATGTTAATTTTATTTTTATTTTTTTTTTTAGTCGAGTATAATATTGCTGTTGTATGTGCAGCAGACGCATCACAGATTAAGACTTATTTCCAGTGCTTGTAAAATCTGAGAAACAGTTGTTGATTTGTGACGAACAACCGAATGTCTAACGAACCCATAAACTTCACCCATCACGTCCCGACCGATTTTCCACCACTGACTCCCCCCAGTCCCGACCAATTTTGGAAAAAAAAAAAAAATTGGCTCAAACCTCCCCTTTTGGTGAGAAACATCGAAAATTCATAGAGAAATCGCTCACCTGAGATTTAAAATACTCGATACAGGTAGCAGTACCTCCTTACCTTATTGTGTTTTCTATCAGGTTGGCTCCAAAGAAAACGAGTTCTATGGGAGGGTAACTATTCCACACCACTCATAGACGGTATTTATTTATTTATTTGGTACGAATTTATATGTAGTGCGAGAGTATATTGGTTTTCAAACAGTAATATATGCAATATAAGCATTGTTTCTCTCACTAACACATCAACATACCTGACCTTTTTTGATGACATTACCTGATCATCATTTCTGGCAGTTTCTTCCTCTAATGCTATGTAAACTTTGTCCTCCACAATGTCATCGATTGGGGAATCACTCTGGCCCTGAATGTCTTTATTGGCCAGGTCACAGGTAACAGGTGAATTGCCGAGACAATGGCGTGCGGGGGGGGGGAGGTCATGCGGGATAAGGCATTGTCCCTGCCTGGCATCTTGTAGAGGAATAGAGGAAGGTGTCCCGTGTATACATACCAAAAATCATGTGCCAAAATTGAAAATTGTGCAAATTATGAACCTTGCAATTGTGCGACGTACCAGTACATCGACGGGTCTAACTGTGACAAAATGTTGCGATGTAGCCATACATCGATGGGATGCCTCAGGTTAAATGCTACTGCACCTAACACTGTACGCCTACTGTTGGTTATAAGACTATAAATGTTCTGTAAATTATTTCATACAAATTTGAGGGTTGAATTACTACTGTTATATACTTAATGCTGTGCGTTGGAATGCATTAATTTTAAGAACTAGATGACCTGGCAACCCGTATCATGGAATATTATGAAGTACTTCATGATATGGGATGTGGGGCTAACTGTATAAGATAGGATGTAACAGCTTTACTTTATTTGTCAAACTAGCACAAATAAAAACAATAACATTCCTATGTCTAAGAATGTGATTATTTAATGAACTTTCATTTAAATTAGTCTTTGGCATCTCTACCCATGAGTTAGAAAAAAGAGATATTGCTGGGAAAATTATACTCTTTTACTCTAACTTGGCCTAAAATTGTCACCGTCCGTTTTGGATGCTGAGCTGTAACAATACTGTTAATGAACAGCAGAATATGATGCTAGTCACGAGGAATTTCTGTGGAAAGCACATGGAGACACAGGACTGTCTTTAACTGCCACTGAGCTACATAAAAAAAAAAGTTGTAAAAGGTGGAAAATCTGGTCCAAGTTAGGGTGAAGGAACTATGGAGGACATTTAACCCAAGACGTCCCGTCGCCGTATGGGTACCTTTTGCATTTGCCAGTCCCGTCGATGTACTGGTATGTTTTGCAATTGCAAGGTCCCTAATTTGTAAAATTTTCAATTTCTGCTCATGATTTTTCGTACGTATATTCGGGACACCTTCCTCTATTCCTCTACAAGATGCCAAGCAGGGACATTGCTTTACACCACCTAACCTCCCTCCCCCCCCACACGCCATTGTCTCAGCAATTCACCTGTTACCAGTGACCTGGCCAATAAAGACATTCAGGGCCAGAGTGATTCCTCAATCGATGACAATGTGGAGGACAAAGTTTACATAGCATTAGAGGAAGAAACAGTCAGAAATGATGATCAGGTAATGTGACAAAAGAAGGTCAGGAATGGTGATGAGTTAGTGAGTGAAACAATGCTTATAATGCCTATATTACTGTTTGAAAACCAATATACTCTCATACTACATATATATTCGTACCAAATAAATAAATAAATACCATTTATGAGTGGTGTGGAATAGTTATCCTCCCATAGAACTC
Source organism: Coenobita brevimanus (assembly GCF_032717465.1). Taxonomy (NCBI): domain Eukaryota; kingdom Metazoa; phylum Arthropoda; class Malacostraca; order Decapoda; family Coenobitidae; genus Coenobita; species Coenobita brevimanus. The sequence continues at coordinate 30,002,358 of NC_136980.1, forward strand.
GTTTTCTTTGCAGCCAGCCTGATAGAAAACCCAGTAAGGTAAGGAGGTACTCCTACCTGTATCGAGTATTTTAGACCTCAGGTGAGCGATTTCTCTATGAATTATCGATGTTTCTCACCAAAAGCAGAGGTTTTAGCCAAAAAAAAAAAAATAAAAAAATGGTCAGGACTGGGGGGTGTAAGAGGTGCGAAAGTGGTCGGGACGTGACAGGTTAAAGATCACCCATAAAAGTAACAAACTACTTTACTGGTGCTGAATAACTGTCATCTTATTCCACTTCAGGAGGCAATAAGGTAAGTAAACTGATATTTATAATCATGTTATTGTCAGAGAGACCTTAAAGAAAGTGAAGTGGCGTTGTAAGGTGAGAACCTTGTATTAATTACAGTTTGTCAGGAGAGCTTAATTCTGACAAGACATGATGGAGAGAGAGAGAGAGAGAGAGAGAGAGAGAGAGAGAGAGATTGGGAAGAGCAGGGAAGTAGAGAGACAACATCGCCCAACCAACCAACTCACTGCCACCACTAACCTTCAGGGCAGCCACTTCTACCCAAAGGTATGAGCTGCTTGGATTTCTCAAGTTTCTCCTTACTTTGGACCGGTGCCATTGGTGTGTCAATCAATCCAGGTAGCACACAGTTTACACGAATGGCTTTGCTGAAATGGTAAGGAGTTTCAGAAACTTCCACTTCATTGTGGATGAATCTTAGTACAAAATATCGTTGTTTTTATATGAGGAAAATAATTACCAACATTAAAGCAAATACTGTACAATACATAGAAGCCATGATTGTATGCATGCCAATACGAGTATGGTTTAGCTACCCCGCCAATTCCGCAGCACACGTCTTGAAAGAATTCCTCCTTTGCTGGCAGTATAGCCACTCATACCGTCTCTTCCAGTTTTCGCCAAAATACTTGAAATATTCACTATTGCACCCTTGGAATCTCTCTCATTTTCCAGCAGTGATGTTACAAATGCCTAGGTTACTAAGATAATTCCCTGTGGAGTACTGGATAATAATAATAGTAGATTCTCTGTTGCCTGAGTATCAGTACTAATTTCATTATAATTTGACCATATTCTGTCTGTTTTAATGTCACATACTATTATTCACTGAAACGATTGTCAGAACTTGGAACTGACCGTCAGGGTGACATCAGAATGTTTCTGCCAGTGGTCATCATCAGGCTTTAATATGGATGAGAAAATGCTCACGCCGGCACAGTTGACTAGCAGTGAGGGCGGGGCGCCACACAAGTCCTGGCTTGACTTCATGGCATCCTCCACACTCCTCCTGTCTCTCACGTCTGGGATATATTTAAACATGTTTTGTAAACAATAACACCAAAATTCCGCCAACCAGACAGTTCTCATGTGCAAATGGCAATTAATAGAAATGTTTTGTGTAGCGTCAAGCCAGAAAATATGTTGGTGTTGTGAGGTACTTAATGTTGACATTTGAATCCAATTAGGAAGTTAAATGGATGTCACCTGTATGGACCTAAAACCAAATTAGAATATTTTACCTCAGAACTGCAAGATTGGGGCACGATAAGAGTGTCATTAGATTGCTTATTGTCAAATATATTTGACAAATGCCAATCTTCTCCTTCGGCCAGTAAGTGAGTGTATCATCCGGCCTTTCAAGTAGAAGTGTGGACATGCCAACACCAAAGAAAGCAGAAATGAGCGTGCTTCACCACTTGTGAGATGTTATTTTTATATTCTGACTGAGCTGCAGATTAAGCAGCCTGAGCCACATTCCTTGGGGAATTATGAGAGAGAGAGAGAGAGAGAGAGAGAGAGAGAGAGAGAGAGAGAGAGAGAGAGAGAATTATCCACTCATTTTCAGCACTCCTGAGGTAGAAACAGCATTCCTGGGTTTTCAATACACTCACTGAAAAAAAAAAAAAAAAAAGCCGAATAAGCAAAATAAACGTGCCAACCTGTTCAGTGCACCAAACAACACCTGCCATATATAATTTGTAGAAGGAGGATGAAACAAAAGCATTTCATTTAACTTAATGTTTGTCCATTAGTACTTGGTCTTCCCATCCATAGCATTCAGTACAATTATTAAGAGATTTGGCATGCTGCCAGTGTTGGGAATATCTTTAAGAGACAGGAAAAGATCAACTTGGGTGGGAGAACAGACTAAAGTCAAAGATATTATAGAAGTTATAAAAGATCAGAAATGGAGGTGGGCAAGCCATATAGCAAGAATAAGCGATAACCGATGTAGCAAGAGACTGACTGACTGGACACCAAGAGACTGTAAGCGTTGCAGAAAAAGGCCAGACAGGAGATAGCGAGATGAGATATAGAAATTTGCAGGGAAAACTTGGCAAAGATTGGCTCAGTCAAGGAATTCGTGGAAAAGGTTAGGGGAGGCCTTTGTTCAGCAGTGGACTAGTTACGGCTGCTGCTGCTCCTATATATATATATATATATATATATATATATATATATATATATATATATATATATATTTATGTATATATATATATTGCCAGACGCCTTAATCCCGTACGGGGTGGCCACAAACAAACCGCCTCCACGTTGCCCTGTCCCCCGCCATTTTACTACCCTGCTCCCAACTCACACACCCCTCTCTCATATACTTCTCCATTCCATCCCTCCATCTCATCGTCGGCCTCCCCCTCCCTCTTCCCTCCTCCACCTCACTCACATACAGTCTCCTCGTCAGTCTCTCGCCCTCCATCCTCTCCACATGGCCAAACCACCTTAGTGTGTTCCTCCTAACGCTTCCTATCACATCCACATCCACACCACAACGCTCCTTTATATCCTCATTTGTCAGCCTGATTCTCAATGTGACTCCACAGGCTCAGGCTCCTCTGAAATAACTCATTTCCACTGCTCTCACGCTTGACTTGTGTCCTTCCAGCAACGTCCAAGTTTCACTTCCATACATTAGAGTTGGTATCACAATACTGTCATGTAGTAACTTTTTTCATTTCCATGCTCACTTCACTGTTTCTTATCACTGCTTTCAAGGAACCAGCAACCTTTCTTCCTTGTTGTATCCTTTCAAGCACTTCACCCTCCAACATCACATCACACTCCCTAAGAACTTAAACGTGCTCATATTTTCCATTTCCTCGCTATCCAACCTCACTCTACATTCACTGACATCACCTCTCCCAAAGACCATCACTTTACTCTTCCCTACATTCACCTTTAGATTCTGTTTCTTACACACTCTCCCAAACTCATCCACCAAGCCTTGCAGCTGCCCTTCGTCTTCACTTAACAACACAGTATCATCTGCAAACAACAGTATAGGGAGTTTCCAAACACTACCCTCTCTCACTAGGGCCACTCCAACATCCACTGCCCTACTTTGTATCTCTTTTATTTCCCCATCCACGTACAGATTGAACAAACATGGAGACATGACACATCCCTGTTTCAACTCAGCCATCAAAGAGAAAAATTCACTCAGTTTACCATCCACACGCACTGCAGCCTTAGCACCACACAGACATTATATCTACATATAGCTATATATATATCTATATATATATATATATATATATATATATATATCATCATCAGCCGTTTGAATATCCACTGCAGGACCGGCCTATCCCGACCGAAGTCGCGACGATACAGCCAATGTATCTCTACCAAGTGGCTTAGGTCTAGTTGAGATTTTATGTAGGGTGAGAAGTGCTTGTAAGTGATATTGCAGTGTTGTAGTGGCTTTGGATGTGTGTGTGTGTTCTGTGATCCAAGTGTAATCGGCCCGTTCAATCTGACTGGGTACAAGCATACTTTATAGTAAGCGACACTGGTTCAGCCACAGCACCCCTTGTGTCCGCCAATGTAGTACGTGGCCGGGTGAAGACTTCCAAAGTTTATCACCCTGGCGGGGCGCGAACCCTGGTTCACCCGTGTACGAAACGCACATTCTACCACTGTACCACAGAGGCTCCATATATATATATATATATATATATATATATATATATATATATATATATATATATATATATATATATATATATATATATATGTATATATACATGTGTGTGTGTGTGTATGTGTGTGTAATTCACCAGATCGGTCAGGATCACTTGATGGTCGTGATCGTCAGCTTTTACCCTCCTGGAAGGGAGCTGAGAGCTCATATAGTCCGATCTAAGGGTAAGGCTGTGACCTTCACACACGCACACACCCATCCCCTTGCTCAAGGGGGACAGTAACCACACACTTCGTCAGTGAAACTTTTCGCAACCTGAGCGAGGTGCGAACTCCCATCCACAAGTTGGCAAGCGAGAACGTTACCACTGCACCAGCGAGTGTGTGTGTGTGTGTGTGTGTGTGTGTGTGTGTGTGTGTGTGTGTGTGTGTAAAATATACAGTGACGGACTTTTACTCATCTACCGGCAGTTTGTGATCTTCCTTTTTTTTTTTCATTTTCACATTTGTTGAACCATTCACAGACGAAGGTAATTGCATCGCTCTTCATCTTCCATCATTTACCTTGTATAGCCCGAGTATGATTAGGACGGGGGGAGATAAAAGCTAGCAAAAACAAATCGTCACCATAACAGTATACTATATATATATATATATATATATATATATATATATATATATATATATATATATATATATATATATATATATATATATATATATATATATATATATATATATATATATTTTGTTGCAAAACTTCTGTCAGTTTTCCTATTCACACCGTATGTAAAAATTAGTTCTGGTGTTTCATACCTCTGCCAACACTCTTGTACTATGACCCAATGATTTATTTTCCAATAATAGATGATTAAGTGCAGGGTGGTTGCAGATGAAGGTTGCATATTCCAGGGTTGTACAGCAGCCATTTGATTTTTCGTATGTATATCTGTAATATTTATCATTTCCTCAATGCTTCCTCAAGACCCAGAGTACAGGACTTCTTATCCGCACAGGAAACATACCTTAACCTCACCCTTACCACTGAAATTACCGTTTCGGGTGATTTAAACGTCCATAATGTAGAATAGTTATTGCATTCTGCCTGGATTGACGATACTGGTCTAGAATGCGAGCTGTTTGTAAAATCGATTAATCTCAAACAATCGGTAAAACAGTCAGCTAGTTGTGCCAGGCACAGCAAACCTCATCCGACAGCAGTTATTTTATTGCCTCGTTATTTTATTTCTCGTTTCTGCCATTTAGCATCAGTGCACATTAAAATTCAAAGGTAATGGTGAAAATGTTTTCAAGTTAAGCCCTCTGAAAATGTGTGATTTTGTGTTTGGCCTTTCAAGGTCATTCAGGGTCAAAGGCCATGCCACCAAATGAAACCCCATACGAGACTTCCTATATCTTGGTAAAAGTAAATATCTGTCTTCAACGAGTTTCGAGTTATAGCCCCCTTAATATGCGTGACCTTGACTTTCATCTTTCAAGGTCACTTATGGTCAAAGGTCAAGGTACCAATTTAAAAACCCATATGGGATTTCCTTTATGTTGATAATAGTCAATATGTTTCTTCAAACAGTTTCGAGTTATAGTCCCCTGAATATCCGTGACCTTGAGTTTGACCCTTCATTGTCATTCAAGGTGAAATATCTTGGTGCCAAATGAAATTCCACATCATGAGTTCCTGTATGTTCCAAATAGTAAATATCTCTATCTTCAACCAGTTTCAAGTTATAATCATCTGAAAATCCTGACCTTGATTTGGCCTTTCAGAGTCACTCGATTACCTCCAAAATTTAATCACTTTCTTTTGGGACCAGTGGCCACATACCCTGAAAGTTTCATGTAATGTTGCTAACAAACAAACAAAGAAACTCGACCAAAAACAATATCTAGCGGACACCATCCAGGTGAGGTAACTAGAATCCCAGATAATCCCGACCATAGCACCTAACTCTTGGATCTAGTCCTCGCAAACAACCAGATCAAAACAGAGTAGAGGTAATGTTGCCACTTGAATCCTCCAACCACAATTTCACCAAAGCTTTATTAAGCAGTTGCCCTAAACCTCCCCATTTTGAACCAGTCAGCTTGACCCGATGGCACTTTGATGGGGCAGACTGGGGTGGATTTAGAAATTTTCTTGCTGATATTCGAAGGCAGTCCTTCTTCTCCACTGACATCAATTCTTCCCAATCCCACATTAATGACTGAATACAAGCTGGTATGGAATTGTTCATATCCAAACAATTTACTAAAAGATCGGACTCCACAAAATAGTTTGAGAGCAATTGTACCTAAGCAGCAACCCAAAAGTCCTTAGCATATTAGCTTAACTTAAAATGAAACATCTGAATCCCTCAGTAAATTTAAAATTGCTAAAAACCATGGAAAAGTAGTAAGAACTCTCTCTAAATCAAACTTTCTTCACAACCAAGAATCCAAACTATTAAACAAACCTCATGACAACAGAATATTCTGGTCATCTCTCAGTTCTTTCAATAATAACTTTAACAACTCATCACCCATTCCCCCAATAAAAATCTTCAGATGGAACAAATATAAATGACCCATGTTGAAAAGAGAGCATCCTTGCTAGTACATTTGCCAGAAATACTGCGGTAGAGGAAGTCAGTTGGAACGTCCCTGTACCAGAACTTGACTCTCCCGAAAATTCTCCACTTAAGATGGTCTAGATACATAAAATCCATCCTAGACAGTTTACCACTGAACAAAGCTCCAGGTCCAGGTGGAACTCCTCCGATCATTTCGAAAACGTGTTCCTCAGAACTTGCCCCTGCTCTAACTAAATCATTCAGACGATGCCTATGTACATTTTCATTCTCTACTTCGTGGAAAGAGCCAATTTCCACCCAGTTCCAAAGAAAGGAAGTTCCTCTGACCCCTCTGTTTAATAATCAGTAACTATGACATGTCTACTCTGTAAAGTATTTGAGACTGTAGTATTTCAAATTGTAGTTAAAAAGCACATTGTTCAACATTTTGAATCCAACAACTTAATTAGCGACAGAGACTACAGTTTTTGCTACGAATGATCCAGTGTTCATATCCATATTCTCTTGACTCATACCATTCATCAATCAATTGACCAACAAGGAGAAAACCATAGAGTAGCCATTGATATTTCTAAAGCTTTTGGCAGAGTGTGGCACTGATCCCTACTGTTCAAACTCCCCTGCTATGGCCTATCATCTTTTGTTTCACTCAGTTCCTCATATCTTAGCGATAGAAAGATGAAAGTAAAAGTATATGATGCATATTCTAATTTCCACTTGATTAATGTTGGCGTGTCACAAGGATCAGTCCTGGCACCAACCCTATTCTTAATTCATGTTGATGATCTCTTATCTATCACCCATAATCACTTTCACTCATATGCAGATGATTCAAGACGTCACAGTTCCTTTACACTTAAACATCCATTCACAAAATAAAATACCTCTAACTCGCAGCTCAGTGCAGCAATCTCCATAAACCAAGACTTAAAATCACTGACTGGAGACAAGGTAACAGCTGGGAAAACGAAATAGATACAGTTTACTAAGAGACAAAATCTCTTGCTAAAACCACTTCAGAGAAACTTGGATTATTTTTCAGACTCCGTAGCTGCTTCATTGACGAGCAGTTAGCGACTGTATAATTTCCAAGAGTCATGTTCGCTCTCTATTTCTAACCCTTGTGGAATGGATGTGCAGAGGTTGCCCTAAAGCAACTGGACAATATTCAGAACAAAGCTGTGGGAATTATTAATAGCCCTGCAATTTCAAATGAACTACCTCACCCTATGAGTAAGAAGGAATGTTGCCCTCCCTTACATTATTTTACAGATACTTTTATGGCAAATGCTCGGACGAAGTTGCAGCCATTGTGCCACATCTCCACAGTTTCCCCCATGCTACACAGGCATTTGATAACGTTCATGACTGGACTGTCACACTGCCATACTGCAGAACTTCTGCCAATCAGAAGCCTATTTTTCCCCGATCTGCATCTCTTTGAAACTCGCTCTTCCAGAACAGTTCCCCGACAAACTTCAACCAACAGCTGTTCAAGTCTAACTGTTACAGATTTTTTATGAATGGAGAAAATGTGAAATTTGGTGTATGAACTATTTTTTTAAACTGATTTGTTTTTCCTTCTCCAGTTTATCATCTGAAAAAAAAAAAAAATCTTTCAGGTTTTTTCTCCTCCTGCATTCCCTTTCGTCATATTTGGATATTCCTGGACTCCAGATGGAAGAAAAGATTGGTATGTTAACCTTCGTTTGTCAGTATCTCAAAACCTACAAATGCAAAAGAAATTGTTAGCAGACAAATAATCGTTATACAAGAACACCATCAATGCACACTTTGCGTATGCTGGGGAAAAAGGAGAAAGCTATCTGGTTTCATGCAGAATAATTCCACAATTGTACTAAAAGCCGTGGATGGGAATAATATTCGTAGATACAAATATACAATATAAATAACAATGCAATGCAATTTGTTTTATTCTCCATCTATCAATACTGCATGTATTGTTTGAGGCAATGAACAGGCCTGTGATTTTTATTTTTTTTTTTTTTTTTTTTTTAGTTGAGTATAATATTGCTGTTGTATGTGCAGCGGACGCATCACAGATTAAGACTTATTTCCAGTGCTTGTAAAATCTGAGAAACAGTTGTTGATTTGTGACGAACAACCGATTGTCTAACGAACCCATAAACTTCACCCGTCACGTCCCGACCGATTTTCCACCACTGACTCCCCCCAGTCCCGACCAATTTTGGAAAAAAAAAAAATTTGGCTCAAACCTCCGCTTTTGGTGAGAAACATCGAAAATTCATAGAGAAATCGCTCACCTGAGATTTAAAATACTCGATACAGGTAGCAGTACCTCCTTACCTTACTGTGTTTTCTATCAGGCTGGCTCCAAAGAAAACGAGTTCTATGGGAGGGTAATATTCCACACCACTCATAGACGGTATTTATTTATTTATTTGGTACGAATTTATATGTACTGCGAGAGTAAATTGGTTTTCAAACAGTAATATATGCAATATAAGTATTGTTTCACTCACTAACACATCAACATACCTGACCTTTTTTGATGACATTACCTGATCATCATTTCTGGCAGTTTCTTCCTCTAATGCTATGTAAACTTTGTCCTCCACAATGTCATCGATTGGGGAATCACTCTGGCCCTGAATGTCTTTATTGGCCAGGTCACAGGTAACAGGTGAATTGCCGAGACAATGGCGTGTGGGGGTGGGGGAGGTCATGCGGGATAAGGCATTGTCCCTGCCTGGCATCTTGTAGAGGAATAGAAGAAGGTGTCCCGTGTATACGTACCAAAAATCACGTGCCAAAATTGAAAATTGTGCAAATTATGAACCTTGCAATTGCGCGACGTACCAGTACATCGACGGGTCTAACTGTGACAAAATGTTGCGATGTCCCCATACATCGATGGGATGCCTCGGGTTAAATGCTACTGCACCTAACACTGTAGGCCTACTGTTGGTTATAAGACTATAATCGTTCTGTAAATTATTTCATACAAATTTGAGGGTTGAATTACTACTGTTATATACTTAATTCTGTGAGTTGGAATGCATTAATTTTAAGAATTAGATGACCTGGCAACCCGTATCATGGAATATTATGAAGTACTTCATGATATGGGATGTGGGGCTAACTGTATAAGATAGGATGTAACAGCTTTATTTGTCAAACTAGCACAAATAAAAACAATAACATTCCTATGTCTAAGAATGTGATTATTTAATGAACTTTCATTTAAATTAGTCTTTGGCATCTCTACCCATGAGTTAGAAAAAAGAGATATTGCTGGGAAAATTATACTCTTTTTACTCTAACTTGACCTAAAATTGTCACTGTCCGTTTTGGATGCTGACCTGTAACAATACTGTTAATGAACAGCAGAATATGATGCTAGTCACGAGGAATTTCTGTGGAAAGCACATGGAGATGCGGGATTGTCTTTAACTGCCACTGAGCTACATAAAAAAAAAGTTGTAAAAGGTGGAAAATCTGGTCCAAGTTAGGGTGAAGGAACTATGGACGACATTTAACCCAAGACGTCCTGTCGACGTATGGGTACGTTGCAACATTTTGCATTTGCCAGTCCCGTCGATGTACTGGTATGTTTTGCAATTGCAAGGTCCCTAATTTGCAAAATTTTCAATTATTGCTCATGATTTTTCGTACGTATATTCGGGACACCTTCCTCTATTCCTCTACAAGATGCCAAGCAGGGACAATGCCTTACACCACATAACCTCCCCCTCCCCTGCTCGCCATTGTCTCAGCAATTCACCTGTTACCAGTGACCTGGCCAATAAAGACATTCAGGGCCAGAGTGATTCCTCAATTGATGACAATGTGGAGGATAAAGTTTACATAGCATTAAAGGAAGAAACAGTCAGAAATGATGATCAGGTAATGTGGCAAAAGAAGGTCAGGAATGGTGATGAGTTAGTGAGTGAAACAATGCTTATAATGCCTATATTACTGTTTGAAAACCAATATACTCTCATACTACATATAAATTCGTACCAAATAAATAAATAAATACCATTTATGAGTGGTGTGGAACAGTTATCCTCCCATAGAACTCGTTTTCTTTGCAGCCAGCCTGATAGAAAACCAAGTAAGGTAAGGAGGTACTCCTACCTGTATCGAGTATTTTAAACCTCAGGTGAGTGATTTCTCTATGAATTATCGATGTTTCTCACCAAAAGCAGAGGTTTTAGCCAAAAAAAAAAAAATCCAAAAATGGGCAGGACTGGGGGGTGTAAGAGGTGCGAAAGTGGTCGGGACGTGACGGGTTAAAGATCATCCATAAAAGTAACAAACTACTTTACTGGTGCTGAATAACTGTCATCTTATGCCACTTCAGGAGGCAATAAGGTAAGTAAACTGATATTTATAATCATGTTATTGTCAGAGAGACCTTAAAGAAAGTGAAGTGGCGTTGTAAGGTGAGAACCTTGTATTAATTAAAGTTTGTCAGGAGAGCTTAATTCTGACAAGACATGATGGAGAGAGAGAGAGAGAGAGAGAGAGAGAGAGAGATTGGGAAGAGCAGGGAAGTAGAGAGACATATGGAGGGGTGCATTAACTTCCAATTAATGTGGCCTGATGCCTGAGAACCTCAAACATGGTACTTTCATCTACTTGTTATAAACCAATTTCCGAATACTTAATGAGGCAAATTGACATCTTGTCTAACAGGGGACGGAGTAGGGAGAATATAAATTTACACTTGACACCCTTAGAGAAAATAAAGGAGTCGTAAATTTACATCTTGACCAACCTTACACAAAATAAAGGGAACGTAAATGTACAGCTTGACCAACGGGTGACAAACTGGGGAGGATGTAAATTTATGTGTCGACCAGAAATGGGCTAAACAAACTTCAACCAATTGCCTAATGTGATACCCTGTAAAGGATTATCTCAACAATATGTTCTCCACGCATAGTTCTCCCTACTCAAGAACGACAGTTCTTCCCCCAGCACATCACAGTTCTATGTAGCTCCCTCTTCAGGCATTTTCCTTTGTACTCATCTGTACTCAATGACGATTGCATTCTTCTAATGCACCAGAATCCCTTGCACCTCTCCTCATCAAAAGTACCATATTGCTCTATACCTGCAGGTACTAGACTGGGAACTCCTCCAGGGATGATATACTACATTTAACCCATAATTCGTTGGAAACTCAGTATAGTTTCATCCCCCTTGGTTGAACAAATCATATTCTTTTTCTTGGCAATGTCACTTTCATAAACCCTAAAACTAATGGTACCGTAATAAACCAAGCAAACATGAGATTCGATCAAGTGTTGACACTGCATTTAAATCCATGCACTCCAAGAGGATGGCCAGACTCATATTGTTAATTTCATGAGGAGAGAGAGAGAGAGAGAGAGAGAGAGTGAGAACGGGGTAAGGGGTGGGTTAACATAATGTGTTCACAGCTGAGTGATATGAATCATTCAAAAATTGTGTTCCAGTCCCTGGGAAGTTCAGACACGACCACTCCACAATACTCGATACGTAATTGTATCTGCCTCCCGCCGACAGTTTTATTTACTCTCTCTCTCTCTCTCTCTCTCTCTCTCTCTCTCTCTCTCTCTCTCTCTCTATATATATATATATATATATATATATATATATATATATATATATATATATATATATATATATATATATATTTGGATAGACAGGTAGACTGATTGATTAATAGAGAGAGAGAGAGAGAGAGAGAGAATGTCAGCAGACTTTTACTTAAGTTGACCATTTTTTCCTTAGTGATACACTGAACACAATGGCGCATCATGCAACAATACCTTTACCTCTGGCTAGTCTGTGATGCAATGGACATGAGAGTGACTCATCAGGCAGGAGAGCGACTCACCAGGCAGTAGTGTGACTCACCAGGCAGGAGAATGACTCACCTGGCAGGAGAGTAACTCATCAGGCAGGAGAGTGACTCATCAGGCAGGAGTGTGACTCACAAGGCAGGAGAGAAACTCATCAGAGACGAGAATGACTCATCAGGCAGGAGTGTGACTCACCAGGCAGGAGAGTAACTCATCAGAGACGAGAATGACTCATCAGGCAGGAGTGTGACTCACCAGGCAGGATTGACTCACCAGGCAGGAGAGTGACTCATTAGACAAGAGAGTGAGTCACCAGGCAGGAGAGTGACTCATCAGGCACGAGTGTGACTCACCAGGCAAGAGAGTGACTCATCAGACAGGAGAGTGACCCACCAGGCAGGAGAGTGACTCATCAGGCAGGACAGTGACTCACTGGGCAGGACAGTGACTCATCAGGCAGGAGTGTGACTCACCAGGCAAGAGAGTGACTCATTAGGCAGGAGAGTGACTCATCAGGCAGGACAGTGACTCATCAGGCAGGAGTGTGACTCACCAGGCAAGAGAGTGACTCATTAGGCATGAGAGTGACTCACCAGGCAGGAGAGTGACCCATCAGGCAGGAGAATGACTCACCAGGCAGGAGAATGACTCATCAGGCAGGAGAGTGACTCATCAGGCAGGAGTGTGACTCGTCAGGCGGAAGAGTGACTCATCAGGCAGAAGTGTGACTCATCAGGCAGGAAAGTGATTCTCCATGCAGGAGAGTGACTCACCGGGCAAGAGAGTGACTCACCGGGCAGGAGGGTGAGGGTGTGTTTGGCCGCCTGAAGGTTGATATCTGTGACCACCAGTCGGGCGCCCTCCCTGGCCAGCACCTGACAGCATGCACGCCCAATGCCGCTCCCGCCGCCTGAAGTGACAGGCAGTAATTGGTTCACAGCAAACATTACCCTTTAAATATAAACCATTATCTGTAGTGCGTGCTCTGCCATCTCACTGAACAATTTTCTCTGTCAGTACCCAGTGCTTTCATCTCTCATTTATTATAAGCTCAGTCACACAGTGCTCAGTGCCCTCCACTTGCTGCACAGTACTGTCAGTCAGTACTCAATGCTCCTTCTTGAGTAGTATAGTTTTTCTTTTGGTACTGTAGTTATTATGTGCATTGGCGGACAGTAATATCACTGTTTTTTTCCTTTTTTTTTTTTACTGAAAAATGATCAAACACACATTTCTCTGAGAATAATATTGTGCGATCCATCACAGGTTATTGAATGTCATTGCTCACAATCCCAGTATTTATCATAATGAAATTAATCGACATTTATTTCTGCAATTGTACAAGCATCTGCATGTCACTGCTTTGTAAACAAGCTTCATGAGACCACATGGCACTGTTGAGTCACACACTAGAAAAACTCAGTTTAATCCATTCAGCCTGAGTATTCATTCTTTTTCTTCCTACCTCATACAAATTTATACAAATTAGGAGACAACGTTTGTATTAAGGAATTAACCAGTGCTGTATCAAACCTTTCCAGTTCGTGTAAGCTGAATGATGTCGCCTGGAGGTAGCAAATACAAACTTACTGATACTTCATCGGACTGAAGGGATTAGTGATAATATAAAGCCTGTGAGCACTCCTCCAGTCTGATGGCAACAGGGAGACTAACAGTATGGCAATGAGGTCTTGAGAAATCTTACTGACCAGCATAATTTTACATCAATACACACTGCTTGGTTACCATAGACTTAGGTTGCCGTGCAGTCAACAAAGGCGGTGTCGTCTAGCCAAACTGTCCGTGTACCCTGAGATTTAACGACATATTCTAGTGATGTGGTAGGTTTCGTGGCACATCTTACACAGCGATTTATTTTGCATGATTACCATTAACTTTCTCTCGTATGTTATTTACGGGAATAACGTTTTAATAACGAAATATAATAGTAACAAGGAAGGGGATACCGAGATATAATGTGCAGAATGAATTAATAAGGAAGACGTCTTACGAATTTTCCCCAGCCACTTCGAATATGACCTTTATATACCAGTCAAGCAGGTGGTGGCGACTGTCATCCATTCCTTTATTGTAGTGCTGTCTGCTTCTTCCTTTACGTTTATCGTCCTATTTCTGTATTTTCTTTCCTCTTTTCCTGTTTTTCTCATCCTCCCTGTCACACATATCATTGATCTTATCACTTCAGCTGGCACGGCACTGGGTGACAAACCTAATGGTTTCCTGTAACCCAAGAAACCATTTACAATACCGTGGAGCCTATTATGGTGCGCCTGTTAACTGGGTGGAGAGACGCAAATGACGAGCTAATCCAAGAACCTAAACATCATGTTCTTCCCTTTGTCTTGCTGTGGTGAGGCACTGTCCACCACAGGGAGACATCGGTTCATTTCATGGGATGGGCCCACAGGGGCATTTGCCTTCCTGCGGTTGATGGGTCTGTTCAACCAAAGAGACTGGGGTTACTCAACAAAAACAACAACAACACCTGGCTGGGAGAGTGTGGCAGGGAGAGGGGGTGAGAGGAAATTCTGGAAAAGATGGTAACAAGACCAGGGGGGAGGTGCAGTGATTCTGTGTGTCTTCGGTATTATAATGATGACCAGCAGCATATCTCGGTCCCCTGCCACCCATCCTCCCATCCACCCACAATATCATCTACCCTGCTCACTGTTCACCCATCCACCAACCCACCCCATCCATTCACTCACCCCTCCCACCTTGCCCACAACGTTTACTCACCTACCCACCTGCGAACCCTCTCCACCCATCTATCCACCATGCAACCCACTTGCACATTCAAAGTTCACCAGCACGATGACTTGTAAGTTCACACACACACACACACACACACACACACACACACACACACACACACAGATGGGATAGCTCCTTTTATAGTGGAGATAATATAACTGGTAGGCCTATTATCTAAAGCACAGTAACCTAGTTGACAAATGCCACCCATTAAGTGTAAATGTTCATACTTCCACAATAAACTGATGCTAAAGACAACGATTGCTTTCACAATAATATTCCCAAATTTATTATTCTACTCTTAACCCTTTTTCGGGCACTTGCCATTTTTCACGGAATTTTCCAAAACCATCTTAATATGCAAGTTCCATTAGGTCACTATCTGCTACGTCATTACAACGGTTACTGTGATGTGACACCATATCCGTCAACGCTATTGCCGAAACATTAAGTAGAGTACTTCCTTTTACACTTGAGAGGTTTGCATCGTTTTGAGAATTTTGTAGCGGTTACTCAGCTGTCTGGAAAAAAAAAAAAAAAAGTCATCCACAGTATTCCGGGAGAAGTCTCTTCAACTTTTTTTTTTTTTTTTTAAACTCCCCTTGGCTTGTTTTTTCAACGTGTTAGATGTTCTCTTGTATTTTATCTGTACTAGTCAGATCTGCAGCACAGACATATTCGTCCATCCGGCCATTGGCCAGTATATCATTATCCTCCATATAAGCGGGAACTCGAGGCTAGGCTGCACAATCCCGACATTTAAGGCAATGGTAACCAGCCTCAAAAACCCATAAATGTCATTATGTGAGGAAGAATTCCCAACGACCCCTCAGATGGAAACAGTTAGAGCCTGCATAAAGGACATTTTTAACAAGCAAAAATATATTGTGTATTGTCCACAATATACTGGTAAGCGAGGTGCAACAGAGCCTCTGTCTTACAAGTATATGTCCGTTATGTGGGTGGCTTAGAATAGCAGTAGTCGTGAAGGGAGGAGAGACAGGATCATCACCATCTTGTATATAGAGTATGTATGTGACGCAGTCCAAAAATATGTATACTTGGCTCTTAGCGTCGCTAAAACCGAGACTAGATTGATAATGTTTGATTAAAAGAAATATTAATACATACAGTAGGCAATGTGTCAGCTGGCAGCACTGTACAGTACACAAAGTACTGTACGTGTACAAGAACAGGAGGTGGCGGGGCTTGTCACACACCTCCAGCCAATATATTTACATACGTTTATAAAATGAGAAAGAACTCATAAGGTGTGTGTGTGTGTGTGTGTGTGTGTGTGTGTGTGTGTGTGTGTGTGTGTGTGTGTGTGTGTGTGTGTGTGTGTGTGTGTGTGTGTGTGTGTGTGTGTGTGTGTGTGTGTGTGGATTAATAGGGAGGAGGGGGACAGCGTGAACTTTGGATTAGTGGAGTGATTTAGCACCGTAATCCGTGTGTGTGTGTGTGTGTGTGTGTGTGTGTGTGTGTGTGTGTGTGTGTGTGAGAGAGAGAGAGAGAGAGAGAGAGAGAGAGAATGTTGGCTTCTGGGGTAATATAGCTGCGAATACCGTACAAAACTACGACATAAATAATGTGCAATAATGTGAAGCAATGGGCAGTAAAGTACAATGATGGCCGAGCCCCTCTCTTTTCCCCTGGGCCATGGCATCTTACTGGGCCAAGTGATACTGAAAACTCTACCACGATGACTAAAGCATCAACCACATCATATCGAAGGACGTTAGTTTAATTTCAATGCTGCTGCCTCCAGACGTTTTCTTCAGCTTAGGAGAGTCCCGTGGTAATGAATGGAACAATGAAGAACATATATCTAGCTACATGTGTCTCTATCTATATATATATATATATATATATATATATCTATATATATATATATATATATATATATATATATATATATATATATATATATATAAATCCTAGACCTTTCGAAAAGTCTTTACTAGACTAAAAATAATATCTTGGTAGCAAGGACAGAGTAAGAAGCGTTATCGTAGCGAAGGTGTTAACGTTATCAGAGGTTTCAGTGCGACACACATTTTTGTACTGACGGAAGTGAGGATCCCCTTAGCCTACTGGTCTTCTGTAATGGCTGCAAGACTGCAATGCCTTTATAAAGAATCCCATCCAGACTCGATACCGTACGTAAGTCTTCAACGGCGAAAACAGATGGGTCGACAGTTTTTGACATCATTTGAATACCAGAACAAAAAGAATAAAAAGGAGGGACAACTAAGACAACCAACAATACAGCAAAGCTTTTTTTTATTTTTTATCCCTACTGGTCAGGCTTTTTTTTAGGCAATATATATTCACCCTCATTTTATTCCATGCTGGATCCGCCTCTGGTCTTCTTCACAGCCAGCCTTTTAGATACTATCATCAAAGCCATACAGTTAATTCCCTGTAAAACATCTGCTTTATTGCAGCTGCAATGAGAATGCCTTTAATGTCTTGTGTTGATGAATAGCCACGAAATCCAGCTGTGCCGAATTTCATTAATTTACATTTGATTTCAGCAACTAATGTCGCAATGATAATTTTGTTTGAAGCCTGTAAACTAAAAAAAAAAAAAAAAAAATCTCTGCAACCAGTGCTGTCCTATCTTCCCTTAATGTACATTTTCCTATGCATATTGTAAATATTTTGATTTGTGTTGTGTTACTCCGTTTCTTGCCAAAGTCAACAGTGAGACTGTTCTCACCTGCAACATCTGAACTGGCAAGCAAAGCACCTTGAAAGTAAAGCCTGTAAGGAGTGAGGGTACAGAGGAGAGAGAAGGCGACGAGGATATGAATGTCAGCGGTAATAAGTGTGGGGTTATAATTCACCATGGTGACACAGTATCATACCCATTGAACAAGAAGCGGTGCCCAGGCACAGCAAACCCGTCCCCGGCAGTCATTTTAGTGCTGACGTATAAACACAACAGGATATCTAGTCAAAGATTTCACATATCAAATTTGGAGTAAATCGGGTGAAAACTGACGATTTTATGCCCATCTGAAATTTTTGGCCCGACCTACATGACACTGACCCCCTACCACTAACTGGGGGGTGACCTCCCTGATGTAATGGGGCATGTTATAGGATGCAGGATTGAAAGTTGCACCTTCAAGTTTTGGTTTCATGTCGATATGAAAAATCTGAAAGGAGTTACGGCAAAAATAATAATAATAATAATACATTTGTTTTTTTTGGGGCCTACAGCCTGGGCCTTGGGCCAATTTAGCCCAAAATTTAATCAGGTGATCAAAGGGTCATTGCCCATCATGCATGTATTTTTAGTAAAAAACGCACTAGTAGTTTTTGCATGAAGTTATTAACAGGCAGACAGACAAACAAAAAACAAACAAACAGACAAACTGAGTGAAAACAATACCCGTCCCCGAGCCTATCCAGGGCGGGAACGGATAATAATATCATATATACGACCAAGAGTAACTGACAGGGAAAGCGCCCAAACATATTCCCAGAATACGACGAATTAACGTTTGTTGATATCCGGACCCTTATTTTTAGTTTCAAGTGACAAACGAAATGGCCTTGGGACTTTTCCCATAAGCTGCGGTCCACTCTGTTGTTTCTTTTGTATTTTGACTGTATTACTGTACTCCCAGTGCTAATACAGATTCTTTCCTAAATCAGAGAATCTGGTTATAATTATCAATATGCATTAATTCTTGACACGTTTTCTCTGTGCTTTGACCATTTTTTTTTTTTTTTTTTTTTTTTAGGGACAATAGCTTCAGTATTGTGATAACAATGTGAAAATATGTTTACCCATAACAGTAGTGTCTTAATATTTCATTCCTCACTGAGAGTCATACTGAGTGCTTCTGTATCGTCCTTTTACCTCTAACTGTAGGTGGTGGCGACCATCATCCCCTCACTTGATGTAATGCTGCCTACTTCTTCCTTAGCCTTTATCATTCTTTTTCTGTGCCTGCCCTCCTCTCTTCCTATTTCTCTCATCTTTCCTGTCACTACTGAATGCTTTTCTTTCCGTTACAGGTGGCTTTACATTGAGTGACAAGCCAAATGGTTTCCTGTAAGCCAAGAAACCATTTACAACGCTGGGTGGTAACCATATAACCAAACCATACGTGCTTCCTACGTGTCAAGTGGGTTGGTGGAGGGTTAGTGCCCCTCCCTGTAAAACAAATAACTCAGAGTCAAATGGCCACCCCGTACGGGATTATTGCGTCTGGCAATAGATAGATAGATAGATAGATGTCCACTGCCCATGCCAGTCGTTGATTGGTTTCTCACACGTTATACGGTCATACTCCTTCGCGGTGGCTAATTCCATTCCATTCTCCAGGAGGCATTCTTAATTACTACTGTTTCTACTTCAAACTCTGCTTCTAATACAACTGTGGTGAAACTGGCATGCATCTGCTGGTGGTTTACAGGAACATCATGCATTAGTTGTGTACTTTTAATAGGAAGCATGCTGGAAAAGAATCATCAAATGATTGACTATATAAATGTCTTGCAAAATATCGTGAATAATATAGTTTGTGGAACTTTATGGAGATAATTATTTTGTCCTCTTACAGCTTATATCCCCGTACTCTAGTGACACGATATGGCAGTACTTCGGCTGCAGATTAATGCCTTTACACTTTGTGACTGTCTCCATACTCTCATGCTATGGTCGTGCTAAGCTGAGCGATCAGGGTGAGGAAATAAGTGTTTGAGTCGTTCTAATTTCTTGCTACAGCTGATTATTGATGATTTAAAGATGGCAGTTTTAGCCCAAAATAAAGTGCACGCTTTAGCTGCAACACACACACGGATGCATAACGCCAATTGTGTTTTTGTGGCGAGACTAGGGGCGCGCCAGAAAAGTCTGTACCACTTTACTTGAGTGCGGTGTCACTTTCCTGCCCCACAGCAAAGCTCCCTGGAGGCGCATCTCAAAGTTTGAACTTGGTTCCAGTTACCTCAGCCTTATCTAGGCCATTTAGCTGGAATTTGCCACAGAGAGTCGCTTTCTCTAACCAAGGTTTACAATGACCAGGTGCGAGATTCACAGACAGACTTACAATTTATTCTCGCTTATTACTGTTATAATTTTAATGGGAAAAATAGGACACATATGATTATACTATCTCCTCTCCTTGCCTTTTCTTCAGAAATAGTCCAATTACAAGGCGGAATTTATCAACCGTTCGTGAATTCGAGGCTAGCCTTCTCACTTTTCTACCGACCATCACAGGAGTTACTTCAATAGTCGCGGGATGTGGCTAAGGTGCACCTGGTTTCTAACTTGTTTCTTATTTATGGTTAAAGTAAAAAAAGGCTTTATTGTTTTCATTGCACAAGAAGCTCAATTCCATCATCCCTAAACCAATGATAATCATTCATAGGAATATCTCACTCCTTTAAACGAGACATGTTAGCTAACACAACCCACCCAATATCCTTCACATTTTTTTTTCTCGCGACTTATCGTGGCAAGACAACAATACGTCTCATGAAATATTTGTCTCTCAGTGATTTGGTGTGCTGAATCGGGTCCGTATAGGGATCATACTCACCTTTGTGAGGTATACACCACTTACAAGAAGCAAAGGTGGGGGGGGAGAGACTCAAACGACTTTTCTAGATAACTTGAGTCGAAGGCTTATTGTCTCATCAACTCCCCACGCCCACGTACTGATTTCCTTCAGCCTCTTTCTCTTGGTCGCATTGTTGCATCTTTCACCCTCTACTGTCACTGCTTAGTGGGCGCTGCTATTCTGAACTGTCTGCTTATATTCCTCTCCAATTACAGCGGGAGGGTAGCACCATTCTAGCAACTCATTCTCAACTCTTTTTGCTGTAGTTCCAATGCAACAGATACGCGGCACTCCCGGTCCTTCATCATAGCAGGTGGTCAACTCTCAAATTGTCTTCTTAGCATGTACTTCTCTGCTTATGAATTTCCCTCTATTTTCTGGAGTCTGTCCTGTTATCTCAGAATTGAGGAATCTTGATTTGGGCTCTTTTTTAAGTATTCTTTGGTCAGAACAACTTTATGCATGATTCTAACCAGTGGTTCATTCTTTTTTCATAGTAAAATGGTGCTTCGCCTATGTATACAATAAGCGAACGAAAATCAAGTTTATGGTCACTCTGCCTAAGTAATACGATTTGACCCAACTCTTTTGGTAACACTCATTCTTTCCACTGTGATGTAATGTGTAAACCATAAACTTAAGAAACTACAGTGACGTATTTTATTAACTTCATCCTTGCTATCTTTAAGCGACATCTTTGAGTTTAAATGAGATCTTTCGAACTGGAAGGAACCTTCATTAACATCATCAGTACTAAGTCACACATCCTATACAGACATCTTTGTATCTTGATTCTTGCGACTTTCAAATAATGCTATTCAGTTTGGGAGAGACTTTTTCAAATTTGAGTGTTTATATACAGCCTTCTTTTAACCGTTGGAGTAATCTCAGCTAAATATAATCGTTCGGAATTAGCAGAAACAACATACTAAAAACGTAGATTTATGTTCAATTGTTGCAAACGTACCATTCCACTTCCTCACTCTCAATAGTTCATAACATTGTATTAATTTCGGCAGTGTAAACAATTTAAAGCAACTGTTCATCTACCTAAGCAGATTATGGTGACTACATGCAACTTTACCCTAGCTAAAATGATATTATGTGTTACTGAGGGGCAGGAGGAGAAACGTACCTTTTGTATGGAACCAACGGATTTTGGTTTTGCTTTATCGAAATCTGCTCATTGATTTTTAAAACCTTAGCTGCCATTAATATACTTGACTGTTTTATTCAGGCTGAATCCACTTTTTTTTTTTTTTTTCAGATAAGGGAAATTAAAGGGATTCAAGGATTAAACAGGACAGTTTCAACCAATCGACGGCTAGAATATACATCCCAAACAAAATCATATTGTACTAGCCTTAGCAAAATAACTTTGAACATCTGTATATTAAATGGCCGGAAGACTTAGAGACACTGCCGACTCCAAAACGTTTCTCCCCTGCGAACTGATTGCGTTAACTTCCCGAAGACGAAGTCGGGGACCCTGGGGCAGCTGCAGGGACGTACCTAGAGATTTGGGGGCCCGGGGGGCTAGGTCCTTTGCGGGGGCCCCCCTCCTTTAGGGGGGGCCCCGTAATGAACCTAGCCCCCCTCATTCTCAAAACTTATCTAATGCCTCAGCCGGGATTGTCAGGATGATAATTATATACATTTTTAAATATTAATAAACAAGCTTATAAATTTTTTAGGCTTTGGGGGGCCCCCCTCTCAGTTGGGGGCCCGGGGGGCAGTTTCAAACAACCCCCCCGCCCCTCCCTCAGGTACGTCACTGGGCCGCTGAGTGAAAACAATTTTCCATCCGTCCGTCTGTTCATTTCTGTTATGCAGGCCACAGTTATGAACTGATTTTTAACAACTGAGGCGTAATCCTCTCAAGTCGACAATGTTGACGCACTCAGGCCAACTCCTATGTCACAGTAAAAAAAGAAGTCTAGCTCAGTCGGACAGAAATAAGGTGTCTGATGTAAAAAAAAAAAAAAAAAAAAAGTCGGAGCCTATCAGTCAACAAGCAATTGATACCCACACCCACCTGCCACACTCACTTCCACACACCCCAAAAATTTACTTTTTTACCAACAGAGAGAGAGAGCGAGAGAGAATCTCTGGTTTAACCCGGCCTGTCCCATCGACACATGGGTACATTGCAACATTTTGCATTTGCCAGTCCCGACGACGTACTGGTACATCGTGCAATTGCAAGGTCCCTAATTTGCACAATTTTCAATTTTTGCCACTGATTTTTCGTACTTATACATGGGACACCTTCCTCCATTCCTCTCCAAGATTCCAAGCAGGGACAATGCCTTACACTGCATAACCTCCTTCCCCCCCCCCCTGCACGCCATTGTCTCGGCAATTCACTTGTTACCAGTAACATGGCCAATAAAGACATTCTAGGCCAGAGTGATTCCCCAATCGATGACAATGTGGAGGACAAAGTTTACATAGCATAAGAGGAAGAAACAGTCAGAAATGATGATCAGGTAATGTGGCAAAAGAAGGTCAGGTATGGTGATGAGTTAGTGAGTGAAACAATGCTTATAATGCCTATATTACTGTTTGAAAACCAATGTACTCTTGTACTATATATAAATTCGTACCAAGTATATAAATAAATACCGTTTATGAGTGGTGTGAAATAGTTACCCTCCCATAGAACTCATTTTCTTTGGTGCCATTCTGTTAGAAAACCCAGTCAGGTAAGGAGGTACTGCTACCTGGATCGAGTATTTTAAACCTAAATTGAGTGATTTCTCTATGAAATTTCGATGTTTCTCACCAAAAGCGGAGGTTTTAGCCAAAAAAAAAAAAATCGAAAATACCTCGGGATTGGGGGGTGTCGGAGGTGCGAAATAGCTCGGGAAGTGACGGGTTAATAGAAACTCACTATGAGACCGCGTTCGGTAGCCACCGCTCGATGTAATCCCTTCCTATCTTCAGAAATGAGTCATAACTCGGGAACCGGTGGCCAGATTTGACCGGAAAGTGTTTTGTTCTTCAGGCTGGAGCATATTAAAGGTATCTTGCTTTAACAAAAATTGTGATAGGCTACATTCCGCCATCATAATAACTTTTTTTTTTAAATAAAATTTCCCATATGTACCAATTTTGTTTGTATTACATATTTCTAGTCATTCCAAACCAGTTCGGCAACACCTTTTTTTTTTTTTTTCCGAAATTATGGATTTCTATTTGTGCAGCACATTAGCTTAGTTTCCACAGGCATGTATGGAGTCATTTTGAGATTTTGTTTTTCCGAGACTCATTACAAATTATAGGATGGGTATAGGAAGCTAAAAATTACATTGCTAGGTGCGCCAGACGATTCTCTTCATGTTGGTAAGAATAAAAAATGAATCTCGAAACCTTAAAAATGGTCCCGGTGCCGGCGAAAAAATTTACAATTTTTTTTTTTTTCAGTGTAGCGCATTTGCTTAGTTTCCGCAGGCAAGTATGCAGTCATTTTTCGAATTCAAGAAGTGAGTCATAACTCAGGTACTGGTAGCCCGACTGGACTGGAAATTGTTTTATTCCTCATGTTAGAGCATTTTAGCGGTACCTTGCTCTGACAGAAATTGTGCAACAATGTGCCGTTTTTGCTTTATTATAGTAACAAATGGACAAACAAACCAATAAACATACACAGGGGCGCAGCCAGAAATATAATTCGGGGGAGGTTCATACACCTAGCCCCCCCATCACTCCTCGCACTTAAGGACGCACTGCACTATACATAGTCCGTAGTTAAGAGTTCCACTAAGTTGCCTATCTATACTGAAAAATTTCACTGAGAAATATGCTTTTTATAATCATGAAAGGCTTTGTCCACCTCTTGCATCGTAAAATGTACAGTTCCTGCTAATAAGACAGGTTCACCAATGATATATTACCGAAAATCATCACAAATTGGCCAGTTGCATTTTCAGTTCCTCTCCTTTCCAAAACTTTTGTTGTACAACTCTTTTACCATACTTTTAACACTAAACCAATATATGCTTTTTTTTTTTTGCCATAATCCACATCACAGTATCTTCTCTCTTTAGGGCATGCATGCAACCTGAAAATGAAAAATATCTACTTGTTGACACTCAAAACCAACATAAGTACAGCAGACTATAAAATACAGTAGTATATAATGCATGAAAAGTAGGTTTTTCCTTGCGAAAATCACAGATGAAAATGTTGTCCAACTCACCCTGGGTAAAAAAAAAAAAAAAAAAATGGTGGGCGAGTCGACACATTTGTCTATTAATCCTTCAGCACTGCTCTGCTGTAAAAAAAACAAAAAAATGCATTTTCTGGATAAATCACAAGAAACTATAACAATTGAAGATTTCACCTGCCAAAAAATAGACCTTTAGTACTAAAACTGACTGTGGGAGAGGAAAATTGGAAAAATATGTGTATTTTCAAAAATGAAATGCTACAAAGGTCAAAATGTTACCCTTTCATATTTGCACATTTTTCATGCATTATTCGCGGTTCCATAGAAAAGTAGTATTAACAACATTTGTAACATTGGGGCAGAGCTATTGAATTGGCACCATAAAATGGAAATGTCTTGGCATTTGGCATTGCAGTGCCCACTGTTTCAACTAACCCCGTGTCCCACACTGTCCCAATTCACCAAACTCAACGCTAATGTCTATGAAAATCCGTCGTCTGTTAAATATTTCACTTAGTTCATTGATGATTAGTTTACTTCAGTGATGGTTGCCACACAGGGCACAGGTGGCTAAAGCCTGAACTATATCACAAGGAAAGTCTTAAGCAATCATTGGCTTCCGGTTTCTGCATGCATCTACTTAAGTAGAGCTCATGGCATGACATTATCATTTATTATTATTACTGGCAGTAATAATATCCTCTACAATTTAATGCATTTGCTAAACATAAACTGACCTTTTAGAACTTGAAGTCATTAAGTCCAATATACTTGACTGCTGTAACTGCTTCTGTTTCATAATAAAGTGATCCAGGGAAACCCACGGAATACGTCTTTTCACTTCTTGTCACAGTACAGCGTGCAAGTAGCCTAATTAGCAAGTTGTATGGACTGGTCACTGGTGCAATACGATCTGATGAGAATTGACTGATGACTGATGGCGCAGGCGGGTGATGAGCAAGTGACACTCAGCTGATGGCCGGTAAACATTGCCACGAAAGTTTAGTTTTCTTGCTAAGTCTGCCATATGCAGGCCTATATGCCCACAGGTACTCCTGACTAGTTAATTACATAAACCTACTAGTAGCGGAGTTTCCCATTTTGAAGATAATGTGTCATAAGGTACATGAAAAAAAAAAAAAAAAATCACAGTGGCACAGATTTCTTGCTTCCTTTCCTGTGCCAACGGCTCCCCGTGCGTAAATTCGAATGCCTATCTCGCACCTAAACTTAAGTGTTAAAAGGTATATATATATATATATATATATATATATATATATATATATATATATATATATATATATATATATATTGTTACTGAACAGAGAAAGATAATGTACCCTTTAAGTGAGAATACTAATAATCACTACTGTCCCGTAAAGTTCCAGGTTCGAAACAAAAGAGTTAGGTAAAATTACAAGTTAAAGTTTAATGCTCAAACTAACAACAAAACATTCAGGACTCATAAGGATAATGTAATGGCAAAAACAGGTTAAATATATGGTTAACTGCAATAGCCTCTATTAACACGAAATTAGCATGAGTAAATTTATCTAAGTCAGCCCTGTTAAAATGAGATACCAGATAATACTCAGTGAATGCCAGATATATTATTACAGATACAAAATATTATTAATGATGGCTGACAATAAGAACATTACATAAATTACAAAAACCTTACTAGGCCTAAGAATTAACCTTATGCTACACAGTACAAGAAAAAATGCAACAACAGTTATACTCAAATTACACACAGATGCTAGATGGTTGGAGACTTCCTGAGCACTCACAATAATAATAACTGTACAGGGGAGGACAGAGATGTGAGCAAAATGAGGAGTAGATCTAAGTGGCAATTAATGTAGAGACTGAGCTCATTATATAGGGGCCGGCAGAGCTTGATACAACTTGTAAGAAGGACGCGCAAATGAAGCCATGGGGACAAAGAGTTGACAATCCTGCTCTGAACAACAGAAAGAACGACTTACTCTACTATAAGGGAGGACGGGGGGAGTGAGGTAGAACACGCTCGTGATCAAACATGCAGCATACTGTACGTTAAAATTACACAAAGGATGATGAAATCATAGGCTATGTAACACCTCCCCACAAAGAAAAAGAAATATACAAAGGAAATTTCTTATTACTCTAAAACAATCTGTCTAAAGTCTAGATAAGCAATCTGCAATAACATTTTCTTTCCCCTTGACATGTTGAATGTCTAATGAATACTCCTGAAGAAGTAGACTCCATCTTGTCAATCTCTGATTTTTATCTTTAAACTTACTAAGGAATTTCAGTGGGTTATGATCGGTATAAATGACTATGGGGCCAAAACCAGAACACAAATAAAATTAAAAATGCTGTAAACCCAAAATCAAGGCCAAAAGCTTTTTCTCAATAGTTGAGTAGTTCTTTTGAGGTGGAGTGAACTTCTTACTGTAATAAGATACAGGGTGTTCAATACCCTGATCATCCTCTTGCAGCAAAACAGCCCCAGCTCCTGTATCACTTGCATCAACAGCCATCTTAAAAGGCTTAGCAAAATTTGGAGTAGCGAGCACTGGCTGACTTAATAGGATAGCTTTAAGTTTGCTGAAAGAGGATTCACAGTTATTGGTCCAGACAAATTTAACTCCCTTTTTCAGTAGGTCTGTAAGTGGTGATACAAGAATTGAAAAGTTAAGAACAAATCTCCTGTAATAACCTACCATTCCCAAAAATCTTTGTAGCTCTTTCCTACTTTTAGGTCTGGGAAGATCACTTATAACCTGAACCTTAGCTCCTGGTGGTGCAACATGTCCATCACCAATTACATACCCAAGGTACTGAACTTTAGCTTGACCAAACTCACACTTTGATAAATTAGCTACAAGATTAGCCTGAACCAAACACTCAAGAAATTTAATGACATGGCATAGGTGATCTTTCCAGCTGTCACTGAAGATTAATACATCATCAATATAAACAACACACCCTGCCAAACCCTCTGTTACAACATTCATGATCTTCTGAAATGTGGCTGGTGCATTCTTCATGCCATATGGCATTACAGAACATGCAAAAGTCTTTCCTAGTGTTACAAAACATGAGATCTCCCTAGCACGTTCAGTCATACATACTTGGCAGTATCCCTTTAACAAATCAAACTTACTTATGTACCTAGCCTTTCCGATCTTGTCTATGCAATCTTCCACGCGAGGGAGAGGGTAAGTGTCTGTTTTGGTTATCTGATTAACACGTCTGTAGTCGATGCAAAGCCGCTGCGACCCACCCGGCTTAGGGACCAGAGTGACAGGAGAACTCCACTCGCTCTGACAGGGCTCAATCATCTTGTGGTCCAACAGGTAGCCAAGCTCCTTCTGGATGAGAGGAACTTTCACTGGGTTCACACGGTAAGGAGGCAATTTAATTGGCTTTGCGTCTCCAACATCGACATCATGCATCAACACAGTGGTTCTTCCTGGAGTGGCACGGAACACTTGCGGGTATTCCTGCAGTAATGCCGAAAACTCCTGCCTTTCCTCGGGAAGTGGATGAGAAAGCTTAGTCTGGAGATCATTCATGATATCAGGATTCTTCCCCAAACTATCACTCAGGCTCATACTGCATGGGAGAGCTTCACTTGCAGACTCGGGTGGAACAGCTACAGTGCAGACTGGATTATTTTCGTCCCGCCTGTGATATAACTTTAGCATGTTGATGTGACATAGTTGCTTGTTCTTTCTATGATCTGGTGTGGCGATGACATAGTTGACATCACTGAGTTTCTTCTCCACGAAATAAGGACCACTAAACTTGGCTTGAAGAGGTTGCCCAAGCACCGGTAGCAGAATCAAAACCTGATCTCCTGGCTGAAAGTGGCGTAACCTGGACTTCTTATCATACCAAGTCTTCATCTTCTCCTGAGCAGCTCCTAAATTCTCTCTCGCCAGCTGTAAAGTGGTGGACAGCTGTTCTTTGAACTTCATCACATACTCCAGCAGGTTGACGTCATCTTCCTCCGACAGCCAGCATTCCTTGAGTAATTTAAGGGGTCCTCTTACTTCATGGCCAAACAGTAGTTCAGAAGGTGAGAAGCCCAGTGATTCATTTGGAGATTCTCTTTCAGCAAACACAACGAATGGAAGACCTTTATCCCAGTCTTTCTGATGTTCCAAACAGTATTTCTTGAGCATCGATTTGAGTGTTTGATGATATCTCTCCAACGCTCCTTGGGTCTGGGGATGGTAAGCTGAAGACGTGATCTGGGTGATGCCCAACTCTTTCAGAGACTGCTTGAAAACGTTTGACATGAAATTACTTCCCCGGTCTGACAGTACCTCCTTGGGCAGACCAAACTTTGTGAAGAACCCTAGCATTTCCTTAACCACGTTCTCTGCTGAGATATTTCTAAGTGGAATGGCTTCAGGATAACGAGTAGCCATATCAATCAGGGTCAACACATAAGAAAATCCTGAAGAAGTCTTAGGAAGAGGGCCCACAATATCCACCAACACACGGGTGAAAGGCGCCTCAAAAGGAGGAATGGGAACTAGAGGTGCAACCTTTTCGGTCTGATTACACTTCCCCACAACTTGACAGGTGTGACAAGACTTACAATACCAGGAAACATCCCTGAAGATACCTGGCCAGTAGAAGTGTTTCAAAATGCGTGCCACAGTCTTCCTCACTCCAAGGTGTCCTGCCAAACTGGAATCATGAGCCACTCTAATGATATCCTGCCTACAAACACGAGGGATGACAACTTGATGTACAACCTCCCATTCACAGTCGGCTGATGCTGTTGGAGGTCTCCACTTCCTCATAAGTACTCCTGACTTTATATAATAACAAGTAGAAGCACCGGTTGACTCTTCCTCACTGCAAGCAGAGTTAGCAAGACCTTTCAACTCAGGGTCAGCAACCTGCAACTCAACCAACTCTTGACGAGACAAATTATCAACACTACGGGGTACTGCCTCATCTGGTGAGTGGTCCAAATTAGCAAGAAAAGTGTCAGCTAGGATAACATCATCATCATCATCATCATTATTCTCTAAGTCACCAGTAACTTTAGACTTAGCCCTAGTGACAGCACATGCAGGGAACACATCAGGGACATCACAATCCTGGGTCGCAGCCACTGGCTCACTAGACAGCTGAGGAGCTGGACACACTTGACTTCCACCAATATCATTTCCAAGTAAGAAAGTTACACCTGACATTGGGAGTGTCTCAACCAACCCAACCATAACGGAACCATTAACAAAACCAGACTCTAAATTCACTCTGCACAGAGGGACAGAGAAGTAATTATTCCCTACACCTTGGAAGATTACAGTTTCATCAGAGGAATTAACATTAGAGCCTAGAACACTGGTCAGCATAAGGGATTGGCAAGCACCTGCATCACGATATATTCTAACTGATTTCCTGTTATTACTGTCCAGAGGACTGACAAAACCATCAGACAGGAAATTAGCACATGAACTCTTGAGAGTGTCACCCACGTTACTGCTCAAAAGAGGAGCTCCATCATGAGAATTTAAGTTACCCCTCAAAGCAGGTTCAGTTAACTCAGTTAAAGAATTCTGGGAACTCTCAAGAGTGGACACTAGACCAATTGACTGAATATTTAAAGACTCCTTTTTGTTCACATCACGCTGTCTCCTGAAACATTTCTCCGTAGTATGACCAAGCTTACTACAATAAGTACATTTACTTTTCTGAAATCTAGAGGTGAAGCTGGTATTTACTTCCTGAGAAACATCATCTTTATTCTCTTTCCTGTTACCTGTACTCTGAGTAGAGGCAACGTACTTACTCTCAGCTTTCCCTTTTTCTCTAGAATATCTCTTGTGAGTGAGAACATATTCATCAGCTAAAACTGCAGCATCAGACAAATTATCTATTCTTTTCTCATCAAGATATAGGCTTACATCTTTATAAATACACCTCTTGAAGTCCTCCAGCAAAATCATCTGCTTAAATTTGTCAAAATCAGAATCCACATTCTTAGAATTTAACCACTGCTCTAACAGATCTTCTTTGATTTTTGCATACTCAACATGGGATTGCTTATCTTGCTTGTAAGTTGTCCTAAATTTTACTCTATAGGCTTCAGGAACAAGCTCATAGGCCTTAAGAATCAAGCTCTTAACTACATCATAAATATCAGATTGATCCTGAGGCAAAGATGCATAAGTTACTTGAGCTTTACCGGTGAGAACAGTTTGAAGGAGTACTGGCCAATACTTTTTGGGCCAATTAAAACCTGTAGCTACCCTCTCAAACAACTGAAAATACTTTGTTAAATCAGATTCATTAAAAGGAGGGACAAGTTTAACATTTTTAGCCACATCAAAATCATCAGAGCTAGATGATCCAGTTCCACCTTGTTTCATGCGATACTCATGGTCTGCCTGAATCCTGGCAAGTTCAATTTGTGCCTGTATCTGTGCCTCCTGAATACATGCCTGAGACTCCGCCTCCTTAGCCTGAGACTCCGCCTCCTTAGCCTGAGACTCAGCCTCCTTAGCACGTGCTTGAAATTCAGCCTCCTTAACACGAGCCTCCTGCAGGGCTAGCTGTAACTTAGCTAATTCAATCTGCGTTTGCTCATTTATAGGAGTTACATTAAACAAGCTTTTATTAATCATGCCAACAATTTGATCTTTAGAATGATGAGAGTGAACTGCAATTCCCAATTGTTGAGCAACAAGCTTAAGTTCATTCTTTGTTCTGTTTTCTACATCACACACTGTTTGCACATTTGACAAATAATCTTTGGCTTCATCAAGTGTAGTAATAGTAGACATCATGAATAAATCACAGTCACAAAATATCAAGCAATATCCTTATGATAATATCCTGAATATCCTGGCGAGGTCGCCAAATTTATGTTACGGAACAGAGAAAGATAATGTACCCTTTAAATGAGAATACTAAAAATCACTACTGTCCCGTAAAGTTCCAGGTTCGAAACAAAAGAGTTAGGTAAAATTACAAGTTAAAGTTTAATGCTCAAACTAACAACAAAACATTCAGGACTCATAAGGATAATGTAATGGCAAAAACAGGTTAAATATATGGTTAACTGCAATAGCCTCTATTAACACGAAATTAGCATGAGTAAATTTATCTAAGTCAGCCCTGTTAAAATGAGATACCAGATAATACTCAGTGAATGCCAGATATATTATTACAGATACAAAATATTATTAATGATGGCTGACAATAAGAACATTACATAAATTACAAAAACCTTACTAGGCCTAAGAATTAACCTTATGCTACACAGTACAAGAAAAATGCAACAACAGTTATACTCAAATTACACACAGATGCTAGATGGTTGGAGACTTCCTGAGCACTCACAATAATAATAACTGTACAGGGGAGGACAGAGATGTGAGCAAAATGAGGAGTAGATCTAAGTGGCAATTAATGTAGAGACTGAGCTCATTATATAGGGGCCGGCAGAGCTTGATACAACTTGTAAGAAGGACGCGCAAATGAAGACATGGGGACAAAGAGTTGACAATCCTGCTCTGAGCAACAGAAGGAACGACTTATTCTACTATAAGGGAGGACCGGGGGAGTGAGGTAGAACACGCTCGTGATCAAACATGCAGCATACTGTACGTTAGAATTACACAAAGGATGATGAAATCATAGGCTATGTAACAATATATATATATATATATATATATATATATATATATATATATATTACTCAGAATTGCATTTTTTTTCAGTTCTCCATAAACAGTATGTGACATACTGAGTATTTCACTCTGGATTAAACAAGTATTCGACTATTCTCGAACACACGTAGAAATTTCGGGGGAGGGGGGGCCTGGGCCCCCCTGCCCCCCCCCAGGCTGCGCCACTGAACATGAAAAGTCGGATCATTATACTGAAGATGTCAGTTAACGAGATGATCTAAGCAACCACTGGGGTATTAGTGCAAAATGTCATTATTATCACCAAGTACCTCACACATGTCCACTGCAATATGGGAAACGTTTCGTAAGTTGGGTGGTAGAGTCATCTGGGAGAATCCAACAATAAAAGGATACTTGATGCATTGGTCCCAGCAGGTCAGTGACAGAGGCTCGAACACATATTGGCAATAACATTGGGCCAATGAAAATGTCTAGCCGCTGGTAGCAAGGGGTTTCGTAACAACATCTTGCACACACACACACACACACACACACACACACACACACACACACACATGTATTTTCCATTTCGTTAATATCAACTTCACTAAACGATTAGACCACATGTCAGTCAATACACTTTTCTCATAGTTATAAATCTCTCTCTCTCTCTCAACACCTGGATTTTTATTGATCATAGCTGATTTTGTGTGTGTGTGTGTGTGTGTGTGTGTGTGTGTGTGTGTGTGTGCGGGAAGGGCAGTGAAAGTAGAAAGTACAGAAATTTCTCGTGCCTCTTGCTCTTCCGTCCAAAACACAGCTAAGAAAGATTTTTTTTTTAACCTTGAGTTCCTTTGTGAATCTCTGATCTGAATATCAGTAGGGAGGTGGCCCAGAGATATTTACGATGCCACCAGCCTTATAACGTCACCCACAGATCCTTACAATTTTTCATGACTCACGTCTCAGAGGTTGGAGGCTGAGTGGACTCTATGATTTATTTAGCCCTTATGTTCGTTTTGTATATACATTATATTCTTGCAACCATCAGACGAGTAAATTCTACTCAAGACTTAATGAAGGGTAGGTAATTTCTCCAGTTCGAAATGTCTAGGAGGCTGAATAAAATCATATGGTGTAAGCATTAATAGAACATAAAAGTGTCATCTTAGTGAAGCAGTTAACCTTTCGTATCTGTTAACTTTATAAGGAGGCTATTTTCCAAGTGTGGAGTAGAGGACAGTTCTCATGCGTTAGAAGCTTATGTCAACAGGGAAGATTAGAGGCATTTCATCTGAGCATCTCACATTTGACAGATTCCTTTCAGTGCATTGATCTAACTTTTTTTTTAACTAAGTTACCTGGTTTCTCAAGTTTTGGTGTACAAACTGTGCGAAGCACAATTCTTTGGCAGGACTGAGGCCTCGGCCACACGAAGCCCAAAACATAGCACAAAACATTACTGGTATCATGTCTGGAACATACTACATACATGCGTCTGAACAAGCCACAAACATGATGGTAAACCTGCCGTCCAGTTTACCTTCAAAATGCTGCAAACACAGATTCGATCAAGTTCAAAACATCATGACAGTCCACACAAGGGCACAGCTGGCATTTACCGTTGACATGGCAGAGGAGGAGGATCTCCTACTAGCAACAGCTGCAACAGTTGTTATATGTGGTTACAGACACAAACGCCATCGCCGATACTGGGTACGTCCCTCATTAAAGATGGGAAATGAACACAGGGAGATGTTATATAATGAGATGGCGTTTGACAATGCGGGACTACTGCCCCAACACATCAGTGATAGTGGGGCATTTAAATATTTTTTACATATGTCTGCATCGGATTTTGAAGTGCTCCTAACTAAAATAGCTCCCATAGTTAAGAAAGAAAACAGCAGTTTCTTGTCCGCTGAGTAAGAGAATGCCCAACAAGAGAGTGTTTGCCCCCTCACTTGTTCCCGGCCACGAAACGTCCACACTGTAGTGTCTTGAAGCATGTTCGGGGGTATGAACGTCCAAACGAGAGATGTCGAACGTGAATGCAACATGACCGTAGCAATGTTTCGAACATGCCTCAAAACATGTTTTTGTACCGTGTGGCCGAGCGCTAAGTAGAGAATGGTGTTATTCTACATAAACCACAGAAATGATGTTGTTAAGAAGCAGGATTTGGTAGTTAGGTAGCCTGGAAGGTTCTCACTGTTTCCTGATGTTTCTCGTACCCTAGTTCCATTACAAGTCAGAGTTGCCAGTTAGCCTGCTGTTTGTGAATGTAGTTATTTTGTAAATTGTACATTAATTTTTGTGCTATTTTTCTCTATAACGTTTTATTTGTATGATTGTTTGTTAAATTGTGTAATTAAATTTAAGTTGTACACTAAATAATTCGAAGTGTCATGTAGTGTAAGAAAACTCTGGCATGTTTTGGATGTCTCCAAGTTGGTAACTGTTGTAACCAATGCTCTTTCTGTGGGATACACTAGAACTATGGAGAAACATAGAACACCCTAGAATATAGGAAGCTTATGTAAGGATGGGGAAGAGACTAAAGCAGGTTCAGTCAGTTTTCAGTGCAGTCTGAGTGTAGTTCAGTGTCAGTGCAGTTTGTATATTTTCGGTGCTTGTGAAAATAGTTAAGTGTTGTTGGCAAACAGTGAAGTGTTATTGTAATTTATATACTTTCGGTACTCGTGAAAATAGTGAAGTTGGAAAACATAAAGTGTAATTAATTGGAAAATAAAGACAGTGAAGTTAAGAAGCCAGTGTTTATTTTCACCTCAGCTGATCACAAAAGACTGACCATAGGAAGAACAACTCACTGGGCAACATCCTTCCTACACTGAACTACTGCTGTTGGAGCCTGTAGCAGTGTAGGATGGGGACGGAACAGTATTGTTCTCTTATGACTGTAAGATACAAAATGTTTTAATTAAAAATAATGAAAGTTTTAGTGTGGTAACTCCTTAAATCCTGATCGTCTGTCCTAAGCTAATTAAAATGCTCTAATGTGAAAAGAAAATATATAGCATCTAAGGTAATAGGTGGAAATATATATAGTAAAGAATTTCACACACACACACACACACACACACACCATCAACAATTCTCATCACATGAATTCATGACAGCAATAGCCGCAGCTGCCAGTCACAGACAAAAAACAAACTTGGAACCATCATCGAACATTAACTACAATAATTAGTAGAACAACAATCACAATAATACCCAGACATCAAAAAATCAAAATTACACTCTAAAAACAATAGCAATCAACACCTTCAGAAAGACCACCATATCCATGAAAACAAATTATTCACAAAGAAAATTTGAGATATGACAGCCATAGAGCAAGAAAGGCGGAAAAAAAAGTATCACAGGCAAAGAGTAATACAGGAACCACACTATCCCGTCACCACCATCAACACCATCACATCCACACCACCACCAACCACCAGAACCATTACATCCACCACAACCACCACATTCACCACAACCATCACATCCACCACAACCATCACATCCACCACATCCACCACAGCCATCACATCCACACCACCACCAAACACCAGAACCATTTCATCCACCACAACCACCTCATTCATCACAACCATCACATCCACCACAACCATCACAACCATCACATCCACCACAACCACCACATCCACCACAGCCACCACATCCACAACAACAACCACATCCACCACTACCATCGCATCCACCACAACCACCACATCCACCACAACCACCACAGCCATCACATCCACCACAACCACCACAACCATCGCATCCACCACAACCACCACAACCATCGCATCCACCACAACCACCACATGCACCACATTCACCACAACCATCACATCCATCACATCCACCACAACCACAACATCCACCACAGTCATCACATCCACCACAACCACCACATCCACCACAACCATCGCATCCACCACAACCATCGCATCCACCACAACCACCACATCCACCACAACCACCACATCCACCACAACCATCACATCCACCACAACCACCACAACCACCACATCCACCACAGCCATCACATCCACCACAATCATCAATCTACCACAACCTCACATCCACCACAACCACCACATTCACCACAACCACCACATCCATCACATCCACCACAACCACCACAGCCATCACATCCACCACAACCACGAAATCCACCACAACCACCACAACCATCACATCCACCACAACCATCGCATCCACCACAACCACCACATCCACCACAACCACCACATCCACCACATCCACCACAACCACCACATCCACCACAGCCATCACATCCACCACAACCACCCATCCACCACAACCACCCATCCACCACAACCACCCATCCACCACAACCTCACATCCACCACAACCACCAGATTCACCACAACCACCAGATTCACCACAACCACCAGATTCACCACAACCACCACAGCCATCACATCTACCACAACCACCACAGCCATCACATCCACCACAACCATCACATTCACCACAGCCACCACAACCATCACATTCACCACAACCATTGCATCCACCACAACCATTGCATCCACCACAACCATCACATCCACCACTACCACTACCTCCACCACAACCACCACATCAACCACAACCATCACAACCACCACATCCACCACAACCGTCACAACCATCACATCCACCACAACCATCACATCCACCACAACCACCACATCCACCACAACCACCACGTCCACCACAGCCACCACATCCACCACAACCACCACATCCACCACAACCACAACATCCACCACAACCATCATATCCACCACAACCACCACATCCACCACAACCACAACATCCACCACAACCACCACATCCACCACAACCACCACATCCACCACAACCACCACAACATCCACGTCCACCACAACCATCACATCCACCACAACCATCACATCCACCACAACCACCACATCCACCACAACCATCACAACCACCACATCCACCACAACCACCACATCCACCACATCCACCATAACCATCACATTCACACACAACCACCACAACCATCACATCCACCACAACCACCACATCCACCACAACCATGACAACCACCACATCCACCACAACCACCACATCCACCACAACCACCACAACCACCACATCCACCACAACCACCACATCCACCACAACCACCACATCCACCACATCCACCACATCCACCACAACCACCACATTCACCACATCCACCACATCCACCACAACCACCACAACCACCACATCCACCACATCCACCACAACCACCACATCCACCACAACCACCACATCCACCACAACCACCACATCCACCACAACCACCACAACCACCACATCCACCACAACCACCATATCCACCACAACCACAACATCACCACAGCCATCACATCCACCATAACCACCACATCCACCACAACCACCACATCCGCCACAACCATCACATCCACCACAACTATCATATCCACCAAAACCACCACATCTTCCACAACCACCACGTCCACCACAACCATCACATCCACCACAATGACCACATCCACCACAAACATCAAATCCACCACAACCACCACATCCACCACAACCATCACATCCATCACATCCACCACAACCACCACAAACATCACCTCCACCACAACAACCATAAGCACCACAACCATCACATCCTCCACATCCACCTCATCAACCACAACCACCACAACCACCACATCCACCACAACCACCACATCCACCACAACCACCACATCCACCACAACCATCACATCCACCACAACCACCACATCCACCACAACCACCACATCCACCACAACCACCACATCCACCACAATCACCTCATCCACCACAACCACCACAATCACCTCATCCACCACAACCACCACAATCACCTCATCCACCACAACCACCACAATCACCTCATCCACCACAACCAGCACACCCACCACAACCAGCACATCCACCACAACCACTGCATCCACCACATCCACCACACCCATCGCATTCATCACAATCATCACATCCACTACAACCATTGCATCCACCACAACCTCCAACCACCATAACTATCACATCCACCACAACCAGCAGCCACATGAACCATGACCTCCACCACAACCATCAGGTCCACCACAACCACCACAACTATCAAATCTACCACAACCATCACATCCACCACAAGCACCACATCCACCACAACTACCACAACTATCACATCCACCACATCCACCACGACTACCACAACTATCACATCCACCACAACCACCACCTACACCACATCCATTGAGTCCATGATAACTATCACATCCATAAACATCACAATATCCACAGCAGCCATATTAATACCAAACAGTCTCAGTCAAGCCTAAACAGTTGATGCCAACCACACATATACAGTAATCACATATATAATCACACGTCCGCAGTCACACATACGGCTACAGTTATACGTCTACTGTTACAAGTTTTCAGTTATGTACTCAGTCACAGTCTATAACTGCACATATTGGCTACAGTCAAACTACTGGTCAAAACTGTGTCTACAGCCACACATAAAGACACGTCAATAGTCACTCGTTACATGTCACAGTCACATGTGTATAGTCACTAACACATACACTTCAATAGTCTCCTGTCACATTTATTCGTCTGCTGTGGCATATATTCATGTTTTTATCCACAGACAATCCCAAATCTACAGTCACACGTCCACAGCCACATGTCTACAGCCACACTTCTGTAATCATGTTATTACAGTTTCTCAGCTACTGTCAGACATCTACAGTCACAGTGACATTAACAGCCATACATTTACGGTCATAATAATTTTCTATTCACACTCGTATAGACGCATACAGTATCTGCAGCCTTGCTCTTAGTCACACGTCCATAGTCACTCACTGTCACAGTAAACATGCATTTACCACAAGCAATATATTAATCCTTCATTATAATGACGTCCTTCCAAGGTTTGAGCAAAAAGTCGTCTGGCAGTATCAAGAATATAGTTAAAAAGAAAAAGAAAAAGAGAGAGAGAGAGAGAGAGAGAGAGAGAGAGAGAGAGACCCCGTAACAAAAGGAAGAAAAGCATTTATCACATTCAAAAATTTTATCTGCCCCTTAACCGCGGGGCGTCACTTTTGTGACGCTTGGGAGCAAGGGATCATACCAAGGGGCATCACTTTTGTGATTCTGTGTTATTTTGAATTCGCCCGGGCTTTCAAGTGGTGGATTGTATCATCTATCAGTACTGCCAATGTCCAACACTAGTCAGCACTCCTAATCTCATCTGTACTCCCATCCATTGTTGACAATTTACCCATTTCTTCCCGTTCTTGACTCCCCTCCCTACCTCCCCTCCATTATCCTCTCCTCTCGTCTGCCTGGCCATGCTATGCTAAGTAAATCTTCCCTGGAATTTTCCACTGATTTCATCCATTGAAATAAACCCTATGCCCTGTTCTTATACCAAATAATATATACAAAAAAGAAATAAGGTAAGTGAGAGTGCCATACACCTGTAATTGGCTAATTATCACCTGACAACACCTCATGTGCACTCATTCGCTAATTTTTGCTGTTTATTTCCCCTTGAAATATGCTGTATAATCTATTCTCGTAATAAAAATATATATAAGAAAGGAGGGGAGAAGCCTAAGTGATACTTACATTCACCTGGAATTACCTAATTTATTATGTATTGTCCAGATTTCCAGCCAATCATTTCATAGCGTATATATTAGCAGCTGTCACCAGGCTGACATTGGCAGCATTGCACTCCCCCTAGGCAGGCCACCACACTGTATTCCATGCTAAGTAAATCTTCCCTGGAATTTTCCACTGATTTCGTCCATTGAAATAAGCCCTATGCCCTATCCTTATACCAAATAATATATACAAAAAAGAAATAAGGTAAGTGATAGTGCCATACACCTGGAATTGGCTAATTATCACCTGACAACACCTCACGTGCACTCGTTCGCTAATTTTCGCTGTTTATTTCCCCTTGAAATATGCCGTATAATCTATCCTCCTAATAAAAATATATATAAGGAAGGAAGGGAGAAGCCTAAGTGATATTTACATTCACCTGGAACTACCTAATTTATTATGTATTGTCTAGATTTCCTGCCAATCATTTCATAGTGTATATATTAACAGCTCTCACCAGGCTGACATTGGCAGAATTGCACTCCCCCTAGGCAGGCCACCACACTGTATTCAGTTTACTGTCGTCTTTCAAGGTGAAAGCACGTCGGATTCGCACTAAGTGACTGCTGTGGAACGTGAACTGGCTAATTTGTGAGTGAAAATGATAGAGAGTGACTACGATCTTTCTGGTGATTCTAAAACAGTGCAAGTGGAAATGTAAAAAATGTGTAAATAATGTGTAAACAGCAAGTGAAAGCAATGAATGTAAATATAAGTGAACAGTAGAAAATAGTTTCATAAGTTACTGCAAGTGACGGTGCCTAACAGTGTAAATAAAATAGAAATGTAAATAAAATAGAGAATGTAAATAGAAATGTAAATGAGTAGTAATATAAGAATACGGGTATACTTACTAGGAGTAATGAAAGTGAAAGTTTCACTCTAGCATGTATGAATACTATGAGTTATGAAAGTGAAGGTGAAAGTGACAGATTCACTCTCAACGCTAGTATACAGGACGAGAAAGTGAATGCTACGTATTTTACTGAAAGAGAAACTGAATGCCTAATGTGACTATAAACTACTATTACTGAAGGAAACTTATGGATAAAGACTGTAGATATAAATGTTATTATAATAATAGAAAAATAAAGTGTGAGTGTTTTTATGAATAATAAATGACAGAACACCAGCGGCAAACGATCGCAAGTGGGAAGGTCATATGCACTCGTCATTTTCATTGCTTTCACAGTGTTTTTTTTCTTTTGGAGTATGGATTCCAAACTATTTGAGAATCATAGAATAGTGTTTCTAGTGATAATATCAGGCTGTGGTAATCATATTATGGGATGTTGGGAACTGTAAAGTGGAGACTTCGTTACCCAACTTCAGAGGTCTCCACAAGTCCTACGGTACTCGAAGAAGGCTCAGCAAACATCGCAGGAGAAAGCTGAAGGTATGTGCCAAAAGCAAATGTAATTTTAATATTCTAAGACTAATAACTGATTTTTGGCAAATATTTTTAGAGAGTCTGTCAGAGAGCGAATATCCCCGCGGGACACGGAAGTCAAAGCAAAACAAGCCCGCGGTTTAGGGGTTAACAGCCACACATTTACGGTCATAATAATTTTCCATTCACACTCATATAGACGCAT
The DNA here is from genome assembly GCF_032717465.1 of Coenobita brevimanus. NCBI lineage: Eukaryota > Metazoa > Arthropoda > Malacostraca > Decapoda > Coenobitidae > Coenobita > Coenobita brevimanus. The sequence goes on from NC_136980.1 coordinate 30,044,229, forward strand.
ACAGTATCTGCAGCTTTGCTCTTAGTCACACGTCTACAGTCACTCACTGTCATAGTTAACATTAATTTACCACAAGCAAAATGTTAATCCTTCATTATAATGACGTCCTTTCAAGGTTTGAGCAAAAAGTCGTCTGGCGATATCAAGAATATAGTTTAAAAAAAAAGAAAAAAGAAAAAGAGAGAGAGAGAGTCCCCCTAACAAAAGGAAGAAAAGCATTTACCACATTCAAAATTTTTATCTGGACAGGTACAGGATAAACCATGAACAGCAGTCACAATCACTGCCAAAGCTGCTGTCAGTTACAACGCCCACTTTTAAAACCAGACATAACATAGAATAACATTATTGAAAAGCCTCACCCACTCTTTTTCGCCCATCCTCCCCACATTTTTTTTTTTCACCCACCGGTAAGTTGTTTCTCCTCTGTCCTCCCAACACTCACCTCCCCACAACCTGTCACCAAGGCTCTTCCACCAGATATCATCATCATCATCATCACAAATAACTTTCTTATTATCAGCAGCATCCGTATCATCATCATCATCATCATCATCATCATCATCACAATTACCATTCTCCTCATCCGCCTCGTCCTCATCACTATCATACAATCATCATCTTCATCTCAGTTACCATCTTCCTCCTCTTCCGTTTCTTCCTCCTTCTCATCATCATCATAGTCCTCCTTCTCCTCCTCCTCTTTATCATCATCTGAACCCCATTTATATGACAGCATTACATAAAGAAACACGACACTCAGAACAGGTACAACCACGATCGTAACAACCATCCACAATATCCAGTACCATAACAATCTACAAAATAACCAATTTGCATCATAAAGACTGAGATTTCAATATCACACAACAAGCACAAAAAACAGCAGCATTGTTCCACAGTAGATCTCCGGGGGAGGGGGCAGCCCTCGGGGAGTCTCACCCTGGTCTGGATGGAGATGTACCACTGTACCGAATTTTGTGTTCCTAGATAAAAAAAAAAAAAAAAAAAAAAAAAAGTCCATGCACATCTGTTTTGGCCTCGACATCTGAGGGCGGCACTGGTCCTGAAGGAGCAGGGGGGGGGGGAGGGAGGACTTTCGGGCTTCGCAGCCTGCATAAAAGCTGGTCCAAGTGGAAATATCCTACTCCGCCAAACTATGCGCTCCTACGTAGAAAGTTTATTTGACACTCAAGGGGGAATCCCCCCCCCACCGTGTGAATAGAGAGTGATCCAACCTACATTACATCTGGACCAGGTGGAGGTCTATCACTGTGCAAATTTTTGTTTTTCGAGGTGATTTCTTTCTCCTTGTTGCCAGAACACACGTTCAATTAAAACCACTTTTTGCTCTTCCGTCTCAGCCCTAAATGAATACCGTCCCTCGCCAAGCCTGTGGAGTGGAAAAAACACGTATCACCTAGGAAATTGACAATAACAGCCATCTACAGTAACCACAACCATTAACCACAATAACAGCCACAACAACTTTGTTTACACAACCTAACACACACGACCACAAATGCCTACCCCACCAGTACACTACGTACAACCGTGAATGTAACAGCAACAATTGCCACAATTATATCGAGGTACAGTAACAACCACGTCATACTCAACTTGACTCAAAACATGCAACACCAGTAAGTGCTATGATCATAGACGTAAGTGAATAACAAACGCAACAGACTACGAGTACTGTATCTTCCTTAATTAGTCATTAAATTTGTAATTACAAGTACATATAACACACAAATAAATAAAACGAAAGCATTCTGGGGCAGTCTACTCTAGAGGAGGTTAGTCTGTAACGCCAGTCGAGCAGGGCAGTACTCCCGAGGTGGATGGAAAGCTGATGACAGGGAGAGCTGGAGCTCCCGTTTCATCAGCCCTCAGGACTAGTTCCTGACCATCCCCCTTTGCTGAACTTTTCCAGTGTCTCAGTAACACAGAGAGTAGGCCAGCATGCTCTCCAATACAAATTTCTCTAAGTATTTACACCAAACTACATGCACAGTACACACTGCACTTCCTTTTCCAAAATTCAAAAAAATCATGGCTACTCAACACTCAGCCTCGGAGTCCGCAGAGAGGGGGAACATAAATGCCTCCACTTTCCGCCCCTCTCCCGGTGATGACTTGAGCTGCCTGGAACCACTGTCTGACTCACTTCTTTTTCAATTCTGCAACATTCGCAGCCTTTCCTCTAACTTTCGCTCTGTTTAACACCACCTCTCCTCCTCTAAACCACACCTTCTCTTTCTAACTGAGACTCAGCAGTCTGAAGCAACTGACAGCAAACCCTTTTCTGTATCCTCCTACTTTCTTTATACTCAATTCAAAGCCAAAGGTGGATGTTGTGTATATATACGCAACGACTTATCTTGCTCTCGTGTTTCAGAACTCGATTCTTCTGAATTCTCTACATTCTGGCTTCGGCTTTCCTGTCATTCTCTGACTAATTATATCTGTGCTGTTTACTTATCCCCTAATTCTACTGACTATCAAAAATTCTTTGACTATCTTACTTCTACGATGGAACACATTCTATCCATTTCTCCTTTCTCTGAAATCTCCATTTTAGGTGATTTCAATGTTCTCCACCACCTTTGGCTCTCCTCTCCTTTCACTGATCCACCTGGTGAACAAGCCAACATCTTTTCTATCCTTAATGACCTAGAAAAGCTTGTACAGTACCCTACTCGTATCCCAGACCGCCTTGGAAAGCGCTCCAACATACCTGACCTCTTCCTTACAACTAATCCTTCTGCTTACACTGTTAATCTTTTCTCTCCGTTGGGCTCCTCTGATCACAACCTTATCACCTTAACGTGTCCTATCACTCTGGTACAGCCTGTGGACCCTCCAAAGAAACGTTGTCTGTGGCATTTTGGAGCTGCAGATTGGGAGGCCCTCAGGCAGTACTTCTTTGATTTTCCATGGAATGCTTTTTGCTTCCATGGTCGGGAGCCATCTGAGTGTGCCTTATGCATTATGGAGGTTATTCTTTCGGGCATGGAAGCATACATTCCTTTCTCGTATCCTTTGTCTAACGCAAGATAGCCTTGGTTTAATGACGTTTGTTCTAATGCTGTCGGCAACAAGGAGAGGGCCTATAAAAGGTACTGGAGCCAACCCAGCCGTGAATCACATCATCTTTACGATTCCGCCCGGAATCGTGCTAAGGCTGTTCTTCGCTCTGCTAAAAATAATTTCATCCGTACTAAATGCTCTCAACTCTCTAACTCGAATTCTTCCCACTCCTTCTGGCACCTTGCCAATAACCTTTCGAACAACTTTACCTCATCATCCTTCCCTCTTCTTTTCTACTCTGATGGTTCTGTAGCTATTTCTTCTACTGATAAAGCAGATCTCTTCGCTCAGAGTTTCTCCTCCAATTCCACCTTAGATGATTCCGGTGCTGTTCCTCCATCACTTCCCCCCTCTGACTTCCTCATGGCTGACATTAAAATTTCTTCAGCTGATGTATGTTCTGCCATCACTGGCCTCAATACTAACAAGGCATATGGTCCTGGTGGAATCCCTCCAGTTGTTCTCAAGAACTGTGCTTCTGTGCTTACACCCTGCCTAGGTAAACTCTTTCGCCTTTGTCTGTCAACTTGTACCTTTCCTTCTTGCTGGAAGTTTGCTCCCATTCAGCCAGTCCCAACGAAGGGTGACCATTCCCAACCCTCTAACTATCGTCCAATTGCTTTAACATCCTGTATTTCAAAAGTTATCGAGTCACTTCTTAATAGAACTATTTTTCCTATCACAACCTGCTTTCTGATGGTCAGTACGGGTTCCATTGGGGACGCTCCACTGGCGATCTTCTCACCTATCTTTCAGACTCCTGGTCATCCTCCTTTCGGGACTTTGGCGAAAGCTTTGCCTTTGCGCTTGACATCTCAAAGGCTTTCGGTCGAGTCTGGCATAAAGCTTTAATTTCAAAACAGCGCTCTTACGGTTCCTATCCTTCTATCTGTGCCTTCAACTCTAGGTTCCTTTCTGGTCGTTCTGTTGCCACTGTTGTAGACGGCCATTGTTCTTCTCCTAGATTTATCAACAGTGGTGTTCCTCAGGGCTCTGTCCTATCACCAACTCTCTTCCTTTTATTCATCAATGACCTTCTAAGCTGTACATCTAACCCTATCCACTCATATGCTGATGACTCCACCCTTCACCTTTCCATTCGGTTCCCACAACGTCCATCTCAACAAACAAGGGATGAGGCTATGGCACACCTAATGTCTGACTTGGCTTGTATCTCTGACTGGGGTAAAAATAATCTGGTTGTTATAATGCATCTAAGACTCAGTTCTTACACCTATCAACCTGACAAAATTTTGCACGGGTATACCCACTAATGTTTAACAATATTCAGCTTAGTCCTGCTTCATCCTTGAACATGCTTGGGGTTTCATTTACTCGGGACTCATCTTGGAAAGATCGTGTTACATCTCCTGTGAAATCTGCTTCCAAGAGATTAGGTGTGCTAAGCCGACTCCATTCCTTCTTTACCCCTGCACAAATGTTGACTCTATACAGGGTTTTTATCCACCCCTGTGTGGAGTACAGCTCTCATGTGTGGGGAGGCTTCCAACATACAGGTCTTCTCCATAGGATGGAGTCAAAGGCTTTTCGTCTCATTAACTCTCCTCCTCTTACTGACTCCCTTCAACCCCTCTCTCTTCGCCGCACTGTTCCACCTTTATCTCTTTTCTATCGCTACTTCAATGGTCACTGCTCCTCTGAACTGTCTGCATGCATTCCTCCATCTCTACGACGGGCGCCTAGCACCCGTCTAGCAGCAAACTCTCATCCCTTTTCTGTCCAACTCTCTAATGCAAGAGTTAACCGTTACTCCCAGTCCTTCATTTATGCAACAGGTCAACTCTGGAACTGTCTCCCTCTGTCTGTAGTTCCTGCTTCCTATGATCTCTAGTCTATCAAACGCAGTGTGTCCAGGCATCTCGGAATGATCGGATCTTGAATTTGGCTCTCTCTTGTGTTTTGTTTTTCTCTTGGAGGGAACTGTTATTGTGGACTCATGGCCTTTGGTTCCTTCTTCCTTGCATACAAAAAAAAAAAAAAAAAGAATGATAATCCCCTGTCAAAATGCTGTATGTTGTTGGATAAGTTGCCAGCAAAATAATTTGAAGACAATTTGCAAAACTCTACGGAATTCAGTCACCGCGTTTTGCAAAAAGTCAATCTATATATAAAATGGGACAAAAACATTCGAAGTTCGAATGCTAAGCACCCGTCATAATATGTTTTTGGTTAAGGTACAAGCTACCTACAAAACAAATTTGAAGACGAGTTATTGGCAACACATACACACACACACACACAAAGAGAGGTGACAAAGACGTAAGGTAATTCAGTTTCTCAAATAGGGCAATTGATCAGTGGAATGCACTACCGAATGAAATAGTTTGTGCCAAAACTATTCATAATTTTAAGGATATCTATGATAAAAATTATTTAATACACGTGAGTGTACGAGCATTACTTATTCCTGTAAAGATACAATTAGGTAAGGTAAGGAACGAACGCACACACACACACACACACACACACACACACACCGACAAGAACTATATTGCTAGAGGTGGACGAAAAAAAATCGCAAAACTCTGCGGAATTCAGTCAAAGCGTTTCACAAAAAGCCAATCCATATGACAAAAATATATGGCAGCTGGCATTCTATAGTCTTTGATCAAATCCTAACGAAATGTAATAGACTTCTGCCCAATCTCATGGTTGATAATTCCAGAAACTTTAGTGAAAATTCGTCATAACTTTTAGAGATATTTTGGCATCACACACACACACACACACACACACACACACACACACACACACACACACACACACACACACACACACGCACGCTCACACACACACACACGCACGCTCACACACACACACACACACACACTCACACACACACACACACACGCACACACACAGAAAAATTGTATCGCCTCGCCTTGTTAAAGGCGGACGATAATAATACCTGCAATATAAGGCACAGCAGTCAATCACAGTAAACACAATCATGTTATAACAGTTGCCACACAAATCCCAATCACACAGCACTTACATTAAAAACACCTACAAGCACTACAAGCATAACTCTCAGCAAAATAACCACAAAAACTACTATAATAACAAGAAACATAACCACATCGACAAATGCCATATTCCCACTTAAATCTCGAGCAACAGAAGCAACAATTTCAACAGGTACTATCGCAGCTGCTACGCTCAAGATTGCTCTCGGGCTTAGGTAGTTGTTTCATTATGATATCCTCTACAGCCTTTACCGCAGAACTTATTACCACAACAACCACGACCACAGCAACTGCCACCAGCAACCATTACAACAATAACTATTACCACAAAAACCACTGCCACAACAACCATTACCATGACAATCATAATCATAACTATTACTACCATCACAACATCCGCCATTGCAATAACCAGAATAATATCATTACCACAACAACAACAACCATTACAGCACTTACTCTAACAACCACGATCACATTACGAGATCTGTTTAGAAAGTATCCGACCTTAGGCTCTAAAAATAAATAAATAAATAAATAGCTAACGTGTTGAGCTAGGACACTAATCTCCCTCCAAGAGGCCCCTTCTGACTTGACACACGTAGCCCAGCGTTCTTACCACCGCCTGAAACATTTTTCAAAGTCGGTTTTCTGTATTTCCTGCAGGTGTTTCATCGCATACGTCATGATCTCTTCTCTCGGGTTAACGTTGCTCAAGACATGTTGGAGTGTGGAAATCGCGATCCAGACTCTGAAAACTGTTATCGCTGGAGACGAGACTTGGTTGTATGAGCGCGACCCAGAAACCAAAGCACCCAGTCGTCCCAGCGGATGCATGCAGGGTCCTTTCAGGCAAAAGAACCACGACAGGTCCCCAGCAAGGCGAAATGCACTCTCATGTTGACAGTTATTTTTCTACTCCAGTGGTTTTGTGCATTACAAATACGTCGAAGTAGTAATGTCTGATGACAGACGTGTCATCAGACATTACTACCTCGACGTTATCCGTCGTCTTCATGACGCAGTTCGTCAGAAAAGACGAAAGCAGCAAGTTGGAAGCTGCACCATGAAAATGCCCCTGCTCACTCTTCTCAACTGATTCAGGAATTTTTGGCCAAGTACAACATCCCGCAGGTGCGGCAGACTCCCTACTCACCAGACATAACTCCTTGCGACTTTTGGTTATTCCCCAAGCTCAAAGCTCTGCTGAAGGCTTCCCGAGATGAGACGAGAGAAGAGATCATGATGAATGCGACGAAGCAACCGCAGGAGGTACTGAAAACCGACTTTGAAAAATGTTTTAGGCAGTGGAAAGAGCGCTGAGCTACGTGTGTCGAGTCAGAAGAGGCCTACTTTGAAGGGGGTTAGTGCCTTAGCTCAACAGCTTAGCTATTTATTTTATTATATTCTGAAGTTGGGTACTTTCTGAACAGACAACGTACTGTAAGAGCAACAACTTGTCATAACAACGAAATTACAACATGCAAAAGCAGAATCGCATATCATCCACAATATTTACAACCACGAAATCACAAACACAGCAATCACCCACAACCAAAACAACAACAAACGAAAATATTACACCCAACACAAAACACACACAGTACCCTTAGCAGCTGTGGCAATCAGACACAATAAACACAATCATAACAGCTTACAAGAGGGACCACAACGACTCATTAAAACCGTGACTAAAGTAAGCATAACATACAACTAAATGAAGCACCACCATATATCCACGATTATAGCAACCAAACATAATACTCACCGTTGCACCAAACTGCAATAACAACCGCAATGGAACACACACACACACACACACACACACGCAGAAAAACAAGGTGTACCTATATTATTTACAGCCAAACACGCAAATGAGCATAATACCCTACAACACTGTTCAGTGCTATATAAGAGCACAGGTACACTCACAGAGGCAGTAATCTGACCAGAAGTTTCTACCGTTATGGAAGCCGCAATAATATCAGTCATTATGTCAGCCGATACAATGTAGACATTTATCATACAGTCGTAATCACATCATTATCAGACATAATTACAACTACAGTCATGGGAAAACCCAGATAACAAGCTGGACTTATTACCACGGCAACGAGCACTAACAATATATTAAACCACAACAATAATCACTACAGAACTACTTTTATTCTGACCTCCACCACAACCGCAACCACAAGAGCAACCACATAATCAATATTACTTCACCCACCACCACCACCACAACAGGAAGCAATGACAAGGCACAGCAAACCCGTCCCCGGTAGTCATATTAGTGCTGATGCATAAACACAACGGGAAAATCTAGTCAAAGATGTCACATATCAAATTAGGAGTTAATAAGGTGAAAACTGACGATTTTATGCCCGCACTAGACACTGATCCCCCTACTTCTTACTGGGGGTGACCCCCCTGATATAATAAGGCATGTTATAAGATACAGATTTGAAAGACGCACCTTTAGGTTTTTGTTTCATGTCGATATGACGAATATGAAAGGAGTTATGGCGAAAAAACGATTTTTTACTTCTCTTTTTTTACATATTTTGGGGCCTTGGCCCAGTTTGGCCCAAAATTTAACCAGGTGATCAAAAAGTCATAGCCCATCATCCCTGTGATTTTAATCAAAATCGCACTTGTAGTTTTCGCGTAATGTTGTTAACTGACAGACAGACAAATAGAAAAATCGAGGGAAAATAATACCCATACCCGAGCACCTCTGGGGTGGGACCTAGTAACAATCACAAGAACCAAATAATGTCACTGCATCCACCATCACAACAGCAATCACAGCAGCAAACAAAACCGTCACAAAAATAAACACTATTACAACAATCACTACAGCAGCAACTACTATTCCCACTACCACCTCCATTTCAAACCCATCCACCATAACAAGTACCACAGCAACCACCACCACCACAATAACTACATTCACAACAACAATGACTAAGACACTCAGCATCATAGCAACCATCTCACAAAGAGATGTGTCTGACGGGTCATAATACTGTACTGGTATTCCTGATAACGAAGTTCGAATCCTAGTGCTTCCATGGGAACTATAACTGGCATAAGGTTGACTAGTAACTACAGTGATTTTTTAACGATGGTCGAGTCTATTCAGCTCATCTGGTGGTCAAATGTAGCCAGACTGGATGGTTAATTTGACTCGTAAACAAGGCCACTCAATCCTGCCTCATAACTACCTTAAAACATTGGCTTTAATGCCACCTTATGAGAGTGGACCAGTTCCGTCAGGCAAATATTAAAAAGACTTAACTGCTCTACTGTAAGCCCAGTGACACGCCATAAAAACACTTTGGCGGTTGGCTGGTAATTATAATTACCAGCCAACCGCCAGGGTCTCCACCACATACCACCTGGAGACCAGTAAAGGCCATCTGTTGCTACACAATGGAAGCAACGACTCCTGGGCTGCAGGGAACGGACTGGCTAGTCTATACTCATGGATTGTTGCATAAAAAACCCACCTCCATATCAGTTACCATCACACCAACCACAACATTCAAACAGCATCACCACAACATCCACCACCACATCAAGAAACAACACAGCAACCATCAACACTAATTATTTCAACTACAAACATTAGCAAAGGAAACCATGTCCATGGTACTCACCACCACCGAAACCATCACAGCTACAACCACCAACACTACCACCACATCACAACAGGAACCATCATCACAACCACTACATCACAACAACCACCACCACCACAACCACCACCACCATCACCACAACAGCATAGACCTCGTAGTCAAGTGATTACAAGTATTTTTCATAATACCTTTAATTGCAAAGGAGATAACTGTAAGGTAACAATATTATGCCGTGTTAATAGTCCTACATTAGACTGAATCATCTTACCCTTCTCGCCTGTTGTGGGGAAAAATATGATTATGTGATTATGACAGTAATCCTCGCTACCTTCAAACTGTCATAATCTGCTCATGAAGGACTCTCTTTGGCTTTTATCTTTTCTACCTTCAGACGACTTTTCACCCTAAGCCTCCTAAGTTGGAATTTCGTGGCGCAAGGACTAAATTTTCTATTGATCCTTTCTCTATGAGTCTACGAGGTTGATTTTTCTGCGTTATGCCCGTTGGTGATTCTACTTTTGTGTCTTCTCGTACTTATCCCTAAATTCCATCCATCCAAAGCATTAAGAGGGTAGTAGGTGATGATGATGATGATGATGATGATGATGATTGATGGTTATCATGATGATAATGGTTTTCGTTACCACCAAGCGATTGCATACGGCTGAGCAAAGGCCTTCTCTTATTGTTATTTTTCTGTAAACGATTATAACCCACTGAGGAAGGATCCTTGCCTTATATATTTCACCAATTTCCAGATATTCATTTTCAGTAAAGGAAAAACCTGTGCTACTGCAGGTGATAGAAATAATCTCAATTCATCCATTCCCTTTTACGGTTCCCTATCCTATTCACACTGTACTATAATGCCTTTAACACGGTCCAGATTTTAGTTTTTTGCTGCTTATTCCTTCTAGATTTGTGGCAGAAACAAAAGACACCTACAGCTCTACATCCTTTTCATTGCACTTCCTCGTGACTAGCACATTCTAGTATTAATCTACTGTATTGTTACATCTCAGATTTCAAGGAGAGATGGATTTTTTTTGCCAAGGTAGATTGAAAAACCTTTGTGGTACCGTTTTATTCCGCCCAGGAGAGGCTCCTCATAGTGAAGGATTTAGAAACGATTCCCATCAAATTTTTCGTCACGATGAAGTTTATGTTTTATTGTAATGTGAAAGGTTTACTTTACTGCATCCCTGCTTCTTCTGATGATCCTACACACTCCATATGGTCGTGGGGAAAGAGTTATAATGATGATGATGATGATGATGATGATGATGATAATAATGATGATACTTGCCACATCCATCCGATTATATTCAGCTCAGAAAGTACACTCCCGTAGTAAAGGCTTAATTAAATCCAGGTATCGCGATGGAGGACAAAGCAAGAGGCAAGATTGAACACTTCATGTGATGGTTGTGGTGGTGGTGGAGGCAATACCCTTCCGTCAGTGGCATCGTTTCAACAATAGCACCATCACCACGAACATAACAGAGAAACAACAGTCACCGGCACAGCAATAACACTATTATAACACTGCCTCTCTCCCACCCGTGCAATTGGGCCTGTCACTGTGCCAACAGCCGACACGCACTACCCTCACATCCCAACACCAGGCCCGGAGATCTGGTCAATGGGTGGCGGGGTTGGTCACAGTTATAAAGGACCATAGCCAATTTCTACGGTAATCTATTTTACGCAACAGGAAAGGTTTAATTTTGAGTATTTTTCATTTTAGTGTATTAATATTGGTTGTGAAATGTTTGGTAGATGTATGAATGAAGTTGAAATTTTAAAGAAATAATATAATATAGAACTTAAGTCCACGAATGTATATAAATATGAACCCTAGTCAGTGGGTGGTGTAGGCGTTGATGGTGACTCGAATGGATCAACGAATTTAATTGCCTCGGTGCAGTAGCTGAATTGGAGAGTAGTGAGGCTCAAGGCAGAAAGGTGGTCTGTGATACGAAGGCCTTGATAAGAAACAGAGGAATGAGTAAAGATCCTGCTTAAGGTGTGTTGAGAATGCTACGTGAGGTGTGTTAGGAATGAGTAAGGATTTTGCGTGAGGAGTGTTAGGAATGGGTAAGGGTGCTGCGTGAGATGTGGTAGAAATAAGTAAAGGTGATGCGTGAGGTGTGTTAGGAATAAGTAGGGATACTATATGAGGTGTGCTAGTGCCCACAATATCGTGTGAGTGTCAGCCGTGGGCATAGCACAAGTTTGAGAAGACAATTACAAACAGTGAAAATGGAACTCTTATGCAATACATGAGGATGGCGTAGACTGAATATGATGATGATAATAATATATATATATATATATATATATATATATATATATATATATATATATATATATATATATATATATATATATATATATACACTACAATGGATATGCTTGGGAGGGTGATTTAAGATGTAAGGAGGTACTGTAGGCAAGGAAAATGGTAGATAAGCATGACAAAATAAATGCTTTGTGCAAAAGCGTGGTATGAAGGGTGAAGCTAAGGCGTTGACAAGAGATAACTGATGGATGGAGTAGCATGAAGATGGACATGACAAGAAGTGCTCTCCTTTTTAATTAGTGACTAACAAAATGACTTCATCCCAGGTGCATTTATATGAAACCCATAAGAAATTAAATAAGCAAAAAAAGTGAAATAGTATTTGTTTTCAAATTGGAGCCAGGATTTAAAGAGGCTGAATGACAGATTGTGTCGTCCATTTCACGGAGCACATCATTTGAGTTCCATTACCTTTGGGCTTCATGATGCTTTGTTTCTCGTTCCTTCCTCACCCCATCTCTTTGGTGGGATGTAGAGTTTGAATGATAATGGTGGTGGTGGTAATCTAGGTGACGATGATGATGATAATGATGATGATGATGATGACACATTTAACCACTTGTAATCTACCGTAATTTACCAAGCATAAAGGAGGTCAAAGTAAGTTCTCACCATCCATAAAAATTCTAGCTTTCCTATGACACTGTTTAAAAATTTTCATGCATTTAAACGACAAACTGTTTATTCAGCGGAGGCAAATGTTATCTATTGATTTGTCGCCCAACCCATTAATGCCCATCAGGGGTATAACGATCTTGGGCTGGGCTATTAACTCTTGATATGCTAATATCAAAGTAGTGTCAAAAAATTGGAAAAATAAAAATAAAAAACAGATTAGGGGAAAACACAGGTCTTTTTCTCTAACCACGCGGCCGTATCCCTTCGCGTGTTTTAGCGGCGCTGATCTGGTAAAAATAAATAATAAATAAATCAATCATGTGATTATTGTTCATTAGGCTGATAACTTTCCCTCCACCTTTCGCCTGGCAAAAGCCAACGCCTCCTTCATCACCCTAACAATGGTCGTCTTCCGCTCTGCCTGCTGACGTAAATGGCCGATCATTATGGAAGGCAGTTGCCTCAATTGCCAGGCGCCGGGAAGCCATAATTGAATTCCAGACTGCGCTACGAGTAGCTTGCCCGACAACACCTGGGCGCCCACTGCTGCCTTTTATCATAGTCAAGTCGACATTTTTATTAAGCCAAAAACATATTTACAATATAATTTGCAAACAAAAATATAATGTTTGACAGGCTGAGCCTACTGAGAGTGGACGCTGTCCTTAAAGGCACCTGGTCAATTTGCACATTTGGATTTATTATTTACACTGGCTAAATGTTAGTTAATATACAACAATATTAATAGAGAAATTGAAATAATAATGGCAGAAGTAGTACGACAAATATAGTAAATAATAACAAAACGATAGTGAATCTGCAGTAATAATAATGATAATAAAAATAATAATAATAATAATAATAATAATAAGGGCCCAGTAATATTTAAATTTATACCTACTATCAGATTATTAGTAATGATTTAATTTAACCATCAAATTCTCAAAAACAATGAACATGTGTCAGATTATATGAAAAATTGTAAAGGATGGTTTATTTTGAAGTATAAATCACGATTGAAGAAATGAAGAATTTTGACAAACTAATACAACAACAACAACAACAATAATAATAATAATAATAATTATATAGAAGAAAAGTTACATGTTAACCATGATACAAGAGATAGTCTAGCAACGTTTTATTTACAATTACAGTAATGTCCAGTAAAGTCCACTGAAACATGCATCACGGGACACAGGCCGTACTGAGGTGTCCCTCAAAGATTTATTGAAAACTTTTAAACATGGGAGCCCCTGCATACAGCAAACACCAGAAGGAAAGCTGTTTATCAGATATTTTCGCCAAATTCCGCGACATGACTCCCGCCCCCGATCGCACCCTCTGGGAGACTGTTTAGTACCGAGACAAAAGATGATGTTTATATGCATATTTGATTGCAGATGCATTGTTCTTTTTCCGATTATTACTCAAGACAGTGGTTTCCAACCTCTTCTAATTCTCGCCACCCTCTCACTGAATGACATGTTCCCTGCGCCCCCCTTCCTCAAATACTGTATTTTACTGGCATAGTTGGCACATGTCAATAAATATCACAGATTCTTAATCTTTGAAATTGTTTATATATTTAGATAACTAGATTTCTTATTCATATCTGATATATTTTCTCTATATTTAGAAATTACTGAATTCCATCATAATTCATATTTTTCAAATATAATTACCCTCTTTATCAAGCCTTCGCGCCCCCCCAGGCAGTCCTTCGTGCCCCCCTAAGGGGGTGCGACCCACAGGTTGGAAACCACTGACTCAAAATATTATTCCAGATATTTACTTCTCAATAAATAATCTATGACTGTGACTGTTTTGTGGTCATAAAAGGAATTTTTAGTAAGCTACTATCTCGGAGATGATACCTATTAATGATATTAAATTGGAAATAGTCATTATGAATGGTGTTGTTTGAAGAGTTATACACAAACAAGGCCGAACAACGTTAGTTTTTATCATCCAGTCTTAAGACACCGAGCTTTTTAAACGAGCTAGCAGCATGATAATATCTTGGTAGGTGATCAGTTACTCATCTTCCTTTTGCACGACGGAGAAACGATTTAGTAACAGCTTCCCATTACCTACCCCCACAGTATTGCAGTAAAATTAATGGAAATATTAACGAATAATAAAGAAGCTTCAGTGTCTGGGTTGTCAGATTTTCTCGAATAAGATATAAAACTCCACACTGCTGACAGATTTTAAGTTGGAGATAACGAGAATGGAGTTGCCATGACAAACTCTCCTCAATTTGAACCCTCAGCAATTTTATACTGCTCACCTACTCAAGCTCCTGTTGGTCACCAAATCGGATACTTGGTTGGAGAATTATTGTTTTTTTGCTATTAAATGCAATATAGTTGGATTTATCTATACTGACTGTAAGTTTACTGGAAGATATCCAATATTTTATACTTGCCAGGTTGTTATTAACAATATTTCTTGGTTCAGCGAGGTTATGATGGCTAGTGTAAAAGGTGCCCAGATATGGACACTCTCTTTTCTGTGATACCGCCATTTAATCACCAGTATCCTATTTAACGATGGTGGAGTGATTCGCTCAGGGCCATGAAATGCCCACCTGGTTGCATGAATTAATGTGAGCAGGAACAAAGCTAACCCAACCCAGTGATATCTCAGCACAGGGACCGGATACTCAAAACGTTTAACGGCGCCTTTTGTGCCAAAGGCGCCATTACACATCGCCTTTTCGTGAAAGGCGCATACTCAAACCCTAAGCTGGGCGCAGCCATATTGGAAAACATGGCTTGTTAGCGCCTCATGGGACCGGCAGAGTCGGGGGATCCCTAGCGATCAAAAGGCGCCTTTCCTGGACAACAAAAACAAGTCGTGGATGATGTGTCTGGTGCTCCTCGCTCGTTTTTAGATGAATTACTGCCTCATTACCTTATTTGGAGTGGAATGGTCAAAAGTAGTTACTGGGTAGCAAGATATCATATTCTAGTAATAATGACGTAACTGGGGAATATGTGTGGTATGCGGATGTAGTCAACTCGGCAGTAGAGCCACATACTGTTTAATGCTGTTTCTTCAATACATTTAGCCATAATTCATGCTGCACCAACGTGTGTTGTTTGCTCAGTGCATTTAGGTATTTATATTCAGAAATATATTAACAGTTCAGTGTGATTTATGTTGGATCAGTCGCTCCTAGCATAAGCCTGACCCACCAGCTATAGTTAGAGGTAATGCAGTACTTGAGTTAATAGTATTTGGGTATATTCAGTTTTCATCCTAATAGTTACTGAACCAAAGTAAGTCAGGTTGCCTGTTTGCAGGTAAATGTAATGTGGAAAATGCAATTTTACGAAAACCCTAGTCAGTTTGTGAAATGGATTTTAACTTAGGTTGGTCTGACAATGGTTATATTAATATAAATGAAGGTTCTAGTTAGGTGAGGTTAAATTACAATATTTTAGAAGGGTTAGGTTAGGGTAGGTAATATTAATGTTAGGTTTGGTTAGTAGAGGTTTGTTTAATAAAAGTTATCACTAGGTTACGGTAAGCTGCACAAAGCATAATCTAAATTAATCTAATCTAATCCAACCTAGCAATATTTAACCAAACCTGACTGAAATCTAACCAAAATTATCCTGGTCTAAAAATCCATTTAACAGATTGACTAGTGATTTCACAAAATGATTATTTTCACAGATTTCTTGTAACATTATAGGTTATAACCTACTGTTTTTTGTTGCTGTGGTTGCTAAGTGAGTAGCCTACTGTGAAGTATGTGGTTAGGAATGAAGATTATGGCAGTTTAACTTTGGTTTAGCTAGCACTTTTTTTTTTTTTTTTTTTTTTTTTTGGTCAGTCACCTTTCCCCCACAATATCTCTTGAGCATTAAACCAAATCCTCATTGTGTTATGGGGATGGCACCTAACCTAGAGGTGCAAAAGCCCAATACAACAATATGCAGCAGCGGAAAACCCACCCATGACGGGTTTCCCCACAATTATGCTTTGAATACAGTTGGTTAGATTTGGATAGCCAAGGTTATAATAGGCCAGTTTAGGATATTTGTAGGTTAGAGGAAGGTTTGTTGTCCAAAACTACAAATTTATCCCCTCAGATTTCCTCCTGTTATACCAACTGAACTTAACCTAAACTAACTAAAACTAATTATTCTAAATCAATTATGACAGGAAACATACAGCTTGATGGGAATGTTGTGCATGTGATGAAACATATCTGCTGTTGTAGTTGGGCCTATACGCTACAAGACAGACAAAATCAAGGAAAATTAGGCCTGAAAATGAAATGCAGTAATACTGGTGTTTCTCCCATCTTTAACCTAATTTCTCTCCCTGGGATAGCAGCTGTTGTTCCACCAGTGGGTCTAGGAAATGAAATAGCAACTACTTTTCTGGCTTAGAGAAGAGGAATACTGGCCAGATAAATACCTTTTATATATACTTGTTTCAGGGGATATGTTTAATCAGTGATTTTATGAAATCCATAGGGAATTCATGAAATGAGTTCAAATTAAGATAGCCTAATTAGGGTTAGGATAAATTAGGCTGCAGTTACGTTAGGCTAGGATAGTTGAGGCTAAGTTTAGGTCAGGTTACCTTGGGCTGTGATTAGGTTAGGCTGGGATAATCGAGGTTAAGGTTAGTCAGGTAAGGTTAGGTTAAGTTTAACCCGCGCCGTCCCGAGGACGTACTTCCACGTCCTCACGTTTTGTCACAACTAATCCCGAGGACGTACTTCAACGTCCTGCAATTGCAAGGTTCATAATTTCCACAATTTTCAAGTTTCGCGAGTCATTTTTGGTACGTATACACGGGACACCTGCCTCAACAAGATGCCAGGCAGAGACAATGCCTTACCCAGCATGACCTCCTCCCCCCCCCCTGCATGCCCTTTTCTCAGCAATTCACCTGTTATCAGTGACCTGGCCAGTATAGCCATGTCATTCCACGGTACGAAATTCAGGGCCAGAGTGATTCCCCAATCAATGACAATGTGGAGGACAAACTTTACATAGCATTAGAGGAAGAAACAGTTAGAAATGATGATCAGGTAATGTGGCAAAAAAAGGTCAGGTATTAGTGAGTGAAACAATGCTTATAATGCCTATATTACTGCTTGAAAACCAATATACTTTTGTACTACATATAAATTCGTAACAGTAAATAAATAAATACCGTTTATGAGTGGTGTGAAATAGTTATCCTCCCATAGAACTCGTTTTCTTTGGTGCCAGCCTGATAGAAAACCCAGTAAGGTAAGGAGGCTCTCCTACCTGTAATGAGTATTTTAAACCTCAGGTGAGCGATTTCTCTATGAATTTTCGATGTTTCTCACCAAAAGCGAAAGTTTTAGCAAAAAAAAAAAAGGTCGAAAATTGCCCGGGATTGGGGGGTACCAGTGGTCAAAAAGTGGCCGGGACGGGGCGGGTTAATATAGAAAGATGCTAAGTTTTTAATTGTTCATCTACTTTAACCTAACCTAACTAACCTAGACTAACCTAAACGTAACCGACTGTAGATTGTCCCAGCCTAACTTAACCGCAGTCTAAGTTAACCTACTCTTTATCACCCATCCTAATTTAAACTAATTTCATGATTTCTTAAGGGATTTCATAAAATCACAGGTTACACAGAGTCCCTATATATATATATATATATATATATATATATATATATATATATATATGAAGGTGCTGTACACACATGAATAAACCGTATCTTTATTTTGGGCAGTGAGTTATCTATCTATCTATCTACATGTATATACCTAGGCTGCTTCCCCCAAGGAAAGGGAGGTAGCCGAGACAGGACGACACTCCCCATTTAATCATCCATTCAGACACATTCATTCGCATCTTAGCCCCAAAGGGGAGAACGGACAGATCCTCACCGCACCACACCGCACAAGGGTCAACTGCGCAATGCAATCAGTGACATCCGCAGCAGGGTCCGACAGCAGAACTGGTTTACCCCTGCCACATCATAACAGACTCATCCCTTTACCCGCACCTGACCTGACTAGTTGATTACACCAAATGCGAGAGTATATCCCCTCAGGGCTGCGTCATCACTTATTCATTCACAATTTCTCTCCATTTATTTCTGTCACGCACTTTGAAGTTAATGCGACTGAATCCCAGCTTATGGTTTTTCACCATTCTCACAAAATATCTCTACGAAAACGGAAATATGTCGGGACTACTGTGTTGCATCCTCACTTCATGTTTTGTTTACGTCCGTCAGCTGAGAGGAAATGCTGCTTTGCGATTGGCAGACACTTCCTAAAAGAATTTTATAACGCTTCTGTGATTGGCTGGGGTATCAAACGGCGCCTTCTGAGGGAAAGTTGTCTTTCCACGGAATGGGACACCAAAGGCGCCTGTAAAATTGTTTGAGTATGGGAGTCGGGTGTGTCCCCAACGGCGCCTTTGGCCTGGCGTACAAAAAGGCGCCGTTCTTCAACTGGCGCCGTGGTAAAAGGCTCGTTTTGAGTATCCGGCCCCCAGGTGAGACCTGGGATGCAACTGTTTATGATGTTTTGGCACTATTGTATACCTTACCATAATCATGGTAACTATTTTGTTAATTTGTAATACATATATTGTTATATGTCATAAGTTCCTACACATTGTGCGGTCGGCCCAAGAAGTGACGACATATCCAGAAGTTTTCGGTCAACGATAAGGTACAATCATACTCTTCCTTATACCCTTACAAGGAGAAACCTGTTATGTAAAATTGTTACAGAAAACAGTAAGTGAATGCAAAAGCACCGGTATGTTTCAAAATCGCAGGAATCAGTTCGTTAGTTACGATGATAGAAAATCCTAAACGGAACTAACTGAAATTTCACAACTATTGCTCAGGGAGTCAGGAATAATTTGTGGAGTTAATATTTGTTAACACAATAATTTTTTAGCGGCGTAAGACTAAAAAGAAATGCGCTTTAATATTCAATTAAAATCAGTCATTATTGTTTATAAAATAGTTCCTATTACAATACTAAGGAAAATTTAAAGTCATGTATTTCCATTTTTGTTATCTTCATGGACGACGACAGAAAGCGGGAATGCGGCCTAAGTTAGTAGGCTATTTTAAATGGTTCGATAAACATGCACGGAAGGAAACAAGTTTTACTCAAAGACATGCAGTTATTACACAGTATTTGGCCAGTTTTTCATTAAGAAAATTCTCTTGAAGTTTTAATATAAGCCAGAAGACTATCAATGAATGAAAAATAAGGAAAACCTCGAAAATTTACCGAGAGTCGGAGCTCCTTGGGTAATGACAAACTTGTATCATAGCCTTGTACCCTCAGTGTCTAAACAGTTGGCAAGAGGAATAAAATGCAATGTTCATATACAAGCCACTGAGTTCAAAACTATCAAATCAGCATTTTCAGTTACGCAGGACACATGTTTATTTTAAAATAAGGCTATATACTAGAGATTATTAGATAGAGCAAAAAAGTACGTGCTTTTCCATTGCTTTCGTCCTCTTCATTGCCTAGTGTATGAGAAAAGGATAAAGTCTTGTCATAATTATCTTCTTACAGCTTTTGCATCAGTTAGAAATGAAGTCGCTATAGGCGAGGGGAAGACAAGGAATAAAAGGCAGAATGGTCTTGCTACTACTGCAAGTAGGGTATCATTACTAAGATAAACTTCATTGTTCCGGCATCCTTATTGTTGCTGTGTTATCACCACAGCAATTGAAAATATAGTAGTGTATTGCAGTCACAAGAGTTTTCCATAACTGGTCTTCGAAACTAGAGCATGGAAATACATCAGGAGCAGGGGGTAATGCTGTGCTCTGCGAGCAAATACATTACACATTCATTCAAATCGGGAGACGTATCTGAGTGTTAACTTCTAATATATCATTACCTCATTTTATTCATTTTACGTTACTCTTAGCGTGATATAATGTATATTTTATTTTATATGACGTAATGGAGGCAAAGAAGTTTTACCATATACTCACTAAGTTTTCACTGAACGCATAACAGTGCAGTGACAAGCAATCTGAAACTCTGCCATCACTTCTTGGGGCGACTGTACAGTGTTATTCTTTCTTATTATCATTTTTAACGACAGGCATACGTGTCAGACCTTTACATAATTGATAGTTCATTTGGCTTATTGTTGTGTTGGGAATCTCACGCACTGCATATGACGTTATTACATTGTTCGTTCCAAAGTATGGCTACAGGAAGATCTAATACGGTGGAGGTCGTAGCTGAACGAGGAAGTATCATTGGCCTCTGGGAGGACGGAATGGCGACGAACGATATACGTGTTACAGGCGTGTCACAATGGACTGTTCAACGGTGGATTAAGTGATCCCCAGGAAGAGGGTTCCCTGCAAACCGAACACTGTCAGGAAGGCCGCAGGTAACTACACTTCAGCAGGATGTTCTTCTCATTAGGACAGTGCAAAATCAACCTTTAGCATCGGTAGCTCAGCTCGGTCGTGACCTCCAGTTCGGTTGCCACCCTTCCACATTATTACAGCGTGTCCGTGGAGCAAAGATTCACTGCTATACCCCGGCCCATAATGAAAAATGTAGCAACACTTGGAAGGTCGTCTTGGCTTTGTCTAACGATATCTACAAGCTGAAGAATCATTTTGGGAAAATGTTATCTTTACAGATGAAAAGTATTTCACATCAGTGGAAGCACGATCACAGCACTGTTGGAGACCACGAAACACCCGGTATCATGAACATTATATTGAAAAAATAGGTAAGAGTGGAAGACTGGGAGTAAATTTCTTGGGATGGATGTGGGCACATTGTCCAGGGGAGCTAGTAAATCTGGACGGCATATTTACAGGCCCTGATTATATCAATATTCTGGAGAGTGTTCTAGTACCCATAGTGAGATGCGTGGTTGGTCCGTAGTTCTTCAACCTATCGTGCTGGTGCATGACAACAGCCCTATCCATACCAGCACGGTTGTTACACGGTGGTTGGAGCAGCATCTGGAGATTGAGGTAGTGAACTGGCCAGCAAAATGGTGTGACCTCAACCCTATCGAAAATTTGTGGACAATTATGGTTTGCCACTGGAGCCTTGGCGAGCAACGAACTTGTCATGCAATTGAGATGAAAGCCTATGTGGTTTGGGAATCAATACGTCGTCACCCTAGTACAGTGGTTTCCAACCTTTTCTAATTCTCGGCCCTCCCCCCCCCCCCACTGAATGACACGTTCCCTGCGTCCCCCTCTTTAAATACCGTATTTTACTGGCATAGTTGGCACGTCATTAAATATCATAGATACTTAATCTTTGAAATTGTTTCAGTTTTCAGATAACTAGATTTCTTATTCATATCTGAAATATTTTCTCCATATTTAGAAATTACTGAATTCCATCATAATCCATAGTTTTCAAATATAATTACCCTGTTTACCAAGTCTTCGCGCGCCCACAGGCAGCCCTTCGTGCTCCCCTAATGGGGTGCGCCCCACAGGTTAGAAACCACTGCCTTAGTATATGTAGCAATCTTGTGAAGGACATACTTAAATGGTAACGCGAAGTTGTTGTCGCTGTTAGTGGCTGGACATCTCACTGAGGATTATGTGTAAATTCTCCACAAATTGATTGATGATGCTGCTAGTTATTAGGATATTATGTATACCAAGTGGTATTTCTGTTTGATGCCATACTGGTTTTGCGTCAGTAGCCTACAGTAAACCACAGTTACCTTATGCCTTTACTAGAGAATGTATTTTGATATACAAAATATATAAAGGCAAAAGTACAAGTTTAATATTACTTATGCCTTTTTTACCATAGGAATATATTTATACAAATATTATAAATTATTTTCAAATGTATTCATAATAGTTCCGGTAACTGAAATGAAGATAAATAACGACTCTCCAATGGACAGCTATTAAAAAACCAATTAGAATTACCGACAACAATGTAAAGCCTACATTTTTTTACGATGCCACTGGTGAAGAAACACAATTATACAAACATTGGTTACACTACTACTGTTACCCCATGATCATTTTCAAGAGCTGACAATTTATACTAGATTCAGTGATGTCAAGACAGATACAGCTTAAGGAAATATTAGTGTTGGTCTTGTGACAGCACAACATCGGTAAGGAAATAACTTTATTAATATATACCATGGAAGCACTAAATATGATTCCCAAAATATAAATTATGATGTGACTCGGAGTAACGGTGAGTGTTACAAAAATGGTTTGTGTCACACTGTGTACTTGATGAAAGAAAGAAGCACGCATTCCACAATATCCTACTCCCTCCCGAGTCTCCGCACTATAACCCCTGCAACCCTATATTTCCTCCTCTCCCCCACCTGTCATACCTCACACCGTAACGTGCCATCTGTTGGCAGGAAAATGCTCTCTATTAGCAGCTCTCATTATTCGGTCCGTGAATCTCACTTTTCCCAGTGAAGGAGGAGAGGCACCAGGACTTTAGCATGTGACTGTACATCACAGATCTATCTATCTATTGCCAGACGCAACAATTCCGTAAGGGGTGGCCATTTGACTATGAGTTATTTGTTTTACGGGGAGGGGCACTAACCCTCCACCAACCCACTTGTTGACACGCAGGGAGCACGTATGGTTTTGCTATATGGTTACCACCCAGCGTTGTAAATGTTTTCTTGGCTTACAGGAAACCATTTGGGTTGTCACTCAATGTAACGCCAGCTGTAAAGGAAAGAAAAGCAAAAAGAAGTGATAGGAAAGATGGGAGATATAGAAAGAGAGGAGGGCAGGTACAGAAAAAGAATGATAAAGGCTAAGGAAGAAGTAGGCAGCACTACATCAAGTGAGTGGATGATGGTTGCCACCACCTACCACAAAATGATCTAAATTATTTAAATCTTTTCCCTCTGGACCAATGTAGCTATATAAAATCCATGCATGACCCATTTCATGACAACACAGACCTCCAAAATATTTTATGCCTCTAATGATTCAAATTTCATGAGTTACGAAGACTATGTGCTACCTGAATTTTCCTTACCAAAGACTGTTCTCTCTAATTTCTAGTTCTTTTATATCATTAGGCAATTGTATTCCATTATCCCCCCCCCCAATGTCTATCTTTATCTATTGCCAGATGCCATAATCCCGTAAGGGGTGGCCATTTGACTCGAGTTATTTGTTTTACAGGGAGGGGCCATTTGACTCGAGTTATTTGTTTTACAGGGAGGGGCCATTTGACTCTTTATTTGTTTTACAGGAAGGGGCACTAACCCTCCACCAACCCACCTGATGACACATTGATCTAAATTTCCTCAAATCAATTTAGGCTAAACTTATATACCCTAACCAAAACATTTTCTACCCTGGGCAAAATTTGGCCTTATTATGGCCTAGTTCTGGCTAGTAAGATCAGCTTCACTACCATGATGCATCTTCTATTTTACTCCAGCTACCACCAAATAGGTTTTACTTAGGTTGGAGAAGAGCATCATAGTAGTAAATCGGTTAATGAAGGCTGTATGTAAACTTTCCAGTTCAAATATTCTCTACAGCTGAATAAAACCATATGAAGGGAGGGAACAAGAATACAATGGAAAAGACACTATCACTGTACAGTGATCCAACTGAATGCTATACTTGGCTTCTTTTTATCTGAGGGAACTGGACCATTCTCAACTTAAACACCAAGTCATGGGCAGTGCTGTAATGTAACAATGTAAATTTACTTGAGTACTGTACTTAGGTAATTTTTCTGGGTACCTCCTTTTTAAAAAGACAGTTTATTTAGTTCCTAATACTTTAACTTAAGTATAGCTTTCAAATCTGAATATATTCAAGAAGGTACTTATTACATCAAATAATGTAATAAGTGTGACTACAGCATGGCCACTGGCAATGACAGCATTGAAAAGTGCAAACATGGATCAACTGTTCATGTTTGGACCAGCCATTGTGTTGTTTCACACACTTTCTTCCCGTCATACCTGCACCACCTGGTCTCTCCTGTCATCATCATCATAATCCCAAACCCACTTTCCTATCTAAGGATGAGGTAAGACAAGGTCCAGTAAGAGAAAAGCACAACTGGGGGAGAACTAATCAACACCATGCCCAGTGAAATGAGCCACATACTTATAGTCTGCCATTTAAGCCACACGAATCCTGGCACTACCTATTCTGCATGATCACCTGCAATTTTCTGGGCATTTTTTCTTATAGATGTTGTTCACACTACCTACCTAACAGTCAATATGACAACTACTAAACTAAAAAGGGGTATGCCAAACCCTCACTGTGTGCTCTATCTATGCAGCTCACTCCCATGTCAGTTCCCATAATAATAATAAAAGAAAAAATTTCAGTATCCGATCTAGGGGTCGTTATCAGCAAAAACAAGGTCCTACGATAATTGCTGAACTCTTTCTTTTAATCTGGCTATATTATATGGACTAAAATCTCTGTATGTTACTGTAATTTGTTCATTTAGCTTATGTTCCAATAAATTCTTTACATAAAAAAATGATACAACGGGAAAATCGTCAGAAGATTTGTTGTAAATACTTCTAATTTTTATGCACTCTCTATAATTATCCGTCCCTATATGATCCATTATTGCGGCGGATGTTAATGATACACGTGTTGGTTTGTTTACAGTATTATAGTCTTTATGTGAATAGCAGAGAGTAAGTTAGGTACTCGCGGATCACTTTCACTTTTGAGCTCTATGTTAAAATCACCGCAAATATAGCAATAATTATTTCCCTCATTTAATACGTCCATAGTATTATTGAAATCAGGTAAAAACTGCCTCATATCAGTGTAGGGTGTCTGTATATGACTATGGCTATGACATTCGAACCGTATTTCAAGTCAACAAATAGTTTCAGTGTGGTCTCTTTTAATAGTTAGGTCCATCGAATCCATTCTCATGCTGTTAGAATATTTGTGTCGAACGTACACAGCAACCCCTCACTGATACGTGTACGGTTCTTAGTGAATAATTCATAGTTTGGAATCATATATAAATTTTTGATGTCATCATTTAATCTAGTCTTGCAAAATCCTATGATATCATACACTAGTCTATAAACTTATCATACTGTAAAGGTAAACTTCTGATGTTGTGGAATGAGTGAAAATCCATCTCTAGAGAAATAACTGTTTTCCTGAACATATGAGTCACGAAAGTGATATTCTGAAGTTGGTAAGCTGACATTGTTTGAATTCAGCATAAAATTGTCAGGATCATAAGTAGATATATCATTATCACCATTGAAAAGAAAAAAAGAAAAAAAGAACACATCTGATCAAGTTCTGTCAAATTAATCACCTTCCCTATGTACAAAAGTCATTGAGCAGTGTGAATAGTTCCGTATCATTCAAGCCTTGAAAAGGCAGACCAAACTTTTCTACAGAATGGAAATAGGCAACTGGAGAGAGTCATTATGAACTTTTTTTTATTTATATTTTTCTTCACGTTTGTCTATCATATGTTCATGAGGCGGGGCAGGTGTTGACCCCGCCAACAGCCCCCACCTCGTCTCCCGCTGAGTCACGTCAGACCCACGCTCATCCCTCGCGCTGGTCTGGTCACTAGGGTCCATCGTTGCTAGAGTCTCGCTTGTTGCTGATGAGGGAAACGATGACAGTGGACCTGATTGTGTTTGCTTCGGTGTTGTTGGTTGTGGAAGAAGTGGAAGTTCTTGGAGTCCGTTGGTGCGTGGGGCTGACGTATCCTGTACTGTAGTAAGTTGTGATGGTGGCATCCTAGGTCCTAGTGCCGGGGACGGTGATAGTGTACCTGGTGCAAACATCTGGGATTGCGCAGAAGAGCGGGGAGATACAGTTTTGGTTTGGTCATGCCTAGGGTGGATAGTGCGAGACTTATGGTCATCTGAGAGTCGCTCCCTCACCTCTAGGATGCGATAATTAAAGAAAGCATACTTTCCCAGTCTCCGTGCTTCTCAGTACGCAGACATCCGTTGACGAAGACTTTCCACTGAACCAGGACACAAATCTTCATTAATAAAACTATCTGTTCCCTTTAATTTGCTCCTATTGCGTTATACCTGTTCACGGCCAGGAAACCTGGTGAATCATGTCACACTATCTCGGTGTTGTCTCCCTGAAACTTTGTCAACGCGATTAACTCTCTCGAAACTTGCTTTGATGTTAAGGTGCTTGTTAAGTATGTTTTTTTACGTTGACATTGTTACCAGGTCTCACCCGGCTCCTCCGTTATACGTGTGAAACGCAAGTTGGTTCTCCTTCCTTGACTGTCCAAATAGTCTTGTCGTTTCAACATCTCACCTTGTTGTTGTTCCAGTTTGAGATCTTCCTGGGTTAGATGTTTCACTTGCAAAATGAGGTCTCGCTTCTCAGCTTTTTCACGGTCGAGTTTGGCTTCGGTGTCTTGGAATTGATTCTGGGTGATTTCATTTAATCGTTCTTGAAAGGAGTTAGTAGTAGTAACGAATTCTTGCTTTAATCCTGATATTGCTGTGTCATTATCTTCTCTTTGCATGGCCAAAAGTGCATATAGCTTATCAGTATCCATGGTGGTGAAATGGCAGTGTTAAACCAAGAGGAAGCGAGTAGTACAACCTTACAGCATGACAGCCAGTCATAGATTGGGGAAGGCCGTGGTGAAATAGGTCAACTGAAGAGAGCTTAACAGTGCCCCCCCCAAAAAAAAAAAAAAAAAAAAGCCACAACCTTGCACAGTTCAAGTGAAGCCAGGTAAGCGATGTAGTATCTATATATATCCATACACGATTAGGGCTGTGAGAAACTAGAAGACCTTCACAGGCCATCTTTGCTAACGTCAACAAAATTTTTTACTTAGCTATTGCTTTAATTCCTATTCCCTACCACACGAATATTTATGAAGTCTCACATACTCGATTATTTCTACGATCTTAGTTTGCCCCGTTGCACAGGTTCAGACAACGCATACCCTCACCAACACCTGTAGATATTATGACTGAGTCCTATAGCCCGCAAGAGATCCACCTCAATAACTAACCAACTCTTCCCTGATCCACTGCCCACCTATCCATCTGATTTCATTGAAATCCCATAACAACTTTTGGAGACACAGGTGAATACATAACCTCCGTCCATCTTCGTTGGCAGAGATGAAACTAAATTGCACTTCACTAAAATGCAGTGCTACAGAGAAGTGTTGCCAAAATTTCTGTTACCTTGCTGCATACTGAATTTCCTCAGAACCTGAAGTAAAATATATATATATATATATATATATATATATATATATATATATATATATATATATATATATATATATATATATATATAATAAGGAAAAAGATCGAGCACTCCATGCTTTCATATTTTTCCATACAGGGAATATGAAAGCTTGGTTTTCTGAATGGAAAGAGTTTTGAATTATAGAATAACCTGGCACGTACCAGGTAACTTATTACGCCATCTTCGCAGGGGATATTAGTCTCTCCCTGCCCCATCTCCTCTACCTCCTCTCCTCCCCCATCTAATTTCCAACCTCCCATTGAGCCTAAAAGACAATGCCTGTTACGTCATCATGCCGTTAAAATTACTCTCATACAGTCCATAGTTTTGCAGTGTATACTGGTCCCACCTTGCCCCATCACCCTTCACCATCTTAACATACCCTACTCCCTCTCTCTTTTCTGGGCATTTCTCTTACATTTAGCACCTCTACTTTTGGACCTTACCGGTCGTCGTTCAACTCCAAACCTTATAACATTTACCCGCCCCGCCACCCACCATCAACCCATCCAACTTTCTCCTCACACCCAGCTCATTTCTGCTCTGATGTCGTGAATATCATAAAAGTGACTGGCTCATTTTCCAGAAAACATTCAACTTTCATCATAGTGGTCCACCACTCAGCATCATCTCAGCTAATTCTTTTCACCTTATCCAAGGCTGTATCAACATATACTGTCTCAGATGAAGATTGCACAGATTCTTGGAAACCCTCTTCATATGAATAGATAGAAATTACAAATATTGACCTGAATCCATCTGGTGGACCTACAGAGACATGTTTAGACCTCAAACGATGAATTATTGTATCTTGAGTACGAGTACACTGATAAGGCTGAATTTTAACATATTCCTTCCTAAGCATGACTTGATTTTTTTTTTTTTTTTTTTTTTTTTACCCAGGTCAACCTTTTGGACTTATGAACTAAACTGACTGAAATAGTCCATACCTGATCTACTAGAACTGGACAAGCATTAAGAATAACTACAGCAATAACAAGAGACTGAAGATGTTCTGGATGTAGGAGTGTTCCTAAAGGTATTTCATTAAGCCCTGATAGATTGAATATTCTGAATTCACGTAGTTGAGTTTGCATTGTTCTGACTAAGCCCGACGGAGCACAAATGAATATGAAGGACCAGGACGATTTAACTGAAGTGAATGGGTCCAGCTGGACTAGAATGGGCCTGGTTGCAACTGAACTGCCTTATGCCTACCTGAAATGACCTGACAAAGCGGAAATGGATGTGAACTGCCTGACTGGAACTGATATGATACTGGTAAATGTTACTGACCATAATTGGATTTAATTGATCTTTAGTTGACCTAATTGGTTCTGATCTGTCATTAAAGGACCTGGATTAATCTGACTGAACCAGACTGCATGAGAAGAGCCTGAATAAGTATTAACCCCTTTGCACCCCGTGTCCCCAATATGGGACGGAACTGGGCATTTTCAATATTTAATAAAGGAGGGAACCCCGGGGTCGGGACCATGGAGCTTAACAACTATGAGCCGACAGGCGGAGGGCGGTACGCCTAGCACCCTTACAGCAAAATTCCTCGCACAGGAACTGTGAGAGCTAAAGGGTTAAATGGCTTGAATGGACCTTCACGAATCCACATTTACCTGGTTAGATGTGACCTGATAGAAATAAATCTTGATTGTTCGACTAGATCTGAACCTACCTGACATGACGTATGTGACTGGCACCTGACGTAGCCTGAATTAACCACTGACTTATTGCCTCCTAATTACGTCACGTTGGAAATTCATTTCATTTCGATTTTTTTTTTTTCTGACGGTTTCTCCAGTTAACGATTATATTTGCTGGTTTATATATCAGTGAAGTGATATATAGGCTAGTGTTTATGCCGGCACGAAGAGAGAGAGAGAAAGAGAGAGAGAGAGAGAGAGAGAGAGAGAGAGAGAGAGAGAGAGATCAATGGATAATCTTGATTCAACAGCAACTGAAGCCGTGTCTGTTATCAACTCACTGCCTTCCACCTCATTAGTATGATCGTGTAATTTTATGATGTTAATGTTGACAACAGATAACTATATTTGCCTATAGAAGATTCTTTCGAAGTGGAGTGATTAAAAACAATTGCCACTGCTATCTAAATTTACATTTCTTTTACTATAGTTCTTGTGTCATCAGACGATTTTGTTAACTTTTGTTTATACCTTTCGTACTGAAGAGCTAACACATAACCTCTTTAGTCTGGTGACCTGTTTTCTTTCTTCTCTTTTCCATTTTTTTTTTTTTTACTGCTATTTCCAGTTGACTCATTCATTTCAATAAGGTCATAGAGTATAACAGACCTTTGAAGAGTTTTTAATTGTTACTCTTTAAAAAGCCGTTCTCATGGTGAAGGTAAGATAAAAATTGTGAATAATGACAAGCTAAAAAGAAAAAATAGATGGTATTTTTTCTTGCAAAACCCTATGACAATAGGAGACACATCATCAAATCTTTGCCGAAATTATTAACAAGCAAGCCATATGTTCCAGGATACTGTCTTCATAGTTTACATATAATATGCCTACTTGATTCTGAGACATTTTGGTAACAGCCAGACATGCAGACACACACACAGGGGCAGGGGATTAGATTATTGCCTCGTTAGGTGGGAGATGACAATCCCCAGTACATCATTAGACTGTGGCATCAGAAGTTGCTTAGCCAAAAATACTTGAAATTTATAGAAAATATTTCGCTCTCAGGAAGATATATACGTCGGGTTCTGTACAGTTATATAAATTTTACTAAAATAATTGCCCATTATTTGATTATATTTCTTGCGAGTGTTGCTGGTAGTGCCTTATGATATCCAGTTTGCATTATATTATCATACGGTAATACCTGCCACCACCTCTTTATCGCCACCAACACAGGAACAGTGCCAACAAGACCCTGGCAACGCCTTGCACCACATTATGTCACGCAGCCCGGTGCTTACATCTTTTCCCTCACCGACCACGAACTGGAAGCCCTACAGAACCACTACCGCTGCAACAAAGAGCTTCATTCCTTCGTAGACATAATCATCCGTGAACAAGCTGACACCCGGCAACGAGTGCTGCATCCAACAGGCAGTAAGCTCCTTCCTACGTGAAGCGAAAATCCTACAAAATATTACCGTCAGATTTCTCTCTCCTTTAACTCTGACATCCCATCACTGACTGGGCAGTTTATAGGGCCCTGTCCCCTCGCAGATCGCGAAAAATACAAAACAACAACAGCACTTATGGGGGACAACCACCACTTTCAGACTCAGCTGTAGCAATAACATCACTGAAGCTTTTGACCTATTGAGAAGACAACTGCCTTTATCCCTAATTTTCCTATTTATATGTCTTTATTGCAAGCAGATATTGTCTGTGATCCATTTAGCCGCCAATAATGACAAGTGTAGGTGCACTAGTAGGCCTGCCGAGACTGCTTACACAGTGCCATACATCACCCTTGTAGGCTAGGTGATGGTGATTGGTCGCTGGCATATTTTCTGGACCCAACTTCCCTCAACACATATAATGGCCTGACTCACTCAACAGTTATCTTCCCCTGCTAAAATTATTTTTCATTGATCTTCATATTATTGAGTGTGTTTTCAGGATTACTTGGGTTCTATATAGTTTTAGAGAACTCCAGCAAGTTCATAAAGAGAAATTAAAAAATAACAGGAAAAAATGTTGCCAGTCACCAGCTGACCTACAATGGGGAAGGATGATGAACGAAGGTTTCCAATAGGTTATGTTATGAATTTCTCTATTAGCTTTCTTTATTGGAGAGATAATAATGTAGGATACTCTTAAAACAATTTTCCATCATTACAGAAATAATAACATACCGGTAGTAACCTGTTGCGCAATTCTTGTACAGTACTTTCCAAATTTTATAGCCTACTATCATTCACTGTTGGAAAATCAACAGTTTTTTTTCTAGCTTAGAGCTATATTGTGTAGCTATATTTATATAAATGTTATTATTTCCGAGTAAATCATGTAACTTACTGGGCAAAAGCAAGATAAGCATTATCACACGTTGTACAGTAATGCTCGCATATTATTTGATAATAAAATATGACCAAACCAAGCCTTGGTAAGGAATAATCACGCAGATGACAAATGGCTGTAGATATAAGTTATCTAACGTTTATATAAAGTAAAGTATCTTTTGTTTTGTCTTTCCATATTTTCTAAATTTAACCCTTAGGCTGTGGCAAGGGACCGTGCAGACCCTTGGTTAGGCGAGATGGCAATTTTGGTCACTCTTACAGATTTCCGTGAAATGTATATCAGTGGCTAGGAAACTGCATCATGTAGCTGCTCACGGATTTTTTTTTTTTTTTTGAAACCGGCATAATTTTGGAAAAAATAATTGCCAGAAATTGCTTTTCTGGCAGGGACATGAAAACTATGCTTAGATAGATAGATAGATAGATAGATAGATAGATAGATAGATAGAGAGAGAGAGAGTGATGCATATTGGAGCAGAAAAAATAAGCTGTAAACAGGCTTTCGCCAGTCTCCCCACTCGCCAGGTGGGTTGTCAGTTCGCTCTGACACTGCAATAAGAGCTTAGGGCGGTACATTTTCACCATTATTTACCATCCTACTTCTGTTCCATTACCTCCTACTGATCTAACATTTGATTTTATGTTATTCTATACAATTTTGACCCACGACTGCCTTTCCTGGGGTGATAATATTGAGGAAAATGCATTACAAAGTGCGCACTTTTGATAATTGTTGCTGATGCGGCTTAGCAACTGGGCTCAAGATAGGGGATGGGGATGTGAGTTACCAGTTACCATAATACCCCATAAAGTTTGTGTCATGCTGATCCTTTTAAAACTTTTTTGGTGCATTGTTGAAAATATCTCTCATGAGGGGTATGCCGCAGCTTTCTGAGACACCCCTACGAGAGGTGTGTCAGCCCATGAGTTAATATTCACAATGATTTGAGCCTCGATTCAGCATATGGCTGCGTGAAGCTGCCTGTGTCCGACTTGTGTGAGCTGTGAACCTGGGCTTGGGACTGTCTCAAACACGACTTCCAAGTCTGGCTCAAGACCCGTTCTGGCATTTGGACCTTAGAGTGCATTCGTATACACATTTCGTAAAGTTTTTAGTCTTACTTCTTCCAGTGTCTATTAACGCAATGGTGAGAATGACCCAGTTGAACCAGCAGCACTGACATGCGTGTACTGTAAGTCCAACTTACAAACAAGTGACTGGGTGATTGACCATCTAATGCCATCAAACAAAGTAGGTTGATCATCTACCCAAAACTGTGATGGACTAAAGTAGCCTGTCCAAAGGACCTATATCTTGAAAGGGGTAATAATGTAAATGGCTGTTTATTTTATCGTTTACCTCTTGAAGTGACAGTCGCTGACGAGGAGCCGACATACGAGTATGGAGGCACACTGCATCCCAGGTGGAATACCTCCGGAGTCCAGTCAGGAGCCAAACCTCATCATATTTGACTGCACATCTCCGTGCGAAGAGCTCTGGTCCGACCCTGGCAGAGCACTGTCACCCACAAGGGGGCACTAAAAACCCTACACTGTATACGGGTATGTACTGTATTGTACAGTACCTGTAGGTTGGCCTCACGAAAGCAGTTACATACCAGTTGTCGACTGGTCTTCTTGGCCAAACAGACCTGGGTTAAGTAATAACAACAAATGACAGAGACAGAAACTGAGCTACAAAATTATTGTAACCGTGACAAAGCTTATTGGCCGTATTACCAAAACCGAGTCTGCCAAGGTGTAAGCCAAGCTCTAACTGAGCATACTGGTTGTATTACTAAATCTATGAACTCGAAGGTGTAAGTCAGGCTTTTCTTTAGAACAGTAAATTTTAAGTTACTTATGATAATATGAAACGGTGAGACTGCATTCCACTTTACTTATCTCAATTAACAACGAGACAAAGAGGTCATCTCTTTTATTTTCCTTCGTGTCTTTTAGGTATTTTACCAATAATTATTATGTCAGTAATTAGGGGCTTTGCCTTTCCTTCCTTCATCGCAGAGAGCTCTCGACCAGGCTGTGAATCCCATGCCCAGATTCGGACATATGAAAAGAAAACATCGTTTCTATTGAGGAAGTTTGGCCATGTGGAGAGGATGGAGAGCAAGATCCTAACAGGGAAAGTGTATGTGAGTGAGGTGGAGGGAAGGAGAGGAAGGGGGAGGCCGAGGATGAGATGGAGTGATGGAGTGGAGAGGTATCTGAAAGAGAGGTGTGTGAGCTAGGGGAAGGGCATTGAAATGGCAAGGGACAGGGCGACATGGAGGCGCCAGATGCCTTAACCCCTTGCGGGATTAAGGTATCTGGCAATAGATAGATAGATAAATAGACATTTTTATTTCAATCATGCTGACATCACATTATTTTATTCAGGGGCATTTGGAACAGTAGGGGCAATTGGAACAGTAGGGGTTTCATTATTTCCATTTATACAAGGGATGTTTCCTATTTTGAATGCAACTGATTGCAAGCAAAATGAAAAATTACGTCATCGAACTGAAGGGGATAAACTGAGAGGGAAAAGACGTAGCAAAATCTCCAGTTTTTAACAGTCATTTGTTGACTCCACGTTGAGAGGAAGGAGTATTTGGCTTCCCTACCCCGCTGGAGAAACTGCTGTACAACGTGGACTGCAGGCTAACTTCCATAAATGACCACAAGATAATGAGGGTTTGCATACACCTTCACCCTCCATCTTCAGCCCAAGCACCATTGTCTATTGATATTTTGCACTTGCTGCTGCCAGACGGATGTCCTTGGCTTAGTAGAGCACAGGGAGTATTAATTAGGCAGATGAAAAAACAAGCACGTCCCTTAATATCGCCCTCATTACCCAGTGACCGACAAGTGAGAACGTCATAGGCAACCAAAAACACGGACCATAGTACAGGAGCCAACAGTCTGCCCGAGATTAGTATTCTGTTGTGGCGGTGGGGCTGAGGCGGGGGTGATGGTGGGAAGAATAGGGGAAGCCGAGTAGGGAGGATAGGTGCTGGTCTTATGATGAGGGGTGCAGGGACCGAAATGTAGATGTGTGTGTGTGTGTGTGTGTGTGTGTGTGTGTGTGTGTGTGTCCTTGGGCTGTACCTCCATCGCCCCAGCACACCAAGAGACTACGTTCTGCTCAAACTAAAATACTTTACGATGCGTAATGATTCATGAGCGCTATTCTCTGTGATCATAACTTACCTAATATTTCCCTCTTTGTGCTGTGAATGGGAATCTGCAACAAAGATATATGTAAGCCAGAATATGAAGGTATTCACGATGTATTGCTGGGGAGAGTTCAGAACTCGGATGTCATTTTCTGCTTCTGAACTAAAAGAAATCGGCTAAAATAAAAAATCCGCCAGAAGATGGAGAAACTATAACTAAAGTAAAATGGTGTCTCATAACATAGATTCATGCCCAGAATGTGCCTTGTTTATAGTGCTGTCGGGATCCCTTACCTAATCGTTAGTTTTTAATATATGGTCACCCTATGATTATGGGTTCTATAATTTTTCAAACTAGTTTCCCTTTGCCTTAAAGTCACAACCATTCCTTCCTCTCCCTTCCTCTTATTCATTCTTTCCTAAGCGCATATATATATATAATATATATATATCCAACGGCCATACCACGTTGAGTACATCGCTTCCCGTCCGATCAGCGAAGTTAAGCAACGTTGGGTCTGGTTAGTACTTGGATGGGTGACCGCCTGGGAACACCAGATGCTGTTGGCATCCCTACATGTCAAGTGGGGTTGGTGGAGGATTAGTGCCCCTCCCTGTAAAACAATTAACTCTAAGCCATTGGCCACCCCATCTGGGATACAAGGCGTCTGGCAATGAATGAATGAATATATATATATCATCATCATCATTTGTTTGAACTCAAATACACTGCAGGACCGGCCTATCCTGACCGAAGTAAGGACAGTACAGCCAATGTATCGCTACCAGGTGGCTTAGGCTGTCTGGTAGAGATTGTATGTAGGGCGAGAAGTGCTTGTAAGTGTAACTGTAGTATTGTACTGGCTTTGGATATGTGTGTAGTCTGTGAACCAAGTGTAATCGGCCCGCGCAAGCCGACTGGGTGCAAGTATACTTTATAGTACGCGACACTGGTTCAACCACAGCACCCCTGGTGTCCACCAATGCAGTATGTGCCCGGGTGAAAACTCCCAAAGTTTATTACCCTGGTAGGGGCGAGAACCCTGGTTCACCAGTGTACGAAACGCACACACTACCACTGTACCACAGAGGCTCCATATTTATATATATATATATATATATATATATATATATATATATATATATATATATATATATGCAGAGACTTCACCGTGAAGATATGTATGCAAAATAACCACAGGAGAAATGAAAGGAGCGACAGTGAGTACTTTCGTATGCTACATCTTCAGACAGAGTGAGACAGAATCGTAAAGGGTAGAGGTCTTTTATACACACCCGCAGCAGGGAGTGGCTCACAAAACAAAGGATGACCTGAATTTTTACCTGCAGCTTAACTTATGGTCACCTGCAGCTGGAAGTGGAACACAACAAAGGATGACGTGAACCTAAAAATGGATGATGCACAGAAGAATAGGTACCTTTTTTTTTTTTTCTTCTTCTTCTTCCTTAGGGATGCATGTGACAAAGGAGGAGGGAGTAGGAGGGGAGGAAAGGGAAGGGGGAGGGAGAGGGAAAGGGGAGGGAAGGAGGGTAAGGGGGAAGGGGAAAGGGAGGAGGAGGAGGGGATAAATACTGCGGCTAAGACCTAGAGGATTAATGCTTGGTGAACTGTTGCGTGACACCAACACCTACAGTGAACTAAAATGTGATCCAACTGAAAAACAAAGTAGAAAATTTCATAAAGAAATCAAGACTTTGCTAAGAGGAAAGGATGACTTGGTCAAACAGTTCTCTGTGCAAAATCCATCTGCACCATATATGTATGGCCTGATTAAAACTCACAAACCAAACAACCCCATCAGGCCAATTGTAAGCTCTGTAGGCTCTACGACATACAAGCTCTCCAAGTGGCTTGTAACACTGTTGTCTCCTGTTGTAGGCACTATCTGTGATTCATTTGTACAAAACAATGAGGATTTGGTAAAAAAGTTAAAATCTCTAAATGTCATGTACCACTACAAATTAGTCAGCTTTGATGTTAAATCATTATTCACAAATGTCCTTGTTGATGATGTTTTAACTTTCCTGCCAAGCATTCTGGGTAGTAACACTGATGGTATTCCCCCTGAAAACATTATCAAGCTAATTAAATTGTGCATTGTGAACTCTTCTTTTACCTTTGAAGGCAATTTTAACACACAAAAATTTGGTATGGCCATGGATAATCCCCTCTCCCCAGTTCTGGCAAATATTGACTTGGAATACTTTGAGAAACATTTACTGACCTCCATAAAGGAGCAAAACATAGTTTGGCTCCGATACGTTGATGATATCCTGTGCTTCTGGCCTAACAGTCTTCCCATTGATGAATTTCTCCTGAAATTAAATTCATTAGTTCCATCATTTACGTCTACTCATGAGATGGAAATGGATAATGAATTGCCATTTTTGGATGTAAAAGTTATCAGGGACCAAAATGTTTTGAAGACTAAGGTATACAGAAAACCTACAAATATTATGTCATATGTGCATTATTATTCAAACCATCATATTAATGTAAAAAGATATGTGTTCATATCCATGTACTTAAGAGCATATAGAATTTCAGAACCAGAATTTTTGTATGATGAACTAAAAATGATTCAAAGTATTGGAAAGAAGCTAAAATATCCACAAAGCATACTAACTCAGTGCCACAATACAGCCAAGAAACGATTCCTTGAAGGGAAAATTAATAAGCCAGATCGCCAGAATATTCAAAGAACCCTTGTCCTCCCCTTCCATGAAAATTTTCTTGATGTTGTTCACATACTGAGGAAACTCAATGTACAAGTAGTATTCAAATATGAGAACAGCATAAAAAAAACCCTCATTAAGAACAGCCCTCCAGTAATTCAGGCGTTGCTTACAAAATCCCGTGTAAAAGCTGTGACAAATTTTACATAGGACAATCTGGAAAAGCTTTGGAAACTAGAATCTCACAACATAAATACAGTGTAAGGGCAGCCCAACAAAGTAGTGGTTTATTTCAGCACAAAGCATCCAGTGATCACCATATTGACTGGACAGGCTCCAAGATTCTAGCAAGATCAAAAAGCTTAGATGAAAGAAATGTAATAGAATCTTGTCTAATTTCTGGCACATGTGAAAAGAATGTAAACATGAGCTATGGTCATTTTAAGTGTGATAAATTGTTAACTGAATTAATTTTAAAGCAGTATCCCCCAGACTAACATGTGATTGTTCCCTGTCATCTCCTGGTAGTGTAGTCACACCTGTGTGGGACACACCAAACATTAATCCTCTAGGTCTTAAGCCGCAGTATTTATCCCCTCCTCCTCCTCCTCATCCTCCCTTCCCCCTCTCCCCTTCCCCCTCCCCTTTCCTCCCCTCCCCCTTCCCTCTCCCCCCCCTCCCCTTTCCTCCCCTCCTACTCCCTCCTTCTTTGTCACGTGCATCCCTAAGGAAGAAAAAAAAAAAAAAGAAAGGTACCTATTGTTCTGTGCATCACCCATTTTTAGATTCAGGTCATCCTTTGTTGTGTTCCACTCCCTGCTGCAGGTGACCATAAGTTAAGCGGCAGGAAAAATTCAGGTCATCCTTTGTTCTGTGTGCCACTCCCTGCTGCGGGTGTGTATAAAAGACCTCTCCCCTTTACGTTTCTGTCTCACTCTGTCTGAAGATGTAATATACGAAAGTACTCACTGTCGCTCCTTTCATTTCTCCTGTGGTTATTTTGCATATATATATATATATATATATATATATATATATATATATATATATATATATATATATATATATATATATATCATTATCATTCATCATCCTTGACCTAGAGATCGCGTAAGGTAAGGTCAATAAAACGGGGAAAGAAAAAACACGAAAGAGGAAGAACTGTCAGCAGCTTATTCGTTGAAATAGGGCACTCACACATTCACACGACACTGAATCTTACAGGATCATGGCTTCATCTCACGCCTAGCCATCAGCACATATTATTTTTATTATTTTCCTTTATACTCATGGATCCGTTTTACATAAACCTGACAGAAAATATCCAGTGACAGTTAAAACGTGGTCCAAAATCTTTTCATGAGTTCCTTCGCCCACCTTCAAAGTCTCTCACACCTACCTTTTTCTCTGCCCTAACTACAGTACATACATTCTCTCCATGTAAGCATACTATTTTTGCCGTTCCCTACCATTTTATCAGCAGAATTCCTTGACGCACATATTCCACGATTCGAAGTTCTTTTTTTTTTTTTTTTCATTCCATGCATTCCACACACACACATTCCTCAATATTCACATTTCCAGTTCTCTTACTCACGAGTCTTTGCTCTCACGACAACCCAGATGTTAATAAGGACATTCATATACCTTCATGTAATCCTTTAATAGCCTCCATACTCAGTCATCGGTACAGTATTAAGACTTTCATAACGTCACCCACCTTACTTGCCTGTGCCACTTCTTTCCATTTCCTTTGCATTAACCTTTTTTACTGTTTTTCACAAAGGTACTGATGTTCCCTCAGCAGTTCAAAAGATGTCCATTTTTTTGGACATGGCGTGGAGAGTTATCTTCTCTCTCAACAGCCATTATTAAATCCTTAGATTTACTTTCCAAACGCGAAGCCCATACACATCCACAAAACTGTAAGCAACACAGTGGACCCATAAGAGAAACTTAAGCCCATTTTTGCCCAGTCAAATCAATTCATACCAGTTAAGGTCTTTTCGAAATTTTCTGGCAACTACCTTTCAAATAATATCCATTCTGATAAGTTCAGACCAATGTCATAATTCTGAGTGAGTTCAACCAAGTTTATACCAAAAGAGATTAATTCAAGCACATTTCAGTCCATCAAAATAATGTATAGTCAATTCATACATAATGCAATATAGAGAAGTCAACCAAGGTTTGCTTATTGTAATTCAGGTTAATTTTGGGCATTAGAGGTCCCTTCAAGGCTGCAAGGATCACTTTAGTTCGCCTAACATTAACTCAGATGATACTGATTTAAGCCAGGTTTACACTGAGGAATCTAAATCTCATTTAGGTCCATTCAAGTATTTTCAGATCCATTGGAACCACTACTTTCCATGCAGTTCAGTTCAGTTCAAGGGTACTTAAATTATTTAAAAAGCGACTTTATACGTACACTTGTCCTTCAAAATTCCTAGCAGGGGTACCTGGTAATGCCAGGGTAAAACCCTATGATGGGGCATACCAGCGTTGACTGGGACCCTTGACAGCCTTTCCCTCTGTGGAAGATGGCCCCTGGGGTCCCACTGTACCCACTGAGGCTATGTTCCTCCTTGGGCCCACGTCCCCAGGGATATTATATTCCCCATGGACCTACTCCTGCCAGGGAAATATTATCCCACTAACCACCCACCCACCTACCAACTCAACCATACCAGTCCACCCAGCCCACTCACTCACCCACCCACAGTCACCCACCCACCTGCCAACCCGCTCACCCACACTCATCCACCCACCCTGCCCACTCACTCACCCACACTCACCCACCCACCCTGCCCACCCACTCACCCACCTACGCTGCCTCACCACACCCATCCAACCATGTCCACCCACCTAACCCACCCTCCCAACCTCCCACTCATTGCACTCACCCTACCCGTTCACACACACACACACACACACACACACACACACACACACACACACACACACACACACACACACACACACACACCGCTCGCTGGTGCGGTGGTAACGTTCTCGCTTGCCATCTGGTAGACGGGAGTTCGCGCCTCGCTCAGGTTGCGAAAAGTTTCACTGACGAAGTGGGTGGTTACTGTCCCCCTTGAGCAAGGGGACGGGTGTGTGCGTGTGTGAAGGTCACCGCCTTGCCCTTAGATCGGACTATATGAGCTCTCAGCTCCCTTCCGGGAGGGTAAAAGCTGACGATCACGACCATCAGGTGATCCTGACCGACCCGGTGAATTACACACACACACACACTCAACCCTGCCCACCCAGCCCACCCTACCAGTCCATCCACCCATCTGACCCATTGTTGCTAATAATGATATGGTTGTAGAGGAAGAAAACTCTGGTAATTGGTTACCAAGCTTCCACAATTGATTTTTATCTTGGCAGTCAGGGCGCCACTTTAGCAGCTGCAATGTGCTCAGTCGGTAGAGAGGTGGCCTGCAGTCCTACCGGACCCAGGTTCAAATCCCGGCTGGGGCAGGGAACAGTTTAAGGATTTGAATTTCTTAAAATCAGACTATACTGATCTAACAGAAGACCCGCCGATACACCAGTCCTGTAAGAGACAGCCCTAGCATGTATTCAGTATGGACGGTGGGTGTTAGTGCCGAAGTGGTGACATGTAGAGGTGTATGGTATGTAGGAGGACTACTGGGCCTTGAGAGCAGGCTGTGAAGCCTATGCCCAGAGTCGGACACATAAAAAAATATATATATATATATTCGACGAGGAAAGGTACCCCTGTTCGAGCTGTAGAAAAAGTGCTATATGCATCCCCCTCGAATTCCATAGAGGAGTGACAGACACAGAGAGAGAAACTTTTTCTTTTATTCATATAAAAGGATTATTTTAGACGAGAGGTGGTGGAGAAGCGCCTCCCTCAGGGAGGACTGAGGAAAAGGCTTTCCTTCTCTCGTCCCTGATTGGTCTACGGTGATGGGTAGAATGGGGAGGTGTGAGATCGCTTATATTTCCCTCAAAGTTCCGTCACCAAATTGATCGCCATGGTTCGAAGCTTAATTTATTGCTACAGCAGTTAATATGTGTACACAGACTATTGCCTATGGTATATCACAGTACATACAGGTGTGCATGTTGATATTCTAGAATATGAAAGTCGAGCCAAAAACATTTAAGGAGTAAAACATTAGAAAGGACAAGATAATACTCATCATA
This sequence comes from Coenobita brevimanus, assembly GCF_032717465.1. Taxonomy (NCBI): domain Eukaryota; kingdom Metazoa; phylum Arthropoda; class Malacostraca; order Decapoda; family Coenobitidae; genus Coenobita; species Coenobita brevimanus. Next base: position 30,086,276 of record NC_136980.1, read on the forward strand.
AGCCAAAATCAGGGAAGGAGAGAGAGAGAGAGAGAGAGAGAGAGAGAGAGAGTGAGTGAGTGAGTGAGTGAGAGAGAGAGAGAGAGAGAGAGAGAGAGAGAGAGAGAGAGAGAGAGAGAGAGAGAGAGAGAGAGAGAGAGAGAGAGAGAGAGAGAGAGAGAGAGAGAGAAGAATACAGAAAGAGAAACACGTGTGCTTTGAGGGAGTGGTAATGACAAGATCAGGTCCACCGGGACATACTTGTCAATCCTAAGCCGCTTTCTTCTCTTCCCTACCCCGTCGCTCCGGAGGGCGTACATGCATGCATTCAGACATATATTTATACATACATTGTATATATATATATATATATATATATATATATATATATAGAGAGAGAGAGAGAGAGAGAGAGAGAGAGAGAGAGAGAGAGAGAGAGAGAGAGAGAGAGAGAGAGAGAGAGAGAGAGAGAGAGAGAGAAAGAGGCGGGGGGTGTCAGCAGGTGAGGTCACATGGGAGGCACGGCCTATATATATACTGGCTTGGTATGAACATGTCATCATTTCCTTGGAAACTTCTATAGCAGACAGTACCCAGCTATTCCGTTTCCTGTATCCTGGTGTGACGAAAACTGAGCAACTTCAGATACCTGAGGCATTGCTGCACAGGCCAAATCGGTAATCATGATGCAAGACTTGGAAGATGCGGAAGGCAGGCTACCATACACCAGCCAGACACGAAGAGTGCTTATGAACGTCCACAATTACCTCCGGAGGCGAGACGCAACACTCGGTGAAACTGACATGGATGTCGAGACGGCAGCGGCGACGGGAATATCGGTGCGCTCTGTGCAACGTATGAAAAAGGAGATGAAGGAAGGAGGAATCCGGTCGCCTTCTCGCAAGAAAATAAGAAAATCTCCAGTGCTGGACAACACTGATGATTTTGATGAAGCCTGCATAAGGAGAAATTCTGGCTTTTTATGAAAGGGGGGAAATTCCAACCATGCGTAGCCTGCTGAAGAAGGTTAAAGAACCCCAAGTGAATTTTCCTGGTGGTAAAACGTCGCTTTCTAAAATAGTCAAGAGAATAGGATTTAAATTTAAGAAAACCGAAAGTGGGAGACAGCTTCTAATGGAAAGAGAAGACATTGTTATTGCAAGGTGTAAATATTTGAGGATTCTAAGTGAAACCAGAAACTCCAGTAACCCACGGACAGAAGTTTATTTAGATGAAACTTGGGTATATCAAAATGAAGCTGTGAGCAGATGCTGGAGTACACCAGACGGAAGAGTTGGCCCAAAGTTAAAAACGGGAAAAGGAGCGCGTTTTATCATTCTACATGCTGGCGGAGAAAATGGTTTTGTGCCTGGAGGACTGCTGATGTTTAGAGCAAAGAATGGCATCAAGGGAAATTACCATGATTCTATGAATCACGAGTGTTTCAGGACATGGTTTAAGGAACAGCTTCTGCCAAATATTCCGCCAAACGCATTAATAATAATGGATAATGCACCCTACCATTCTGAAATACTCAATAAAGCACCAACCAAAAGTTCAAACAAAGGTGATATAATTAAATGGTTACTGGACAATAGCATTCCTCATGACCCATCGCATACAAAATCTGAGTTGCTATATCATGTGAATAAACACAGAGACAGGCAGATATATGAGATTGATCAAATAGCCCATGATCACGGTCACAAGGTGTTGAGACTTCCTCCATATCACTGCAATCTCAATCACATAGAACTCGTCTGGGCGCAGGTTAGGTCAGAAATAAAAAAGAGGAACTCTAATGCTCACCAAACTCTTGTCAACGTAGAGGAGATAACAAGAAATGCAATAACAAGAGTAACGGCGGAAAACTGGAAAAAGTGTGTGGGTCATACGAGAAAAGTTGAGGACGAATATAGAAATACAGATATTGTAATAAACCATCTGCATGAGAACTTCATAATCAATGTAGCAGATTCCAGCAGCGATGATGAGTGAAGTGCCACCGTGATGAGAAGAGACGTGCCACCGTGATGAGATGAGACGTGCCACCGTGATGAGATGAGACGTGCCACCGTGATGAGAAGAGACGTGCCACCGTGATGAGATGAGACGTGCCACCGTGATGAGATGAGACGTGCCACCGTGATGAGATGAGACGTGCCACCGTGATGAGAAGAGACGTGCCACCGTGATGAGATGAGACGTGCCACCGTGATGAGATGAGACGTGCCACCGTGATGAGATGAGACGTGCCACCGTGATGAGAAGAGACGTGCCACCGTGATGAGATGAGACGTGCCACCGTGATGAGATGAGACGAGTTGTCGTAATGAGGAGAGACGTGTTGCCCAGGTGTGGAAAAGTGACGCATCGCGGTGATGATAATGAGTGACATGCCCCCATGGTGCGGAGTGATGTGTCGCTGTTCCTATTTTGTACTCTGTGTAACCCCAGATCAATATTATTATGAAATAGAGATACTGTATATGATATTAATAAATGTATACTTTCATATTAGTCTTTTACTTCTCATTCATAAAGTGACACAGCTGCATAAGGTATACTGTATTTGTGTTTACTTTCCTAAAATGGAGAGAGGATAGGAGGAGGACAGAAAAAAATAAATTGAAGTGTTGAGAGAGAGAGAGAGAGAGAGAGAGAGAGAGAGAGAGAGAGAGAGAGAGAGAGATGGGAATTAAGCAATGAGTGTACACAATCATAAAATAATCTATGTAAGCTTTGTCTTGTCACTTTAAAGCACTGGACGAAACTTTTGAAATAATTCTTTAGTAAAATTCTCATGCTTGTGAATCTCAGCTATTTCTCTCAGAAAAACCATAAAGAAGGATTTATGTACCATATGGTTGGGAAATATTCATTCAGAATAAACTGGCTTAAACCAACACGAACAGGAGCATCGCTCATTGTGAAAACATTGTTCACCTGTGTCAAGATTTTTTTTTTTTTTTTGATCAATTGAACGCAGGTATGCTAAGTTTATATTTTCGAATATATAAAGCATTAGAAAGGCCATACAATATACATCCCAAGCCAAAAGCAATGCATTCCTTCGGACAAGCAGACAAAGCAGCTGGAAGGTGAGGTGAAGAGTCAAGATGCAAAATACAGAGGAAACAAAGGCAAACATTCTCTGAGGCTCACACTGCGCTCACGTCCCTGGGGATTGTCATGGAGGGCTGAAGGGAATCACAGGTCACAAGATCCACCTGTCCATACTTGCCAATCCTTAACCCTTTCTCCCTATGTTGCTCTCTCTCTCTCTCGAAACACACCACAACAAAATGTAAGCAAAATAGTATATATATATATATATATATATATATATATATACGTGGAGGGATTGCATATACCGGTAATGACTTTACTGACGTGGAACAGTGTACAAGTCCTGGAGTATGATAGTGAGAGAGGGGCGCGCGCGCACACACACACACACACACACACACACACACACACACACACACACACACACACACACACACACACACACACACACACACACCAGCTTGGCTGCCTTTCATTTTAACTTCCTTATGTATTATGAAACTTATTTCTACATCAAATCCTTTATCAATACCCCTCTAATGTTTCCTTTTTTCACTCGAGAGAGAGAGAGAGAGAGAGAGAGAGAGAGAGAGAGAGAGAGAGAGAGAGAGAGAGAGAGAGAGAGACAGACAGACAGACAGACAGACAGACAGATGGGTTGAAGAGGGGAGGCTGGTGCAGTACATTTAAGGTTATTAAATTCGGCGATGAATTACGGATGACTTGATGAGCCTTATAATGGGATACTGACTGCATAAGTACAGCATGATAAATACAATATTTTCCTTTGTATTTCAAGACCATGAAAAAAGAGATTATAAAATATAATGAAAACACATCACAACAAAATGTTAGAAAAAACGTACATACATACATACATAGAGAGAGAGAGAGAGAGAGAGAGAGAGAGAGAGAGAATAGCACCAGGCAGGTGACGATGTCTTTCCAGATTAGACGGTACACCTGTACTGGTCATCAAATGGACTCCTAACCTCACTCACGCACCTCCCACCCCACCATCCACCAATCACAGACATTCCAGTGGGAAGAGAGTGGGATGAGCTTCTCCGCCACTTCTCTCTGTCGCGACTATAATCAATTTCTTATCGGATTTCAATGAAATATGATGTACAGGTGGGCAGTTGGTCAAGGACAGTGTCACTATCCATGGAAATTACCCACAGGTTTAGAGAATTTAAAGTATGAATGGAGAAATGGGGAAATTAGTTGTCAATCTGGGGAGATTTTGCCAGAATCCTGAACTGTAGAAGAAATATGTTATAATTCAGAGACTGAAACTTCAGAAACTGATGGGGATTTTCTTTCGAAAGGGAAACAGACTTCAATGGTGCACACAGGTTTTCTTTATCAATAAAGTCCATCGTTTCTGCGCATTAAAATGAAAGAAAGTGAGTGCCACCAGCAGAGGCAGAGATTAAATGACGGTGGTTAAGCCTCAGCGCCTGTCACTGAGGAACTGGGGTTTGTCAGTCAGTGACCCTTGCATTGCAGAACACAGCAACTAGTAGTGATTATTTGTTACCATATGAATTATTGTGCTGGAATGGTGATGGTGGTGGTGATTTGTTTTTGGTCTAGTGATAGTGACGCTGTCAGTGTGTAAAGCTGTTCCCCCCCCCCCCCCCCCGAGATTCAGGCTTGAATCTTTCTTCCACAAACGCCGCCAACCTGCATTTTTCGTTTTATCAAGCACTGTACAGAAAAAAAAAATTAAGTCATACCCCAAGTTAACCCAGAAGTGAAGTGGTTGATAAATCTGTAATGCTGTATTTCTGTCTTTGTTTAATAATCCAAGAATAATTCACGAAAAAAAAAATGTGCATCTGTTTCATATTTTCCATTAGCCAGGCAAAAAATTGGATTATATTTATTTGTTTTTCTAGAATACAAGGCTAATACAGGAGCAAAATCAGTGATATTTTTTTATTCATAGATGAAATGTAACCCAAAAGTACATGAGTAATTTTATTTCTTTAATGTTCTTTATAATACAAAAGTAAATGACTTCTATAGCCAATGCTCTAATTATTTCACTTAAAATTATATTGTGCACAATAAGAAAAACCTGCTTTAAGTGTGAATAACACGTTCTTCAGCTGAATGCTTTAACAACATTGTCTAATCTACATTCATAAATACGGAAATTACTGTATATTTTGTTATGAAATGGGAAATAATGGGAAATCTGTGCATGGAGTTTTGGGGTATGTTGATCATCATATGTTGGCCACATTGGCCAAGGAAGGTTCGACTAGTTACTGAGATGAATCTGGGTCCATATGGAGGAACAAATCATAAATTTCATTGGCCTTTGAGGAGATATGAGCACTCTGAGGTTGTGTAACAGGGAAAAAGACAGTGGAATGAACTGTTTGAATATGTGAGACCGGAAAAGTATTTTCTCTAGTAAAAAAGTGGAATTACAGCAGTAAACCTTAAATTTTGTTGTCGCTGGCAGATGTATGCGCACTCTAAGTACTTCCTGTTTGAGTAAAACACACACACACACACACACACACACACACACACACACACACACAGAACATTCGTACTCCATGGCAGCCCACTGTCGTGTAAACATTCACTTTGACTATACGACTCTGGTGAAGATTTATCAAGAAATTACCCCAATCCCGCCATTTTCCAGAGAAACGGCCAAAATAATGGACCATTACGCCACCAATGTGAGTTTTCACTGGCTTTTCCTTTCAGAATGACGACGTATTTCCAATGTTCATTTCTTGTAAGTAACAGCTGATTTTATTAAGATTTGGAGAGCCTCTGGTACTGGAAGGGTTATTGGAGAATTTATCTGATCCTTTTAGTTTGAAGATCAAAATCATTAGTCCGGAGATAACAAAGAATAGAATATAGATTTCACTTTAAGAAACGAGTTAAAATACCGGTAGTTCTTAAAATGTACCAGGACTACAGCTCCCTGCGTTTACCCTAATAGCTTTATTTTCGGATGGGCGAAACTTGTAGACGAAAGTGCCAGTGGGAAGAAAATTGCTGGCGCTGATAACAGACATTCCAGACAGCGAGATCTGAATCTTTTAAAAGGATCTTATGGGGTAAGAAAAGGCTGAGTTAAACAACGAAAGCACTTGGCCTGCTGCCTTATTCTTCTCTGATACGTCTTACATTTTCACCAGTAAGAGTAATTGTCCTTCATCTTCCTTCTCCTTAACAGCTTAGTGATGAGGTGGTTGTGTGGTTAAAGAAGTCGTTTGTTGTCTCCAAAAGGCGCAAGTTCGATCCCAAGGTGGGACAGGGAACAGTTTGATTATTAAATTTTCACTCAACCCATTTGCGCCCGGTGTCCTCAATATAGAACGTAGCTGGGCATTTTCAAAATTTAATAAAGACCGGAACCCAGGGTTAGGGACCTACGAGCTTTGCAACTATGAGCCGACAGGCGGAGGGCGGTACACTTAGTACCTTTCCAGTAAAATCCCTCGCCCAGGAACTCTGGGAGATAATGGGTTAGGCAGAAATTACTGAATTTGCTCAAGACCCATTGACATGTCATCAGTACCATTAAAACAATACTGAATGAGACAGCTTAACACGGATGCAATATGAACGATAGGTTTTCGCAACGAATCGATGACATTTGGAGATACGTGACAGAACGGCTAGACCTCAGGGAATGGACTATGAGGTCCATAGTCAGAGTTGGACACATAGAAAAAAAAAAAATAAAGCACTAAAGGTAAACAAGGTATATGCCTGTACAACACTAAAGATACACCTTTCAATGAACTAATGAACTATGAAGATGTCAACTACGCTGAGGCTGTTTGTCTTCACAATAAGCACATTTTTACTGGGTAATGAAAATTTTCGCTTTTGAATCACTAGCGAAAGTTACAAATTCCATTAATTTATCACACACACACACACACACACACACACACACACACACACACACACACACACACACACACACACACACAGAGCAAAGGCAATTTCGTGCCAGAGGTGACATATAAGGAAGCACACCCCGCTGGGAGTGGTCAGGGAAGAAAAGAAGTTGCCAGAGGTCAGTGAGGAGTGGGTCTCAGGATAGAGAATGAGGTGCAGTGGAGTGGTTTTTCTTACTTTCAGGTCCTATGATCCACACTCAGCTAAGAAAATCATTTGGAGTATGCTCGGGCAGAATAGTGGAGTTGTCTCGACGAAAGGGAGGGTTAGTGAAGAAAATGATAATTAGGAGAGACGGGAATGAACAAATGAAGAGCGAAGGAGGGGAAAAGAAAGGAGGAAGAACTTGAAGAGGAATAAAAGAAGATATTAGTGAGGAACATAGAGGTAATTTGGTGCAAAGAGACATGAAGCAGAGGAAGATGAGGGGGAAGTGTAGAGGGAGAGGGACTAAAGGAAGGGAGGACGCGCGGGGAGAGGGAGCAAAGGAAGTGAGAGAGTCTAAGGCAAAGGAGACGTAGGTGGAGCAGAAGAAGGAAGGGAATTAAATGGTGAGGAAGGGGAAGTGGGAAGGGAAAGGGAGCAGGGGAAGGGAAGGAGAAAGGGGGAGCAGCTAAGATGAAGGGGAAGAAGGAAGGGGCATGGAGACAATGCGGGTGAGAAGAAGGAGAGAGGGAGGGAGGTACGGAAAGAGGAGGAAGGGAAAAAAGAAGGAAGAGAGGAAGGAGGGAAGGGAGGGTGTCCTGGATGGAAAGGGATGGGGAGGCAAGGTAGTCATATTGGTTATTTCTGAAATATTGGGGTGGACATACTTTAGGAAGGAAGAAATTTGAGGGTAAGGAGAGGGGTGGGAGGGTGAGAGAAGACTGAAGAGGGCAAGAGGAAGAATATAAGGGTGGGAGGAGACTTATGAGGGTAAGGGAATAAACGAGAGGGCGGAGGGAAACTTAAGAAGGTAGGAGGAGGGGTAGGAGGGAGAGGGGAGACTTAAAAGGGTATGGGCCAGCAGGGTGGTGTAATCAAGAATGGCTGACTATCAAAGCCAGTGCAGGCTTTCACGGGTACCGTACATAATTTCTGCGTGGGTATTCCGTGGGATGTAATAAAGACACCTGGGTTATAATTTTCTTTATTAAGATACTGTGCAAAAAGCAAAAAACATCCATTAGAGTTAACAGTGCTTCTGATAAATACGACTAACAAAATTGAAAGAAATGATGGTTGTGATTCTTGCAGGCAGTCATTATACATGTACCTGCAACATAAATTTGATTACTGGCACACGGAAAATGTTATGTGTGTGTGTGTGTGTGTGTGTGTGTGTGTGTGTGTGTGTGTGTGTGTGTGTGTGTGTGTGTGAGAGAGAGAGAGAGAGAGAGAGAGAGAGAGAGAGAGAGAGAGAGATCACACAGACTTCTTGATCTTGTGGTAAGATCGTTAGGGCGATGACGTCACTATTTTATTTTGGCACCCGGATATGTGATTTAACATAGCTTACTGGAGACCTGTGACAATGGCAATGTTAATGATGGCTGTCTCTGACTCCTCCACGTCAAAGGGTGTCCTCTAAGCTACTGAATATTGTTTGGTGGCAGCAAGATCATAATATAAAATCCGTCATGGTAATGAATGAGTTAACAGCTATACGGGACGCCTCTCAGACTACCAAGGAAAGGGAAAGAAACTATCAAATCTTTTCTGATGTATCTTTTTCCCACCTAAACAGCTGTCGGGAGAAAAATAGATGTTAAATCAGCTAAAAACAGTATGCTTCTGCAGTGACATTATTTAGTAATACTCGAAATACCGACCCCGAAACCCGAGTATAAAGAGGCCAGTGAAGTTATTGTATAGATTTTTTTTACCTTAACCTGACCCAGGTTTTCGCCCTTTTGCAGGCTATTTCATATAGTTCATGGGCAAACAGACAATGCAGCGGTACTACATCATTTTCATAGCACTTTTTTTTTTTTTTTGTAAACTCGCTAATTGTATTAAGTAAATGTATTGCTATAAGTCAGCATTCAGCACGAAGAGTTAAAGTGAAAAACGTATTATCATATGCAGCCATACAAAGGTGGTTCAACCTTAGGGATGAAACGCATAGTATTCCCCATCCAAAACACCTAAGCCTGTATTATGAGGTCCCAGCTCAACACGATGGTCAGTCTTACTAATCCATAGCACCGAGTTTCCATCATTGGCGGAAGAGTTAGCTATAGGAATAGGCAGATTGGTTTCCGAGGAAGGGGAGAAAAGACATGTATATATCATAAGGGTGCTTATGTAAACTGAACATTAGTTAATAGATAACGTCCCAACTGTGGCCTGTGGAACAAATTTGGGTATTGGATGGGACATGCAGACTGAGATGTTATAAGTCTTTTTGAACCAGATAAATCATTAATAACAGTATTTAATAACGATTAGGGTTTTGCACGTGGGATAACAGAGAAAAAGAGCAAAAGGGTATAAATGAAGACACCATTTCTACTGAACACTTTTTAGGGTACATTTACTGCACAAGATAATATTTAATACTTATGTCTATCTATCTATCTATTGCCAGACGCCTTAATCCCGTGAGGGGTGGCCACAAACAAATTGCCTCCATGTCGCCCTGTCCCCCGTCATTTCACCGCCCTGCTCCAAGCCCTCCACCCCCTTATATTTAATACTTACACATGAATATCGATATTACAGTCCTCGCCTTACGTACTATCCTCAAACTACACATTGGCTGAGTGAACATCAGCATATCAACATTACCATACCTCTTTCACTCGGCAAAATGTTTCCCAGCTTGGGGTTCCTGGACCATGTCTCTGCTTATCCATTTGGTACATACACATTCAGCACAGTGTATAACTACTCCCACCAGGTCTCAAGTTTCCCAAGTGTGGTGCAGCTCTGTCCGGGGCTCTGTACCTACTCTCAACCCATCACCCATCCCAGCAAGATACCGTATCCCAGACCTCAAATTCCTGACTGTTTTTTTCCTTTCGCCAAGGCAGCATTGTTTCCAGTGACGATCATATTAATCAACCAGTCAGGATAACAACACGCATATGAATTTCGTACACTGTGCTACAAAGGCAAAAAAAGAAACGAAGAATATGGCATAGAATTTTTTTATAAACACAAATAAAGAACTAATAGGTCTGATCATTAACATGCACTACGTTTATGGTGATAGAAAGTCGTTTGAGGGATGCAGTATTTTTTCATATGCATAATAAAAAAAATAAACATAAAATAAAATAACTTCAAGGAGATAGTTTGGATTTTTTAGGAGATGTTCCATCACAGTACAGTTTAAAAGGGCACTAGACGTATGACCAGAAACATTTGATTAACATTACTGTTGATGTATAATACACGGGTTTTGTAACACCTTTTAACTATAATACACTAGGCACTACTAGCCAAAATATTTACTTGTCGGATTTAATGCACAACATTAGGAGTTCAAATCATTCTTGACTGCAAAATTTCAGAGTTTTTACCTGCAGCGATGCCGAGAGGTCTGTGAGTGGTACAGTGGAAGACAAAAGTCGTGTCACGGTTTTGTCCAAAGATTAAGTGCAACATTTGAATCATTATGACAGCTCTAATACAGTTGCACATTCGTGGTTGGCTAGCCTGGCTTCCTCAAGCCTACTGATGGGATGACGGTATAAATTAACCCAGGAAATTCCGAAGCCTTAACATCGACTTGCCAGAGTTACTGAGTCCGAATTTCGTATGAGACGAAATGCTAACGGTTAGGCGATAATCACCCGTCATTTCATCATACATCTTAGCACAAAACGTCAAGCACACCTACTATGCCATGGTATGGAGAGGTCAAGCAACATGCATCCAACTACTAGGGAGATGAGAGGTTGCATAATCTCGCTTTATTTACAAGAAGCGAATCCTGAACAGACAACTCACACATCTGATATAAGTATAACCATAGAAAGGTGGATTAGGTGAATTCAGGAGGAAGGCACAAAGAAGAACCGTCATCATTCAGGTGGTCCTCGTGTTGTCATACCACAATAGAACCAGGAAATAATCACAACGCTGGAAGCAGCACCTGCACGCTGTGCTTACTCCGTAAGAAGCACACTGCACCTACAGTGCAACACACGAACAGACCTCGGTCAACTGGTTTATGTGTTCGAACTCGTTTTTAGGATTCAGTTCACCAGCATATTAAAAAAAAAAAAAATCGATTGCCATAATACAGCAACTTTGTTCTCATGCAGAGTGAAGAGACAGATTTGTTTTCATGTTTTGAATACTACATTCAATTTTGTTTTACAACACTGTTAAATAATGTCAGCCCCAGGTCATAATTATCAACTTCACTAGCTAATTTACAGTTCATAAAGATGAAGAACTGACTTCCGAAACTCACTTAGCTAATTGAATTGTAACGTTGCGGACGTGGTAATAAAAAAGATGAGAAACGATTCATATATCTACCTATCTACATACCTAGGCAGCTTCCCCCAGGGAAAGGAAGGTAGCCGAGATAGGCTGACACACTCCCAATTTACTTATCCACTCAGACACATTCAGTCTCATCTTAGCCCCAAGGGGAGAAGTGACATATCCTCATCGTACCACACTGCATGAGGGTCAACTGCGCAGTGCAATCATTGACATCTGCAGCAGGGCCCGATAGCAGAGCTGGTTTACCCCTGCCACATCATAATGGACCCATCCCCTTACTCGCATCTGACATGATCAGCTGATTAGACCAAATGCGGGAGAATGTCCCCTCAGGGCTGCGTCATCATTTATTCATTCACAATTTCTCTCCATCATTTTTGTCACGCACAGCCACTCTTCCTTGTTAAACAGACATCTCTCTCACATCCAACGCTCTCTTCACCCTGTCCATCCATCTTATTTGTGGTCTTCCTCTCAGCCTTACACCTCACACATTGGATCTAGTTATTTTTTCACCAATCGCTCATTATCCATTCTCTCCATATGCCCAGACTATTGCAACACTCTCTGCACAACTCGATCAGCCTTCTAATGCACAACTCCAGTTCTCCTTCGCACTTCATCATTTCTCACTCAATACATACACGTCACTCCACACATACTCCTCAGACACCTCATCTCCATTACATTTAAACTTTTCCTCTCTGCTACACCCATACTCCATGTTTCAGCCCCACAAAACACAGTTGGTACCACAACACCCTCATACAGCCTTCTTTTTACATCCATTCTAAGCGAATGACATCTAAACACTTTTTTCATTCCTCCCAGCACCTTTCCTACTTCATTCATTCTAAACTTCACTTCTGCATCTATTCTTCCATCCACAGCAACATGTGACCCTAAATACTTAAAACACTCTACCTCCTCAAGCAACTCACCATTCAAAACTGTATTCATCCTCCTACCATCTACCAACCTCATACACTTCATCACTTTAGTCTTATTCTCATTAACTTTCAATTTCCTCGTTTCACACACCCTTCCAAACTTCTCTACCAACTGTCACAATCTCTCCTCTGAATCAGCCACCAGTGAAGTATCATCTGCAAACAGCAGCTCCTTCAAATTCCACTCTCTTCCATCAGCATTCACCAGACTCAGACCTCCACCTAACACTCTTGCATTCATTTCCCTTAAAGCACCATACATATAACTATTAAAAAACCAAGGCAACATCACATATCCCTGTCGCAGCCCCACTCTCACAGGAAACCAATTACTCACAGTATTTCCCACTCTTACACACGCTCTAGTTTTTACATAAAAACTTTTCATTCCTTTTAGCAATTACCATTACGTTCATACAATCTTAAAACAGTCCACAAAGCCTCCCTATCATTTCTATCATACGCTTTCTCTAAATCCATAAACGTACAAAACACATCCTTACCTTTTGCTAAATACTTTTCCCCTCCCTCTCCTAAAGCCACACTGCTCATCACCAATCACTTCCTCTGTATCCTCTATAACTTTCTCAATTAACACTCTACCATACACTTTACCTACAACACTCAACATACTTATACCCCTAGAGCTAGTACATTCATAATTATCACTCTTACCTTTTTGTAATGGAACCAAACAAGCACATGCTCAGTAAACTGGCACCATACCTTTTACAAAGCACACATTCAACAATCTTAGTAACCGGTCAACAATAGTTGCTCCACCACCTTTCAGGCACATCACAGCACACCCATCCATACCTGCAGCTTTCCCTGTTTTCATCTGCTTTACTACCTGCTGAACTTCCTCCATCATGATCAAAGAATCATTCAGCTTCCCAACAAATTTATTCCTTGTACCCTTCCATCTGCCACAGTCGCAGCCACCCTTTCCTCGTCTGCATTTAACAGTCTTTCAAAATACTCCGCCCATCTCTTCCTAACTGCATCCATCTAAATTAACATCCTTCCATCCTCTGCTTTTACTCACTCTTCCTTCCCAGACTCTCCCTTTTGCACCCTTTTCACCTCCTTCCAAAACATTTTCTTATTCCGTTGAATATTCTCAGTCAACCGCCTACCCCACTTCTGATCTGCTGCCACCTTAACATCATGCACATCCCTTCGCGCCCTATTCCCCTTTTCCTTATACCTCTCATATGACACCTTATTCCTCTGCAGCCACACTTCACATGCACGTCTCTTCTCAGCCACAGCCATACTTACTTCCTCGCACCACCATTCACTTCCCTTTCTTACACCACCACCCACTCGTCTCACACCACACACCTCTTCCACAAGCCCACCACAGCACTCTTAAACAACTGCCATTCCTCCTCTACATTGCCATTCTCCTGATCTTTCACGGCGCTCCACTCATCTTTCAATAGACCAGTCCAGTATGAGACAGCCCTAGGATGTATTCAATATGGACGGTGGGTGTTAGCGCCGAAGTGGTGACATGTGGAGGTGTAGGAGGACTACTGGGCATTGGGATAGGCTACTGCCCCAGAGATATAGGCCATGAAGCCTTTGCCCAGAGTCGGACACATAAGGAAAAAATCTTTCAATTTCTCCTGATACTCTATCATTTTCTCTCTTTTATCCAGCTCGCTTTCAAAACCTCCCTGCCACACCTGACTCTCCTAGCTCTCACCCATCTCCTACCCACTCTCAATTTTCCCTTTACTAGGTAGTGGTCAGACATACCTCCACCCTCCCCTCTCAAAACTCTCACATCCAACAATCTTCCTATTATATTCCTGGACACAACCACATAGTCCATCAATGCTCTATCAACAACCCTTTCACCCTCCTGTCTCACCCATGTATACTAATAAATACCTTCTTCTCAAACAGGTATTTCCAATCACCATCTATCGCTCAAATCACATCTCTATCATCCGTTCCCGATTTTCATTTCTTCCAGGCATGCATGCCAACTACACCTTCAACTGCAACATTTCCCACTCTAGCATTCAGATCTCCCATCATTACAACATTCACATTCGCTCCAAAACTCTGCAGACACTCATCAACATCATTCCAGAAAGACTCCCTCTCTTCTTCATCCCTTTCACTACCAGGCCCATATGCACTCACAAACACCCACAACTCAGGTTCAAATTTCGCTTTCACCCACATCAGTCTCGATGACACCTCTTTCCATTCAATCACACATTGCTGTACTTCTGGACTCACTAACAAGGCCACACCTTCTCTTGCCCTTCCTCTATCAACACCTGACAATCTTCCATACACACTTCCAAACATAGATTCCCCCTTCCCTTTTATCTTCGTTTCACTCAAAGCTAACACATCCAACTTTCTTCTCACAAACATTCTCCCAATCTCCTCCCTTTTAGCCTCAATTGTACTGTACTACATCCACGCACATTCATAGACCCAGTCTTCAGGGTACGGGGATAACTCAGTCCCCCATCCCTTTCTCTGGCCTGTCTCTTTTTAAGGAACTAAAAAAACAGGAGGGGGGGCCCTAGTCCCCTCACCCCGCCCCTTTTAGTCTCTTTTTACGACACGCAGGGAATACGGTGGCAGAATTCTTCCTAACACAACCTGGAGGCAGAGTAGTAGTTCCTCCCCATAGTGTGGCCAGACTGTGTCCCCCTCCGCCACAGGAGGGGGGGTGGCATCCATAGGCCGGTCACCTGGAACAAATGGCAACTCAAGGCAGTGCTACCAACCGTCCGACACAAAGCAGACCGCACCAAAACTATCGTCATTCAGCAGGTATTTTTACCAAATTTCACGAAATGACGTTAGTCTAAGACTGTACAGTACACCTAGGAGTCTTTTTTTTTTTTTTTTTCCTCCTTCAAGGAAAGTTCGAATATCTGTTCTTGGAGAACTCTGAGCGATTTTCTTATAAAATATAAAGTTGCTTAGCTTTAAAATTTGAGTTAGTTTTACAAGTCAGGTGTTGCGTCGGCTGACGCATCAGATGACTATTTGACGATTTTCAGTTTCGGCTATAAGTTGGCATTTTAGCGACTTTCTTGTTAAATGAAAAATTGCTCAGCTTGAAATTTTGAGTTAATATGACATGTCAGCTCGCATCAGCTGATGCGTCGGCTGATTATTTTGCAGTTTTCATTTGTGGCAATAAAAAGCAGTTCTAATAAAACAATTTCACATATTCTATGAGTTTCAAAGCCAGAAACTTTAAAACAAATTGGCTGCAGTAGTTTCGCAGGCCTATAAAGATAGTCGTTTCTTGTTATTGATGGAAAATCAACATGCGTTAACTTAACAAGTATCATTCCACAAAGACAGTATTCTCGGCTCTGTTACTGTTTCGGCCGTTTGTCAGTGACATTCCATAGGCAGTAAATCCAGTAAGCCTGTTTTCATGTTTACAGACGATAAAATACGAAAAGTTACTGCGGATGGTGAGGCGGATGCCGCGGATAAGTTGCAAACACGGATTTTTTCTCTCTCATGAGAGGGATTAGGAGTACACTTGTTTATTGTAGGAAGACCAGAGATTAACAATAATATAATAGCGTTGTTAATAAAAATAGTCTATACAACAGATATCTTACATTCATGCTCTCATAGCATTGTTTTAGCGAAAAGAAAAATGCAGTATTAAAATTTGAGGAAATATGTAATAAGTCAGCATGGACTCTAACTTTCTGTAATTCCTTTGGGTATCATACCCCCTCCTCCTTCCAAAGTGCAATATCTTTTAGGCAGTTCGAGTTCACCACTGGAGAATGTAAGGCCCTGACAATGGGGAAGAAGGCATCCTAGACGGTATTACATGCAAAATGAAAGCTGCGATAACATATGGAAAATGAGGGTTGTCCCGGTAGATGCTGGAGCACCGGAACTATTGTCGAAGTGTAGGCCTACTTGTGGCCCCATTCTTGCCTTAAATACTCCACGTTGCCAGCCATGCCAAAAAGAGAGGTGAGAATCCCAAAAATATTAACTCTGGAATGAGAAACATCCTCAAACGATAGTTAGTAGGGATGGCGATGACATATTAAAGGGAATGAGGAAAGGAAAAATGTGCTGGTGTAATAGATTAATAGTTATGTATTGGTGCAAAACAGTATTCAGCAAAAAAAAAAAAAAAAAAAGTTGCTTGAAATATTTGGTTAACTAAATTACTCAAGATTTGGATTATGAAGTGATAATATGCATCTTCAGTTATTTACTCAATAATTTATATTTGTTTGCTTGTTTTACTAATTAGTTTGACTGCTGGACGCAGTAAAAATGAACTCACAAAGACACCGAGTTAATGCAACTGGAATCTATATATATTTTTTCACAGACTGTTTCTACCGTGCACAGGCAACTGACTCAGTGATCTGGGCAAGCTGTGATTATCAGCATCGAAAATTATAACGTACCGTGAAATGGGTCATTTTACTGTTATGGCGCCTGTGGCACATACTAAGCAGTGAGAGGAAGTACTGAAAATATTATGTATGGTAAGCACTGCAATATTTGAAGAGAGAAATTTACATGTTTATCATATGGTCATTAAATAACATTGATAGTTATATTATGGAAGCTGTCCTAAATAAGTGGCGCCAGGCACAACAAACCTTACCTGACAGCATTGGTTTTATTCTGTTAAATACTGAATCGATACTGTCATTTAGTGTCAGTATTGGCGCAAATATTTTCATGTTACGCCCTCTGAAATCCGTGATCTTGTGTCTGACCTTTCATGGTCAGTCTGGGTCAAAGGTCATGGTGCCAAATAAAAGCCAATATGAGACTTCCTATATCTTGATAATAGTAGATATCAATCTTCAGCGAATTTTGAGTCATAGCCCCCTGAATATCCGTGACCTTGAGTTTGACCTTTCAAGGTCACTTATGGACAGAGGTTACGGTACCAATTGAAACCCTTTATGGGACTTCCTATATGTTGATAATAGTTAATATCTCTCTATCTTCAACCAGTTTCGAGTTATAGCCCCTGAATATCCATGACCTTGAGTTTGACCTTTCAAGGTCACTCAAGGTCAAAGGTCTTGGTGCCAAATGAAAGCCCATATTACGAGTTCCCCTATGTTCATAACAGTAAATATCTAACTTCAACCGTTTTCAAATTATAGCCCTCTGAAAATCCGTGACCCTGATTCTGACCTTTCAGGGTCACTCGAATACCTGCAAAAATCAATCACTTTCTTTTCGGACCAGTGCCCACATATCCTGAAAGTTTCATATAATTTCATTCAGCCGTTTTTCTGTAATGTTGCTATAAAGAAACAAAGAAACGACCAAAAGCAATACTTCCCCAGACCCCGTCCGGGCAAGGCAAAAAAAAAAAAAAAAAAAAAAAATGCGTTAGATTACGTTATGGTTTAATGCAGCGATACCTGCTTTTGATAAAGAAAGGTCTGGCAGTACCAAAATTTAAATACGCAGAGAAAGAGAGAGAGAGAGAGAGAGAGAGAGAGAGAGAGAGAGAGAGAGTAAATGTAAATGAAAGCAGGAATATAAAAAGAACAAAAGGGGAAAGTGAGTATAGGTCACGATGGGCAGGAGGGAAGGATGAAGGTTGCAAATGAACTGGGTGAGTTTGTAAGTTGTTCAGAAAGGTGACAGAGGCTGAGTATAAATATAAAATGGAAAAACAGTAACTGACTGAGTATGAAAAGTGCCATATATTGGAGAGAAAAGTAGGTGTGAGAGAAGGAGAAAAGCCAGATAATTTCGTATAATATTAAGGACGGTGAGTGTAGCAAGAAATCATTAGACGGAAAAAAACTGATTGAAAAAAAAAAAAAAACAGTATGTACAATTTTTCCAAGTAATAAATGGCTCTGTTTCTTTATTCTTCTTCTCTGCCATCACGTCTCAAAAAACTGTTAAGCAAAATAAATGTTACCCTGCTGCTTATTCCCGTAAAATTATTGTTCCCAATGAACATAGCCAACAGTATGAAAGAAAAAAATAATGTGTGATAACGCATCCCTCACTTATATGAGGACTTCCTGTGTGCACACCAGTGCATATATGTAGACCCCAAATGGAGCAAGTATGTTACATATCTATGAAACTTTCATTTACCACTGGCTGATATTATTCCTGGAAATGTTGGGTCTTCAGGGAAAACATTTTCAGAATCCTGCGTAGCGAAATTAATTCTGGTGGACTGATCCCCAGAATATCCGGATGAACTGAATAATCAAGTTGAAGTTGCGTGTAAGAATATATAATATCTTTTCAGTGACCGCATTCTTGCTGATAAAACCATAAAATTCACAGCACGTCTTTCTCGGCGATTTAGTTTGCTTAATGTACCTTGAGATTTCCTTGTTCGCTGACGAAGTAATCTATGTTTATATTTGAAGGCACTGAATAACATGCCGAGAACTTCTAAGTTTCGCATGATAAGTTCTCGGTAAACAAATGAAGTTGTTAAGTTTCTTGTGCCTATGGTAATACGATCATCATACATACAGTGATACTCAACAAGACATTTATTTTTATTTCCCATTTATGAACATACATAAGAAGGGGTCAGATGGTGAAATATTTGTTTTGCTGCGAGGAATTTCTAACGTAACTTGCTATCTTACTAAACCTAACCGTAACATCTTCCTTTCCTCAGAGTCCAGATTTCACCTCTTACACTTTACTTATATCTTCCTAAATTCATTCTTTTTCTAACCATAACACCATCGTTTCCATGACACCTTTGTAGTATGGCCATTTTCCTACCCTCAACCTTTTACTAACCTCGCCATCTTCCTAACCTCACCATTATCCTAACATTACCACCTTTCTAACCTCACCATCTTCCTCATCCCTCCACCTTCATATTACCATTTTCCTAAAATCACAGTCTTCCCTACATCACCATCTTCATTACACCGTCGTCTTCCGAACATCACCATCTTTCATTCTTCACCAGCTTCCTTGCCTGACTGCCTTCCTAACATCACATCTACCTAACATTACCACCATCCCAGCATCACCAATTTTCTAACCATACCACATATTAACTTCATCGCTTGTCCTAACTGTACCACCTTCTTAAACTTACTATGTTCCTAGCCTGGCACCCTTCCTATCCTTGCCATGTTCCAAGTCTTCCTACTTCCCTGCTTTTACTACCTTTCTGTCCTTGCTGTTTCCCTAATGTTGCAACTTTTTCTCTTCCTTTCTTTCTTTCCTTTACTGTATTAATTTATTAATTTATTTTATTTTTTTGGTTTTTTCCTGATTTTATAAATTTCATAACATTACAAATTTTCCACCTACACAAATTTTGCAAGGTTATCTTTAGGTGCGGTTGCTAAGGAAAGTTTTTTATTTGTTTAGTATTATAGAAAGGTTATATATCACATAAGGTATCTTAGCTTGGGAAGGTAAGGTTAAGCTTGTTAGGACAGATAGGGTGATAAGTTGAGATAGAGTAGTTTAGGAAAGTAGGGTAATGTGCGAGATAGGCGAGATGGTAAGTTTAGATAGGTTAGAAAGGCAGGGTTGGGTACAGGAGGGTAGGAAAGTTGGTAAAGTTAGCAAGTTCAGCTTAGGACAGTAGGTCAAAGTGAAATAGGACAGGTAGAGTGGTAGAGTCTGGTAAGTAAGTCTAGTAGGGCTAAACTAAATAGGATGAGCAATGTAGAAAGCTTATTTAAGCTAGACTGGGAATATGGGGTTAAGTTAAATAGAGTTGGCCCAATTGAAAAGTTAAGGTTGTTAGGTTCGGAAAGTAGAGTTAGGTTAGACAGGGAAGTTATAGTGGGAGTGTGAGGTTATCTATGATTAGTTCGGAAAATAGGATTGCATTAAACAGGGTAGTACTAGTGGGAATGTGAAGTTATGTATGTTTAAAGAAAACAGGAATGTGAAACTGTTTAGTTAGGATAGTTGAATTGTGTTAGACATGGTAGTAGTAATGGGTACATGAGGTTACGTATGTTTAGTTAGGAAAACAGGGCTGGGTAAGACAGAGCAGTGAAGATGAGAATATAAGGTAGGTGAAGTTATGGTCGCCACGCAAAAGTGGTGGCTGGCTGGGAAGGATGTAAAGTGGGTGAGTCGATGGATAGGAATGGGTAGGGTGGGTTGGAAGTGATAAGAATAATAAGACAAGGTGGGAGACGTACACTCCACGATGGTGGCTGATGTATATGAGGTGGCCTTAGCGGTGTGTAGGCTCAAGTTAAAGATTTATTATACATTACCGATCAGGAGGATAAATGTGTAGGGAGGGAGAAGAGGAATGGATGGAATGGGTTGGTTTTAATATTGAGTTGTGAGACAGGGCGGGAAGAAATACCCTGTTAAAATGGACATTGTAAATTGAGTGGTCGTGGTGAAATGAATTTGAAAATAAAAGTTTTCTTCAGGAAGTAGAATATGAACTCCCTGCCCTTATAACCGGGTGTCCTTCACTGCAGGTAAAAAATATCATAGTAATTCGCTCTTGCAAGAAACCCACTTAAAGGTGGTTGTGTCAGTCCCGTCGGAGAGAGAGAGAGAGAGAGAGAGAGAGAGAGAGAGAGAGAGAGAGAGAGAGACCTTCAGTTTACAGTATATGAAAATTATATTGCAAGTTACAATGTTGACAGTGGTAATGATGGAGAGAAAGGGTTCTTCATTCCACGGTAAAAAATAATGAAGTTGGTAATGACGATACTGATGGTGAGGATACTGATGATGATTAGTGTATTTTATATCGTTTTTAGTTAAGGCCACAAGTGCACATCACAAGCCCTGCGTTTTGTTTCATTCTTTAGTCCTATGCTGTGCACATTAATTGGTGTTGTTCTCCTTTTTTCCCCTTCTCGTCATGTTTAAAAAAAAAAAAATCGAGCCTTCACTCAGGTTAGACGATTCTCTTTCTAAGTAATTTTCTCATGATTTTACGATTGTTTATCTCTGGTGAGAAATCAGTATAAATATTGTTTAGGCAGAAAATATCTTTCGATAATTTTTGGCACAGCCATGTGTTGTTGCTTTGAGCGATTTTTCCCTCGCCGTCTGTTTTGTGTTGTACCAAACAGTTTAATGAGGACAGGATCGCAGGCCTCGTCAACAACTCTTCCCCTTCCCCCAAACACGCATTTTATCCTCCTCCACCCTCCCCGCCCATGTTTCTGAATCTTTTTTTTATTGTAAGCTATTTCACTCTTGGAAAAACGACTGGTCAGACTTGCTTTACGTTTGGACTGGATAGCCTAGACCCGGGTCATTACGCTCTTGGTGGGACAATATAATGCATGAAAGCCTTAACAACAGCAACAGCAGCAGGAACGGCAGGAATAGAGCATGTTAGCACAGCAAGTAAAGTTTTCGTTTGCCAGAATGGCCGCACTTCCTGCATATTAATCCTATCACAGTCTAACTTACCTTCACCTAATCTACCCCCAAAGCTAATCAGATCCAACCTGCCCCCATTGTCTTTCACCCACCTTCATGTTTCGTTACTTTTTGCGATTGCAACACCACAGTCTACGTTTTCTCATCTCTTGGTAATCTCATTTTATTTCATCTTATTCAAATCTGAGGCATCTATGATTGTAAGAACACGATGATGATGATGATGATGATGATGATGATGATGACAACAATGCTGATATTGATGGTGATGTCGATTATAATGATGATGATGATAATGACAGGTTAAGAGTTTAGGTAGAGCGCTCTTAACCCCTAGCTATACCCAACCACCATATCCTCAGTGGACTGCTTTCATGCTGGAAATATAAAAACTAAATTTTTCACATTTTTTTATATAATACAGTGGCTTTGATTTATCAAACTGAGCAGTATTTTTTTTATTCACTTAATTCAGTTTAGCAAAAGTTCGTAGCACAAAAAACGAGTTTTATAATACTGACGTCATAAGCTACTGTTTAACTATTAGACGACGGCTGTCTGGCTATCACACAACGCTCGGGTAGGTAATACTGAAAAAGAGCTACAAATCTGCTGCATATCTCTTTTGGTGTTATGGTAAGTAACCACTGGATATTTTATAAATATGGCAGTAATTGGGGGAGGCGGTGGTTGAATCGGTAGAGAGGCGGCCTGCAGTCCTGATGGACCCAGGTTCGAATCCCGGCTGGGGCAGGGAACAGTTAAGGATTTGTATTTCATTAAAAGCAAACTTTCCTGATCTACTAGATGACCCGCCGACATGTCGTAAAAATACCCTCGCTAATACCAATACACCAGTCCTGTATGAGACAGCCCTAGCATGTATTCAAGATGGACGGTGGGTGTTAGCGCCGAAGTGGTGACATGTGGAGGTGTAGGAGGACTACTGGGCCTTGGGACAGGCTACTGCCCCCGAGATATAGGCCCTGAAGCCTTTGCCCAGAGTCTGACAAAAAAAAAAAGAAAAAAAAAAACTGCATGACTGATAATGTAATATGTAACAATATGAAAGCGATGAGAGTTCTACCAGTGACCAGATTAGCTTTCAGTTTAGGTATTCCGCAGTCTTGGCATGGTATGTGATGCTACATTTGCTCTGCCCTAATGACTATTGGTGTCGTAATGAAATTAGTTAATCAGTGATGGGCACTGGGTGAAAATACTGGAAATAATTGCATAAAACGCCATGTCCAGTGGTGCGTTGATTAAGCGAGTGATTTCGGTCTGGATCTGCAGAAAATTTGATGATAACAGCGAATAACTTTTCACAGTCGGCTGTAACACGAACAACAAATAGCGAAGAAGTCAGATGGATAAGAATTGGCGTCGTTTACGAGGTAGATGCTGCAAAAAGAGGAAATAACAATAATGGACTTCAGTGTAACAGTTGCAACATTGTTTCCATTTTGGCAGCAATAACAGATCCACAGGTAGAACAGTTTACTTTAAAGGGGGAAAACAAAAGGCTTAGTATATTTGCTATTTTATGCACTACAGGTTAAAGTATCCGAAGATCGTGGCATCATGACCATCATAGTACATTCAGCAGTCATATGCAAGTATTTCACCTTCTACATGCACTGTATGCTAATTCAAGCTAATTAAATAAATTACTAGCATTGGAACGATACAGTAAATATTCTTTTAACCACTGTCGTTCAGTGTCTTTTTTGTTTATTTCTGGAAGTAGTCCATTATTACCCGTCACCACGCCGCCTCACGTTAACCCCCTGTGATGGACTCAGGATTTCTTCGAACTCAGAACTCCATTTGCGTTAAGTGGTTTACACAAGGAAGGAGATGAACTGAACATGTTATTTAACCCAGCCAATTATAATGAAACTTGACCCAATCTAATGTAAAACGACCGATCCTAGATGACCTATCTATCCTTACCAAACCTAAGGCCGGGGAGAACGGGAGAGAGAGCATGTGTGTAAATGGTGAAGAATATGAGATGATGCCACGATTCCGGGAGCTTGAAGAATCTGTGAAAGAGTGCGTGGCCCATTTCACTGGGCCACTTACTCACTGGGCACATTATTGATGCTTCGCCCACTTTCTAACTTTTCTTGATATTACCTCACCCCATCCTTAAGAGGGAGAAGGTCTGACCAGAGAAGAAGAAAAAGAGGCTGACGCTGACGATGATAATGATGATGATCATATAATCACGTACAGTAGTGGACCAGTAAGTCCATGAGTTAAGTTATGTATTACCAGGCACACAGCTTTTCGTAAACTGGAGAATTTATGTACGCTTGCTTTTCGCATAAGCGGCTCTACCTGACCTAAATGACATCACTGAATTGGCGGGTCAGCTAAATATATGTTACAGTACGTTACGTGTTTTCAGGGACTAGTCCATCATAAACTGCAGAAAAAAAAAATGTACCATGTTTCTGGGAGTAAGCGGCACATTATCTAACCTGACGTAGAGGATTTGACTGTGCTGCAACAGTTCACCAAAGCTAACTCGGGATCGTATTCATAAACTATTGTGTGTAACACTGAGTATCCGTCCCCGCCCCGAAGAGGCTCGGGGACAGGAACTGTTTTCACTCGGTTTGTCTGTTGGTTTGTTTGTTTGTCTGTCTGTCTGTCTGTCTGTCTGTTAACAACTTTACTCGAAAACTACTTGTGCGATTTTGACTAAAATTACAGGGATGATGGGCTATGGCCTTCTGGTCACCTGATTTAAAATTGGCCCAAATTAGGCCCAGGCCCAGGCCCAGGCTGTAGGGCCAAAAAAATGTAAAAAAAAATAACGGGGTCGGGTAATTTTTTTTTTTTCATAACTCCTTTCAAATTCGTCATATCGACATGAAACCAAGGCCTAAAGGTGCATCTTTCAAACCTGCATCCTATAACATGCCTCATTATACCAGAGGGGTCACCCCCCAGTTAGCTGTAGGGGGGTCAATATCAGGTGGGTCAGGCCAAAAATTTCAAATGAGCATAAAATCGTCAATTTGCACCCTATTTACTTCAAATTTGATATGTGACATAATTGACTAGAAATCCTGTTGTGTTTATGCGTCTGCACTAAAATGACTGCCGGGGACGGGTTTGCTGTACGATTGCACCACTTCTTGTTGTTTATTTATATTTTGCTATTCAATGCGGCTACCAAGCATTTCGCAAGCGAATAACAGTCAAATGAAAGATAAAATACACAACAAATCACAGGGATCTTGAAAATCAGTAAGATTCAATCTCTTATGGCCCACATTTAACTGAATAAAAATCGTTTAGCGCTAGCTGGGATACAACAAAAGAGCTGCTCGATGAGGAGAAGATTAATATTACTACCTGTCTTTCACAGACCTCACTGAAAATGCACACTGTTTTTCAAAAGGAAAACAAACTTTGAGACTTGACATTAACTGAATGAAAAGACTCATTCACTCACGGGGGGCACACGCCACAAGGCGTATAACTTCACTCACCCTCCAAGTCCACCCACGGAGTTCCTTCTTGCAAGTATCTAAGCAGCAACTACCTCCCCCCTCCCCCGTACCTCCCCACAGGAATGATCGACTTGCTCCAGCCATGAGGGAATGGTCTACTTTCACCAACCACTAGGTTTGTGGCCCTCCCCTTGGTCCCCTGCACTCCGGGTTGACTCTGAAATATCAGCCCATGAGCAGGATCGATTTCAAGGACACACGCCACCTGGCCATGTAACTGGAGATGTGGTAAGAGGGCTCGAATCAGCCTGAAGGAGTATTCGTTCATCAGACAATCGTTTGTAACAATCTATGGTCCTGTGAAAGCAAATAACACCAAAGGAATAAATTTGCCACTCCAAGGTACTGCTTAGTGTCCACTTATCACAACTAGAAAGTAATACAGGGAGCACCAGCACCAAAAGCAACGGATTTCGTCCTTCTACACAAATAACGACAACGTCAGATTCCTGAACTGAGTGAATCCTTAATACCATAGGCAAGACCATTGTGCTGAGAGATTTCTTCATCTGACATAACGTACCGTTGTTATGGAAGATACTATCGAGATAAATGATTTTTTTAGGACCGATATGTCCTTTCCACATGCCTGAACCTTGACTGCTTCATTCAACAGCCATCAAATGAATGGACCGTAGTCTAGGCCCAGGAGACCATTAGTTCTAATGGCCTTAATATTCTCGTTGAACACTTAGAGAGGACTCAGGGATGTTTTCAGTGACAACACGAAGATAACTGCATCATCAGTAAAGTCAAAAATAGTAAGCGTAAAATTTCCAGTTGAAATTCCACAGTGACTCTGACTCAGCCTGAACCAGCTGCCACTCCATGCATGTGCTGGAAAGTGAGGGGGCAAGGACGCATTCCTGTCTTACACCAGAGGTTACTGGACAGAAATCTTGACACGATTTTCGGTGCTTGATAACAGACTAACTACCAGTCGGTTAACCCTGTAGGTATCCAGTGGAACTGTTGTTGTTCCCATAGTGAATCTTGAATTAATGTCAAATGCCTTCTTGAGATCGATATACTCGTAGGCTGGAAGCAGTCCCTGCTGAGACACACGAAGCCATTACATGAGAATTAAAAAAAGAAAAAAAATAGGATCCAGTTACATTAGATTTCTTGGGCCTGAATCCAGATTGCTCAAGCCTCTGACAATCAGCAAATAATTACAGACATGTGACAAGAGCACATACGAGTAAGAAGAACCGTGCTTGGCACACTGTGCATTGTAATGCAAAATCACATCACCAATGCCACAACACCGCACCACAGCTCACACACTACCACATTACCATGGCCGCCACACCTCACCGCACACCACGTCACAACCCCACACTACCACACCATCAGTGCCTCCATATCACAGCTCATCATATTGCAACCCCACAATATCAAACCACCAAGGGCGCAACACCACACCGCAGCCCAGACACTATAGTGGTCGTAACTCAGCAACACAATTTACACATTACCATGTTCGCAACACCACACCACAATTCATACTATCATGGCCGCAACACCACAATGTACACACTGTCATAGCCGCAGCAACACAGTCCACGCACTACCATGACAGCAGCACCACACCACAATCCACACATTACCATGGCGGCATCACTACACCAAATTCCACACACTACCATGGCCGCAACATCACACCACAATCTACACATCACCATAACACCATAACCTCAGGTAATGACTATCAAGTCTGATAAGCTGAGATCGAAAAGTTTAATCATTTGAAAGACAGACATTCCCGCACCGGAATCAATTTTTAAAAAAATAATTAATAACAAATATCCAAGCGATATTGTGAAAGAGGAAGGATGAGGAAAGGTTTATTTATTTACTTATTTATTTATATTCTGGCGGCAACAAATTCCCTTGATTGTATACAATCACTTCATGTTACCCTGAATAAAATACCTAAGAGGGTTACATCAATAAGAGAGACTATGTTATACTGTATATATGCATGTATGCATATATGAATGTCCCTCTCTCTCTCTCTCTCGGTATATATATATATATATATATATATATATATATATATATATATATATATATATATATTCAGGGGCAGGATCCCACCGCTACCTGGCGCATCCCCGGGTGGCGGATAGGGGAAGCCCTTGCAGATATACGAGGTACTGTCTTAAACGGCGCAGACCATGGGACCCCTATAGATATACTGTATAGGGCTCCACCGAATATACTGAATAAGGTGCCACAAAATTTATATCTCACCAGAAACTATGTGGCAGAAAGGTGATGTTATTTGCCACAGTCCTACCAACTAAACGTGAATTCTACTGTTAATGATTTGACGGACGTTCCTGTTGGATCATCGTCTACTAAGTGTCCGACCGCACTGCAGCCTGTGCTTATGGTAAGTGTGAAACCGAAAGTGAGTAGGCACTATTCCGGCAAATAAGAGACCGGAACAATAAACAAACTGACATCCATGAGGACCTATGCATACAATGTAAGAAGCCTCGTAGATTATAAAAATGATACCTTAATGACAGAATTAGAAAACATTAGTTGAGATATTGTAGGTTTGAGTGAAATCCACAAAAAAGAAGAAAAATCAATTCAGCTCCAAGATACCAACTACCTATTTTACCACAGAGGAAGGCAAAATGAAAGAGTTAGTGGTGTAGGATTTCTAATTAACAGAAATCTTGCAAGGAACATTGGCAGAGTAGCATGGATTGTAAATAATATGTGCAAAAGATACACCCTGAAATCGATACATGTACAACTTCGGCCAAGTGTAAGTATCCACCCTCCCCCAGCCAAACTCGACATTTGGCATCGTCGCACTCATGGATACGAAAGGTGAAGTAGGGCACGACTCATCAGCCTGAGTCGGATCAGTGAGAGCGTGTGTGTGTGTGTGTGTGTGTGTGTGTGTGTGTGTGTGTGTGTGTGATCTCTTTGAACGACTTTCGTCGAGGTTCTGCAAAATGGGAACCTAGAGACAAAATACTGTTAATGATACCCCTGAAAACGAATGATATTACATGATTCCATCTGCTACATATATGGCATGTGCATTATAGGGCACATAAAGATACCGCGTGAATAGTATGTGACAATATAATTACGAGTATTATATAACAATAATGTTCTATGCCCATCTCTGTCATAAATGAGAAACACTGCCTTTTATTACCATCTCACTAGCTTAAGTAACTGATTCGACTCTGGTTGATGAGTCTTGCCCTGCGTCACCTTTCAAATTCATAGTTGCGACGGTGCCATATGTGCGGTTTGGCTGGGAGAGGGTGGATACTTACACTTGGCCGAAGCTGTACATGGACCGACTTCTCTGAGCTTAGATGAAGACACAGAAACATTCTATGATGACAACCTACAGAATATGGAAAAAGAAAAGACCAAATATTCTATACTCATGGGCGATTTCAATGCAAAAGTTGGCATATCGAAAAATGGAAGAGTATGTATGGGAAACTTCGGAGTGGGAGAAAGAAATGAATGAGGGGAAACGGTGGTAAGTTTTGCTGAAATGTATAACATGAGAATAATGAACACATTCTTTAACAAAAAGACAAAAAAAAAAGGGAGAAAATGGACCTAAGATGTCCAAATGGAGAAACAAAGCATGAAATCGACATCATTGTAGCATATGTGAACAACAAAATCATATAATTTCACAGTTATCAACAAAGTAAATATAGAAAGTGACCGTAGAATGGTGGGTTGCATAGCCAGATTCAGTTTCAGAAGTGAAAGAAAGAAAATGATCAAAAGTAAAAAAGAGATGCCCAATAAAAGAAGGCAAAAACAAAGGAGCCTTACAGTTGGAAATAATGAATAGATTTCATGCTGTAAGTTGTGCTGAGTGTGACACTGATGAGTTGAATGATAAACTGACAATAGTGCAAAGGAAACCTGCGTAGGTAGTAGGGAAAGCCAATACAACCAAAGCCAAGAAGTATTCAGAAATGACCTTCGACCTTATGAAAAGAAGAAAGGAGATTCTAAAAAAAAAAAAAAAAAGATGAAATAGAAAGAACAGAATTAGTACTATAAAATTATTAACAAGAGACGGTGAGGATTAGAGAGAGAGAGAAAAAAAGAGAAACATGGATCACATCAAAGAAGACACCAAAGAAGGAAAAAGTCTGAACCAGGTCCAATGTAAAATGGCAATATGATAACAATGAATTATATCACTGAAAGACCAAAAATGTGAAATCATTAAATGCAGAGATAGGATGATGAAGAAGGTTGAAGAATTTTACAAAGAACAGTATGCATCAAAGACAATAGTACCAACAGCTAACTTTTCAGTTGACACAAGTGAAATGCCTCGGGCAACACCAGAAGAAGTAAACATATCTCTTCAAAGTATGAAAAAAGAGGGAAGGCCCGGGGAGAAAATGGAATAGTAGCAGATTTACTGTTAGGTGCAGGAGTAGAAGTACAAAATCGATGCCCACTTATTTACTCTGTATATATTGAAGAAGAGCCTTCCCATAAGATGGTGTAATGCAATTTTTATTTGCTTTACAAGAATGGCGACTCATATGATCTTAGTGTTTATCGACACATTACCTTATAACCAGTTGTTTTCAAACTCTTCACTAAAATCCTTAGGAACAGATTATCAACAACTGTGAAGCAGGTATTCGACATCTGATAATCTACACACGATGAATCAGCTAATCAAGAAAAATGCACAATACAGTAAACCATTGTGCTTAGGTTTTGTTGATTTCGAAAAGGCTATCGACTCAATGGAACAAATACCAATTACAGATTCATTGCAGAAACAATGAGTAGACGAAAACATTGAAAAACTGCTTGAAAACATATCATAAAGAAGGAACTGCTACTGTTAAACCATATAAAGACTCAGAAAAAAATGATTGAGAAGGGCATGCATCAGGGAGATAAGTTTTACCAAAATTATTTACAACATGCCTGGAAAGTATTTTCAGAAAGCTAGACCGGGAGAACAGAGTGACCATAGATGGAGAAAACCTAAACCATTTCAGATTTACATTGAAAACCTAAACCATTTCCGATTTCCATATGACATTGGCCTAATCTCAGAAACAGCAGAGACATTGCAGGAAATACTAAATGGCTAAATGGCTATAATAGAGAAGGTCTCAAAGTGGGGCAATAGATGAACTAGAGTAAAACTAATGTTTAATCCAAATAAACGAAAGAACGTCATCAGAATAAGTGAAGAAATTCTCGAAGAAGTCGAGGAGTACAGTTACTTGGGACAAATACTGAAACTAATGAAAGACCATGATGGCGAAGTAAAAAGACGCATTACAATTGAATGGAAAGCTTTCAGTAAACATATAGACATCATGAAAAGTAGCTTGCCAATATGTATGAAACGAAAAGTATATAACGAATGTATAATCCCAGCTATGTCGTACGGTTGTGAGTCCTGAAAGCTGAAAAAAAAAAGAAAAAAAAAAGATGGGAATTCAACTAATCCTCTCTCTAAGTGGAATGGAAATGTTAATGTTAGGAATATCTTTAAGAGACAGGAAAAGATCAGCTTGGGTGAGAGAGTAGGCTAAAGTCAAAGGCTTTATAGAAGTTATGTAAGAACAGACACGGAGGTGGGCAGGTCATATAGCAAGAATAACGGATAATCGATGGAACAAGAAGCTGATGAGTGGACTCCAAGAGATTGTAAGCGTAGCAGGGAAAGGCTAAACGGGAAGTGGAGAGATGAGATAGAAAAGTTTGTAGGCAAAACGTGGCATAGATTGGCTCAGTCATGGAATTCGTGGAAAAGTTTGGAGGCGGCCTTTGTTCAGTAATAAACTTCCAATGGTTGATAATATATATATATATATATATATATATATATATATATATATATATATATATATATATATATATATACATACGATGAAAGAAAAGATTATAATTATGAAATTGTTTCATACCCAAATATGTCGGGAAACATACCTAGAGTTCCAGCGTGCTGTGTTTACATGTCTCAATTGCTGCGGATCGCAAAGACAAGTACAAACTTCGAACACTTTACTACAAGAATCCAACAGATCACAAGAAAATTCCTCAGTCAAGGCTTCTTCAAAACAGAATTAAGTAAGATAATAAAGAAAACGTATCGACACTATAGCTCCTTCAAACACCTGAAAGGAGAAATACATAGCCATACAAGAGAAATATTAGATACTCCTACGGATACAATAGTATCCCAGGGCTGTCGACGGGCAGAGAGTGCTCGCAGGATCCCTCCTGGCTCTGTAGTAGATTAAGACCTGCTACAACAAAAACCAATTATACCCACCAGTTTGGATTCAGCTGGATGGTACTCAGTCGACCATAACAACAACAAACTATTCCCCTCAGTTGCAACGACCAGTTACACCTACCGATTTAGACTCAACTGGGTGCGACTTAATCGACAATGACAACAACAAACCATTACTACCAAACTGAACTCCACTGGAAATGGCATATTTGTTGTATCTTTTCATATATATATATATATATATATATATATATATATATATATATATATATATATATATATATATATATATATGTGTGTGTGTGTGTGTGTGTGTGTGTGTATGTGTGTGTGTGTGTGTATATCTATATCTATATCTATCTATCTATCTATCTATATCTATATATATATCTATATCTATATCTATATATATATATATATATATATATATATATATATATATATATATATATATATATATATATATATATATATATATATATTAGTATATTTAGGCAGAATGTTTTCTTTTATACAAAAATCATTAAAGACCAAGGCGTAGCCATTGTTCACTATTTTTCTGTTGATCTTTTCGAGTTTTCTTACACATTGTTTTTACACTATGATTCAGGTTGAAGATAATATGTCCAAGATCCATGTGGTAACTATATTAATAAAATATAGTTACCACATGGATCTTGGACATATTATCTTCAACCTGAATCATAGTGTAAAACAATGTGTAAGAAAACTCGAAAAGATCAACAGAAAAATAGTGAACAATGGCTACGCCTTGGTCTTTTATGATTTTTTTTTATATATATATATATATATATATATATATATATATATATATATATATATATATATATATATATATATATATGTGTGTGTGTGTGTGTGTGTGTGTGTGTGTATTAAAATGGTGCCCGACGTTGCCAGGCCAAAAAGGCAAACACTCTTATCCTATTTTATTCTAGTTCAGTCTTTCTTTTTACTCCAGAAAGACCATGTACCTCTTATGCTTTTGAAGAGGAATTGTAAGAGGTCCACGAACTTCCTAATTCAGCTTTCGCCAACTAACGCACAGTATTTTGTGCGTAGTTGTTTACTATTACCAGTGACCTCAAATGACTGGTGACCTGAAATAACCCCGAGGTCAACCTCACATAGCCTATGTCCGAAATGGAGGTCATGTGAGTCTCCATGCTAAAAATTGGGCTGCTAGATCCAGTCATTCAAGCTTGCATTACCAGTGACCTCAAATGACCTATGACCAGTGACCTCAAATGACCTCGGAGGTCAACCTCACATAGCCTGTGTCCGAACTGGAGGTCATGTGAATCTCCGAGCCAAAAATTGGGCTGCAAGTTTACCCGGAGTCATTCGGGTCAAAATGGCGAACACTCCACCGACGACCTCAAATGACTCAGATCTTAATTTTGATCTGCCAAAAAGCATCCTTGGGTCACCTTGATTCAGAATATTTATGGGTCTTTGGGTCTTCGGGTCTTTGGCCCTTGGTTTGGGCGTGATTGAAGGACAAACAAACAAACAACATGGTTCATATATATATATATATATATATATATATATATATATATATATATGTGTGTGTGTGTGTGTGTGTGTGTGTGTGTGTGTGTGTGTAATTCCTCCTTACTGACAGTTCTTTAAGGATGTTCATCAGGGTTTGACAATATTTCACTTAGTTTTATTGCTCAACAAGTTTCTCTAGAATTTTGTTTAATGGCATTTTGTCGACTTTTGAGAGCAAGTTCAGCAATTATAATCAATATTGTATGTCATCTTTTTCGATGAGTTTGTGTTATGTCTTTCCCACATTCAGCATATTTTGCCCACTTGCCCTTGAGAATTGTCCATTAGGTTGGTCAGAAAAGGGGACTTGCTACCCACCAGAGGTCACACGGAAGACTGTGACCTTTGACCAGGCCTCTTTGGCCATGTTGTTTTGAACTGGAGACCCTATAGAAAGAGAGACTGACAGTCGCCATGCTGATGCAGCGAATGTATGCTTGCTGGGCATCACACAAGCACGTCTAAAGATCACCGACCACTGCTAGATAACACCAGACCCATAAATTGTTTGTCATATTTTATGGCATGTTGTTGAACATCGATTAGGCTATATATACACAAATGGCGTTTTTTCAGTAAGAAAAGCTGTATGAAAAAGAGCTTATCCTCTGTGTACCAGCTGGGCTAATTTTGATGCATATTAAAATCAGGGACGAGTTGGCAGACGACGCTAGATCGATTAACACCACCATTATTTATTTTGCCAGCAGTTTTTAAGTTTGATGGAGTATTGGTTGAATTTAAGATTGTTGTTCTTCTTGATATCCATAACTGAGGTAAAGTGGTTTCCATCGGAATATTATCTAGGCTTACCTCCATATGTGGATGTGGGCCAAATACATGTATTAGAAATAAAACTTAAATAGCAAGACCGACGACACTCACTCGCAGACCTGCTTTTTTTTTTTTTTTTTTTTTTTTTAATGCGAGGAAGAAGGAACCAAAGGCCATGAGCCCGCAGTAATAGTTCCCTCCAAGAGAAAAACAAAATACAATAGAGAGCCAAATTCAAGATCCGTTCATTTTGAGGTGCCTGGACACACTACGTTTGAAAGACTGGAGATCATAGGCAGCAGGAAATACAGACAGAGGGAGACAGTTCCAGAGCTGACCTGTTGCATAAATGAAAGACTGGGAGTAACGGTTAACTCTTGCATTAGAGAGTTGGACAGAAAAGGGATGAGAGTTTGCTGCCAGACGGGTGCTACGCGCCTGTCGTAGAGGTGGAGGAATGCAAGCAGACAGTTCAGAGGAGCAGTGACCATTAAAGTAGCGATAGAAAAGAGATAAAGATGCAACAGTGCGGCGAAGAGACAGAGGTTGAAGGGAGTCAGTAAGAGGAGGAGAGTTAATGAGACGAAAAGCCTTTGACTCCACCCTATTGAGAAGAGCTGTATGTGGGGAGCCTCCCCACACATGAGAGTTGTACTCCACACAGGGGCGGATAAAACCCCTGTATAAAGTCAACAATTGTGCAGGGGTAAAGAAAGAGCAGAGTAGGCTTAGCACACCCAATCTCTTGGAAGCAGATTTTACAAGAGATGTAATATGATCTTTCCAAGATAAGTCCCGAATAAATGAAACCCCAACCATATTCAAGGATGATGCAGGATTAAGCTGAATATTATTAAACATTAGTGGGTATACCTGTGGAAGATTTTGTCGGGTTGATAGGTGTAAGAACTGAGTCTTAGATGCATTAAAGACAACCATATTATTTTTACCCCAGTCAGAGATATGAGCCAAGTCTCTCTTCAACATAATATCTCATAATTTCCCTCTTGGTGGATTACAATGGAGTCGGAAAAGTCACATAGAAAGTCCATGAGTGTTAGTTCACCCAAATGCAGCACAATCAACCCAGTGATAAAGGCAAAAAAGCACCAGCAAAAGAACACAGCACCCCCCCCCTCCCCTTATTTTGTGGCTGCCAACAATTTGGTTTGTCAGCAATATAATTCGGCGATTATCTCGGTGTTTACGTGTACTTTGAAGTAAAATCCATATGTAGAGATGATCAAATTGAAAATCTTCAGTATCTCAAATTAACAAAATATACTACAACTAAAGCGACATTTATTCAACCAATAATGTATCACAGCAGGTGACGAGATGTATTTTTAGATGAATCTGCATTCAGCCAGCACTCGGGCTGTGAGGCTCTCTCACAAAAATGCTGCCGTGTCGGGCAAGCAGTTAGCGAACAGCCGAAAACATTGGCTGTCCAGTGTCTTTCTATAGGGTCTCTAGTCTCGATGGGTGACCTGTAACACGGTAGTCACATCCAGCCGTTCTCTTTGTTCTCTCCCCTATTTATTTTTTTGTCTTGTAGTTTCTTAGTATTTCCTTATTCTATTCAGGCTTTCTCAGCACACACACACACACACACACACACACACACACACACACACACATACATTTAAAGGAGTTTTGACTTATGGAACCAATATTCTGCAATATGTTACCCATAGAAGACTCGCTGTTTGCATTAAATACTATACGTTCCGGTACAAAATATAATTGCATCATGTATAGAAAAGCACCATGTACAGAACCGGGGCTCAGTTTGTTCGACGTTTCACTAAAGCTGGCATCTTCAAGATCAACTTCGGCTCAGTTATTCCTGAAGATGCCAGCTTTGGAGAAACGTCAAGTGAAGTGGATCCCTGTTCTGCACTGGGTGGTTCATTGTACAAACTGTCACAACCAGCGCTGGACTCACAGTCATCATTGCATCATTAATTACAATTCACTGTGAGATAAGCTGAAGAATTTGTGCTGTGGTGTTCCTGGAAATTTAAAATTTTCTCTTGCAGTTATTTTATACATCAGAGATTGTTTCCATGCACGTAGAACTTTATTAACTTCCACGAAACATTATCCAGAGACCTCAGATACAGGACTGTGAGTGGCAACAGTCCCAGTGAGCAGATGCTGTTTCCTAATAAGCCATTTTAGAGAAAATATTCCTGTAAACAATACCGTTGCAGGAGCGATCAAGAAAATCTGATAAAAAAAACTACAGAATAATAGCTCCAGTCCTCCACATGACTATCACTCTAACCTTAGCAACACACACCTCTTACCTCTCTCTATAACACCTTGCGACTTTTCTTGTGAACTCTCATAGAAACATATAATTCTTCCCTTGTGAAATTAGCTTGAACACACACCACAAACTCAGCCAAGAGACAGGGCGTGTGTGCTGGGCAATCCCCAGGCCCCGTCTTCCCCCTTACCCCACTCAAGCCAACCACCACCAACCGGGCTACAGCAAGGCCCGGTCTCCTCTAATGAGGAGAGAATCAACAACAACAACAACAATTAGCTTGACAGATGTTGCGCGTCCAAAACCGATCCCGTTTTTTCTTTAAATCCGCGCACATCTGCTGACTCTGCACATGTATATTAGCCGTAACGACATAGAGTACAATTCTAACATAGATGCACTTAAAACAAAGAGCACTTCTAACCAAACTGAGTTAAAAGAGACTCATATCATCAACTGCCTTCCTCCCATCAATTCCTTTAGTCCTTGAGCTCTTTGCTCTACTGTTGTATCTCTCTCTCTCTCTCTCCCTGTGTGTGTGTGTGTGTGAGAGAGAGAGAGAGAGAGAAGGGGGGGGGGTCACAATGGCTGAGAAGGGAGGTTGCAGGAAATGGAGACTGAGGCAGGGAAAAAGGAGGGTAAACAGGACTGTCAAACTGGAAATGGAAGGGAAAGAATGAAATGAGGTACAGCATGAGAGAAACAGGGAAAGAGGGAAAAGAGAGGAAGGGAAAATGGGTAATGAGTGGAAAGACTAAGGAAGGAGTACAGTACACCATCCACAAAATGATAAGATATATAATGATCCAATGGGGGTTGGTTGTTGGAGAAAAGGCGATCGCTATGGTATTATGATTATAGTTTGAAATGAAGAATAGGTAACAAACAAGAAGGAGTACACACAAAAAAAGGAGAGAAAGAATGGTTAGAGAGAGAGGGACGGAGAATGAGAGAATGGGTGAAGACAGACGAGTACTACCAAGTAGAGGGAAGGAAATGAGAAAGGAGAGAGAAGGTGGAGGGATGGAGAAGCAGGAGGAGAAGGGATGTAAAAGGGAAGAGGGATGGGAAAATAGAGATGAAAGAGGAAGAGATATGAATGAAATGTTACACCGGAGAGAGGATGGGGAGAAATTTAGTAAAGTATGCAGAGATGTGAGGGAGATACGAAAGGGGAGTGAGAGGACTGGAGCCACTGCAAGAGAAGAAATCAGATTAACGAGAGAAAGAGAGAGAGAGAGAGAGAGAGAGAGAGAGAGAGAGAGAGAGAGAGAGAGAGAGAGAGTAAGGTGGAGACAGGGAAGGGGGGTTGAATGCCTGGGGTGAAGTGGGTTTGGAGGGTGAAGTGGGTTTGTCTCAGTCACACACAGAGTAGGCCAGCATGCTATCCAACACGCATTTCCCTAACTATCTACACCAATCTACATGCACAGTACACACTACACTTCCTTTTCCAAAATTCAAAAAAAAAAAAAAAAAAAGAACCATGGCGTCTCATCACCCAGCCTCGGAGTCCCCAGGGGGGGGGTACCATAAATGCCCCCACCTTCTGCCCCTCTCCCGGTGACGACTCGAGGTGCCTGGAACCACTGTCTGACTCTCTTCTTCTTCATTTCTGCAACATTCGCGGCCTTTCCTCTAACTTTCGCTCTGTTGAGCACCACCTCTCCTCCTCTAAACCTCATCTTTTTCTGAGACTCAGCTGCCTGAGGCAACTGACAGCAAACCCTTTTCTGTATCCTCCTACTTTCTCTATACTCATTTCAAAGCCAAAGGTGGCTGTTGTGCATATATACGCAATGACTTATCTTGCTCTCGTGTTCCTGAACTCGATTCTTCTGAATTCTCTACACTCTGGCTTCCGCTTTCCTGTCATTCTCTGACTAAATATATCTGTGCTGTTTACTTATCCCCTAATTCTACTGACTATCAAAAATTCTTCAACTATCTTACTTCTACGATGGAACACATTCTATCCATTTCTCCTTTCTCTGAAATCTCCATTCTAGGAGATTTCAATGTTCACTACCACCTTTGGCTCTCCTCTCCTTTCACTGATCCACCTGGTGAACAAGCCTACACCTTTTCTATCCTTAATGATCTAGAGCAACTTGTACAGCACCCTACCCATATCCAAGACCGCCTTGGAGAGAGCTCCAAAATACTTGACCTCTTCCTTACAACTAATCCTTCTGCTTACACTGTTAATCTTTTCTCTCCGTTGAGCTCCTCTGATCACAACCTTATCACCTTAACCTGTCCTTTCACTCTGGTACGGCCTGTGGACCCTCCAGAGAAACGTCGTCTGTGGCATTTTGGAGTCGCAGATTGGGAGGCCCTCAGGCAGTACTTCTTTGATTTTCCCTGGAATGATTATTACTTCCATGGCTGTGAGCCATCTGAGTGTGCCTTGCGCATTACGGAGGTTATTCTCTCGGACATCAAAGCATACATTCCTTTCTCATATCCTTTGACTAATGCAAGAAAGCCTTGGTTTAATCACGCTTGTTCTAATGCTGTCCGCAACAAGGAGAGGGCCTACAAAAGGTACCGGAGCCAACCCACCCCTGAATCACATCATCTTTACGTTTCTGCCCGGAATCGTGCTAAGTCTGTTCTTCGCTCTGCTAAAAATAATTTCATCCATACTAAATGCTCTCAACTCTCCAACTCGAATTCTTCCCGCTCCTGGCACCTTGCCAAAAACCTTTCTAACAACTTAACCTCATCATCCTTCCCTCCTCTTTTCTACTCTGATGTTTCTGCAGTTATTTCTTCTACTGATAAAGCAGATCTCTTCGCACAGACTTTCTCCTCCAATTCCACCTTAGACGATTTCAGTGCTGTTCCTCCATCACTTCCCGCCTCTGACTTCCTCATGGCTGATATTAATATTTCTTCAGCTGATGTATTTTCTGCCATCACTGGCCTCAATACTAACAGGGCATATGGGCCTGATGGAGTCCCTCCTGTTGTTCTCAAGAACTGTGCTTCTGTGTTTCCACCCTGCCTAGGCAAACTCTTTCGCCTTTGTCTGTCAATTTGTACCTTTCCTTCTTGCTGGAAGTTTGCTCTCATTCAGCCAGTCTCAAAGAAGGGTGACCACTCCCAACCATCCAACTATCGTCCAATTGCTTTAACGTCCTGTATTTCAAAAGTTTTCGAGTCAATTTTCAATAGAAAAATTCTAAGGCATCTTTCTTATCACAACCTTCTTTCTGATCGTCAGTACGGGTTCCGTCAGGGAAGCTCCACTGGCGATCTTCTCACCTACCTTTCAGACACCTGGTCATCCTCCTTTCGGGACTTTAGCGAAAGCTTTGCCATTGCACTTGACATCTCAAAGGCTTTCGATCGAGTCTGGTATAAATCTTTAATTTCCAAACTGCCCTCTTACGGTTTCTATCTTTCTATCTGTGCCTTCATCGCTAGCTTCCTTTCTGGTCGTTCTATAGCCGCTGTTGTAGACGGCCATCGTTCTTCTCCTAGATCTATCAACAGAGGTGTTCCTCAGGGCTCTGTCCTATCACCAACTCTCTTCTTTTTGGTTATCAATGAACTTCTAAGCTGTACATCTAACCCTTTCCACTCATACGCTAATGACTCCACCCTTCACCTTTCCATTCGGTTCCCGCTACGCCCGTCTCAGCAGTTACTTCAACAAACAAGGGATGAGGCTATGGCACACCTAATGTCTGACTTGGCTCGTATCTCTGACTGGTGTAAAAATAATCTTATTGTTTTTAATGCATCTAAGACTCAGTTCTTACACCTATCAACCCGTCAAAATCTTCCACAGATATACCCACTAATATGTAATGATATTCAGCTTAATCCTGCATCATTCTTGAACATGCTTGGGGATTCATTTATTCGGGACTTATCTTGGAATGATCATATTACATCTCTTGTAAAATCTGCTTCCAAGAGATTGGGTGTGCTAAGCCAATTCCGTTCTTTCTTTACCCCTGCACAATTGTTGACTCTATAAGGGGTTTTATCTGCCCCTATGTGGAGTTCAACTCTCATGTGTGGGGAGGCTCCCCACATACAGCTCTTCTCAATAGGGTGGAGTCAAAGGCTTTTCGTCTCATTAACTCTCCTCCTCTTACTGACTCCCTTCAACCTCTGTCTCTTCGCCGCACTGTTGCATCTATATCTCTTTTCTATAGCTACTTTAATGGTCACTGCTCCTCTGAACTGTCTGCATGCATTCCTCCACCTCTACGACGGGCACGTAGCACCCGTCTAGCAGCAAACTCTCATCCCTTTTCTGTCCAACTCTCTAATGCAAGTGTTAACCGTTACTCCCAGTCCTTCATTTATCCAACAGGTCAACTGTGGAACTGTCTCCCTCTGTCTGTATTTCCTGCTGCCTATGATCTCCAGTCTTTCAAACGCAGTGTGTCCAGGCATCTCGAAATGAATGGATCTTGAATTTGGCTCTCTCTTGTATTTTGTTTTTCTCTTGGAGGGAACTGTTATTGCGGGCTCATGGTCTTTGGTTCCTTCTTTCTCGCATAAAAAAAAAGTTGCGTCCGTGTGACCACAGCAGACCGTTTTAGTTTTTCTTCCTTTCTTTCTGCTGCTTATCTGACCTTCCTTATAGCCACTCATCTTTCTGTTTGTCTGTTTATCATCCGTGTATCTGTTTCCATTTTTTCTTTCATTCGTATCTTCACAACAGCCTTCCCATATTTTTCACACACTTCCATCGTAATTTCTGATGAGTTGCATAAAGAATGACATTTCCATTTCAAATTTAATTGATTGTGAAAATTTTTGGGACAAATGCATTATTCCTTTTCGATTTCGAGAATCGCATGGAATTGACTCTCCAACTCAACGCCACATACTTACTAAGCACTTTAACATCTATGAACACTCCGACGCAGCTCGGCTCCTTCACTATGAAGAGATTATAGGAATAATGTATATGGAATTTACTTAACTGAAAGTGGCTATGATAGTTTCTTGGATTTTATGAATATTCGCCATGGCAGCATGATAATCCCTTGTCTTGTGAGGAGGATTCCTCTTTGCTGAATGTAATCAGTGATGGTCGTCAGTGTAAAACTCAGAGTTCATTGTTTGCAAAAATGTTGGAAGACCTAATCTTATAAGCCTTCACCTACTAGGAAACTCCTCCGGTAAAAGAATGTTTTTATAACAAAAACGGAACATGTTATGAGTGTCCATTGCTACGAAATGTACAAAGTGATCTAATTTGATACTACAGTTAAATCATGTATAATATATGATAATACAAATTATAAATCGGGTACAAGTGTCTGAGAGACAGAGTCCCTAACAGAGTCCAGCATATGGTGTAAGAATTTCAAACTCAACCTGCCGTGTCCTGGCAGATTATTCAGCACTGATCCCACTCCCCCCCAATCCCAACAGATTTTGGATTTTTTTTTTTTTTTTGCTCAAATCTCCACATTTTTTGAGAAACAATGGTAAATCACAGAAAAAGTGCTCACCTGAGCTTGGAAATGGGGTATACAGGTGACCCTTTAAACACATCATACTGTGTTCTCAAGAGCCGTGCTGTGGCTGTCGCGCTTTCTGTGGTAGCAGTAACTATTGCAAACCACTCAGAATAGGTAGATATTTGTTCATTTGGTACGAATTTATATGCAGTAGAAGAATATATTGGTTTTCACACAATAATATAGGTGATGTAAGCTTTGTTTTACTCACTGAACACATCACCACACTGCACCTTTCTTGGCGATGTTATCTCCTCATCACTTCTGCCCATTTCTTCCTATGGTGCCACATAAGCTTTGTCCTCCACATCGTCATCGATTGGGGAATCACTCACCTTGAATTTCGTACCGTGGTGTGACATGTCTTTACTGGCCAGGTCACTGCTAACAGGTGAGTTGCCGAGACAATGACGTGTGTGTGAGGGGGAGTCACGTGGGAGAAGGCAGTGATGCCGCCTGGCGGGGGGTAGAGGAAGGTCTCCCGTGTATGCCTACCAAAAATCACGTGCGAAACTTGAAAAAGGTGAAAATGACAGACCTCGCAACTGCAAAACGTAAGGGTATATTGATGGGCCTCAGTGTGACAAAAGGTTGTTAAATTACCCATATGTTAACGGGACAGGGCAGGTTAAAGCAGGATATAAATCTCCAGCAATATCTTATAGTGTGTTTTGATTATCCTTGTATTTCAGGCTGTTATGTGTGGTAAATCATCAACCAGTAAACTTGTAAGACATTCATAAACTGCAAACGTACCTCCAGACACTCAGGTAATCTTAACAGTACAATACTTACTAGGGCCGTGGCTAAGACGATGAAGTCATATAGACAGTCGTTTTTAGGCCTCACTGAGCAACCCAATGCTTTCTTCTTTATCTATGTTTCCAGATTTATCTTATGTTGTGTTGCAAGTGATTTTAATGCTTTATGGTCTCTTCCAGTGACAACCTAAACTCCTTAACCTGTCCTAACGTTCCAATAAGGCCTGAGGACCCTCCCAAGAAGCGGCAATTTGGAGCTGCTGATTGGGAAGCCTTCAGACAGTATTTTTTTTTTTTTTCTACTTTCCTGGGATGGTTATTATTTCCATGGCCGAGAGCCATGTGCTTGTGCTTTGCGTATAATGGAGGTTATTCTCTCGGGCATGGAAGCATACATTCCTTTCTCTTATGTAACTAATGCAAAAAACATTAGTTTAATCACACTTGTTCTAATCGTGTCTACAACAAGGACAGGGCCTTCAAAAGGTACTAAAGCCAACCTACCCCTAAATCTCATCTCTTTAATGTTTCTGCCCAGAATCATGCTAGGTCTATCCAACGCTCTGCGAATAATAATTTCATTCGTACTAAATGCTTTGAACGCTCCACCTCCGATTCTTCCCGTTCCTTCTAGCACCTTACCAAAAACCTTTCTAATAACTTTACTTCATCATCCTTCTTCTACTGAAAAAGTAAAACTCCTTGCTCGGACTTTCTCACCCCGCGTTAGACGATTCCTGTGCTGTTCTGTCATCACTTCCCTTCTCTGGTTCTCTCATGCTGACATTAACATTTCTTCAGTTGATGTGTTTTCTGCCATTTCTAGCCTCATTACTAACAAAGCATATGGGCCTGATGGGGAAGACTTTTCTTAATGGATAACTGAACAAATGCAGAGTAATAACTGCATGACTTTGAGAAACAGTTATCTCCACTGGCGCTTGTTGAACGAGCCATTTAAAAGAAGCCACGAACTTACCATGCTTTCGGTCGTCGTCCATGGAGACAAAAGAAATGGAACCATATGAATTTAAATTGTTCACTGTTATTCTAACGGAATTTATTTCATAAACAGTAATGACTGATTTCAACTTTTTAAAATCCCTCTTCTTTTCAGTCATATGTTGCTAAATTTTTGTTTGCTATACTACTCGGTGTAAACTGTAGATTTAAACTCTCCAAATTACTCCTTACTGTCCCTGAACGATATTTCTGACATTTCAGTTAGTTCCGAATAGAATGTCCTATTATCGTAACTAACGCGTGAAATCGAACAATTCTGAAATGTACCTGTACCCTGGCATTTAATAATTATTTTGTTATAATTTTACCAAATGGGTTTCATCTTGTAAACATATAATGAAGAGTATGTACAGCATCACTGACCGAAAACTTCAGGAAAATATGACACCACTTCCTAAGGAGACTGTATGGGCGACTGTACCAAAGTACATTTAGAAAAAAGTAAATAAAGAAAGGTCGAACAGACGGACAGAGATATACAAACAGACACAAAACAGAGGCCAAACAGACACAAAATACACAAAACAGAACCGGTTCCGGAAGCGGTTCCTAAACAGAGGTAACTCAGGAATATACAATAAGAGATATTTTGTACTACCAAGTAATTTCTTAATCAGAACAGGACATTATTATTCATTGGTACTGATTAACTCACTTCATAATATATTACTTTTCCATTTATTGTCTTAATGTATTGCAGACATGATAGTCATAAAGTACAGATTATAATTATAGACAAACTTAAATTAATTCATTGAGGAAGTCAATTTTCTTCACTTCGTTTACTTTAATAATTCAACACATACTATACGGAACTTAACCCCTTACCTCCCAGAGCTTTTGTGTGAGGGATTTTGCTGGAAGGATGCTAGGCTCACCGCCCACCGCCTGTTGGCTCATAGTCGCGAAGCTCATAGGTCCCTACTCCGAGGTTCTCTTCATTATTAAATTTTGCAAATGCCCAGTTCCGTCCCATATCGGGGACTCGGGGCGCAAAGAGGGTAAAGATATGCAGTTTATATAAACATAGAGTTGACAGTTTTAAAAAGTAGTTAAAGATTTTTCTGCAACATGATTTCTTAATGCATTATTTGCATATGAGTTAGGTCATCTACTA
Source organism: Coenobita brevimanus (assembly GCF_032717465.1). NCBI lineage: Eukaryota > Metazoa > Arthropoda > Malacostraca > Decapoda > Coenobitidae > Coenobita > Coenobita brevimanus. The sequence goes on from NC_136980.1 coordinate 30,130,885, forward strand.
CATAATCAAGTCCCATAGAAATGACTTAGGACTGCAAATTGAATTAGTATTATGACTCTAAAATATCGTAATACATAATAGCTAGCAACATACATATATAGTCTAGAGGTTAGGTCAATGTCAAACCTAGGGGCCAAAAGGAAATGACGTTAGCACCTCTCCAGAATGCCTCTCACCAGCACAATAGCCCACAAACAGCGCCTCGTGATCATATACACACATTAATACATACACACACACAGACTTCTAGAATATTTCAACAACAGTATAGCATACGTGACACGGCCCCTGCTAAACGAGAATGTAGGAATCAGAGCTCAGAAAGGGACTGGTCATAAAACCGGCAGGTAGTGGAGAGAGTGAATAAGAAGAGGGGTCCAACTAGACTTAGTATATTAAATCTCTTGTTATATATACACTGCTCAACTTAGACTTTCTCTGAAGATAATAAATCTAGATCAACTCCCTGTATTCATCTTTAACTCCTCCTGCTCTTCAATCACCAAAATAACTTTAACCAAAACTCAATACTCACCTATTACAAGATTAGAGAGTTACATATCTATCTATCTATCTATCTATCTATATATATATATATATATATATATATATATATATATATATATATATATATATATATATATATATAAATGGTGGCTACAAAGTTTCAACATTAAATGGTGGCAGTACCAATCGACTCTACGTCTACGAAACATCATTTCTACAAAAGCAGGCGAACCTGTAACCAAGGTCAGATCCAGTTCTACAGCTGATTCTACATTACTACAATTCTACGATCATGCAAGCGAGTATACAATAACAGGAATGAGTCTACAAGTCTACGAGCCTACGAGTCTACATGCATACATTAGCAACGACGAGTTGAGGATCAACAAGTTCTACTTTTAACTACAAATAACAAGTCTACAAGACAATTCTATAATCTTCTTCACGCAACTTCAAGCAGCAGCAAGAATAAAAAACAAAACAAGTAAACAGAAAGCAAGAACAAAGCAATAAGCACTAGATCCCCAATGTTCTCTCTCATACTGCCCCCCAACCTCCACTGCTGACGCAGGTCAAGACGACTTGGCAAAACACCAGAGCCACATTTATAACGCATCTCACTCACCTTTCCTCACCCAGGTTACTCATCACTACTCAGTTACTCACCACAGCTACCAGTGTGGGAAGCCGACGTCACCATGTGTATCTGCTGAGACGACGTCACCATGTGTATCTGCTGAGACGACGTCGCCATGCGTGTTTGCTGAGATGACGCCAATCAACATGTGACTGACACCAGGCACTTCTCACCCACTACTCGTTACTCATTATTCACGTAGCTCCTACTCATACTCATTTATTTCCACAGCATTGAGTGGGAATTCGATGTTCTATGGTGAAGTTCGCCTGTGACTACAGCTGTTAACCACTACATTCATCAGTCCATGGAATTTCCTGAGTAATATCGTCCAACAACACAGCTCTAGAATTATCGAGAGGAGATCTTCATTCAACTCTGCATTTATCTTCTGAGATCGACTGTTGCTTTGACACGCCTCTCCGAGTGGCATCTGTATCAAGTGGGTGTAATTATGCTTACTCATATCTTCTCAGTGCTTAACCCCTTAACCGCGGGGCGTCACTTTCGTGACGCTTGGGAGCAAGGGATCATACCGCGAGGCGTCGCTTTTGTGATTCTGTGTTATTTTGAATTCACCCAGGCTTCCAAGTGGGGGCTTCTATCATCTATCAGTACTGCCAATGTCCAACACTAGTCAGCACTCCTAATCTCATCTGTACTCCCATCCATTGTTGACAATTTAGCCATTTCTCCCCGTTCTTGACTCCCCTCCCTACCCCCCCTCCATTACCCTATCCTCTCGCCTGCCTGGCTGTGCTACGCTAAGTAAATCTTCCCTGGAATTTTTCACTGATTTCATCCATTGAAATAAGCCCTATGCCCTATTCTTATACCAAACAATATATACAAGAAAGAAATAAGGTAAGTGAGAGTGCCTTACACCTGGAATTGGCTAATTATCACCTGACAACACTTCACGTGCACTCGTTCGCTAATTTTCGCTGTTTATTTCCCCTTGAAATATGCCATATAATCTATTTTCGTAATAAATATACATATAAGGAGGGAAGGGAGAAGCCTAAGTGATATTTACATTCACCTGGAACTACCTAATTTATAATGTATTGTCTAGATTTCCTGCCAATCATTTCAGTGCTATAAATAGCTGTGTCAAGAGGCTAAACGTTGGCAGTACTAATTTCCCTAGGTAGGCCTCCACCCCAGCCCACCCTTATCAGTTCACTCTCATCTTCCAGTGTGGGGGTACGTCTGTTCGCTCTTGCTAGCTTCAGGGCCTTTTCACCCCCATGCAAAGGGCTCTGTGACCTTTACCCCCTACTAAACCTCGTGTAGAAAGAGGTAAAGGGCTGACAATTGATAAAAGAGTAACTACGATCTTTCTATTGAGTAAAACAGTGCAAGTGGAATTGTAAATAATGTGTAATCAGTAAGTGAAAGTAATGAATGTAAATATACATGAACAGTGGAAAACAGTTTTATAAGTTACTTCAAGTGACAGTGCATAACACAGTGTAAATATAATAGAAATGTAAATAACGTAAATAAAATAGAGAACGTAAATAGAAATGTAAATGAGTAGTATTATAAGAAAACGAGTATATACCCTAGGAGTAATGAAAGTGAAAGTTTCACTCTAGCATGTCTGAATACTATGAGTTATGAGAGGGAAATTGAAAGTGACATTCACTCTCAATGCTAGTATACAGGACGAGAAAGTGAATGCTACGTATTTTACTGAAAGAAATTGAATCCCTACAGTGACAATAAACTAATACTACTGAAGGAAACTTATGGATAAAGACTGTAGATATATATAAGTGTTATATAGTAATAGAAATATAAAGTGTGAGGGGTTTTATGAATAATAAATGACAGAGTACCAAGAGCGAACTAGCGCAAGTGCGACGGTCAGACGCGCTCGTAATTTTCATTGCTTTCACGGTTGTTTTTTTTTTTGGAGTATGGATCCCAAACTACTTGAAAATCATAGAGTAGTGTTTATAGTGTTAGTATCTGGCTGTGGTAATCATATTACGGGTTGTCGGGAAGTGTAAAGTGGAGACTTCGTTACCCAACTTCAGAGGTCTCCACAAGTCCTACGGTAACTGACGAAGGCTCAACAAACATTCCAGGAGAAAGCTGAAGGTATGTGCCATAAGTATATGTAATTTTAATATTCTAGGACTAATAACTGATTTTTGGCAAATATTTTTTGAGAGTGTGTCGGAGCCCGAATAACCCCGCGGCACATGCAAAACATTGGTAAACATGCCCGCAGTGTAGGGGTTAAATTAGGTACAGTCAACTCCTTTACTTATTTTTATATATACACATACACTCACTATCTATCATTTATTACATCTCATTTACTCATCTACAGTATTTAGTTAGGACATAAACAAAAGACGTATTTCATAACACCATACCTTAGCAACAAGAATTCTTTTTAGCTGAGTGATATGACAGGAATATTTTCGCCTCCACCCGTGTTAATACCAGATGATACACAGTTAGCGCCCAAAGTGGATACACAATTAGGGGAGCACCAGGGCAACACACCCACCCTACAAAATTCACCACAAACTAAAGATAAAGAAACAAATACATCAGTGATAGATGATGATTGGCAAACCCTCTCAGATGTAGCGAGTGAGGACTTTGTCTCTGACTTGCATACCTATGAAAATATACTTAACAGGGTTCATCGTTCAGGGAAAATCTATTCCACTATTTCCTCACACAACGATAAACAAGTCCAAGTTAAATAAACAGCGCAGCCAGTGAAAATGAATATCACAGATCAAGCTCAGATATTCGTTTATCATGAGGATAAAACTGCCCCGAAATTATCTGGCACTGAAAAAGATCGCATTGACGTCATTTCATTGGTCAATCAGTGCGAACAGATCTTCATTAAAAGACACATTAAAGATGAACAGAGAAAATTGCAATTTTTTCCTCCTGGATTAGTCAGGAAAGATGTGCAGCAGGAGACCTGCTAAGGTCAGATGCTCCTCAGAGCTAAGACATATGATGAATTTAAAACTGAATTTTTGAAGAAATTTTCTGGAGGTATCAACCTTTTGCCAGGTATAATCTTAGAATTACATAAGAGTGTAGATCTTGTAAGGGAGCACACTACAAATCATGTGCTCAGTGAAATAACTGCTGATGTCTCCACGATCAAAAGAACATTATTAGCTACCTTAGAAAACTCAAACTGGAAAACAGGAGATGGAAAGATGTCCCCAGACCTAGTCGCAGACATCAATGGTTATGTAGCTGCCTTGTGTAAATTACCTGATAGGACCCTTAAGATCGCCAAGACGATCGCGTACACCCCAGGAATGTGCTTACTAGACTTAATGAATGAGGTAGAGATGCAGTGTAGCAAAGCAGGGGTGATCGAACCACAATCACATTCTAGTAGAATGAGTGCCTGAGACAGTATCCGCTGTGAAAACAGCTACAACTACCTCAAACAGAGAAGAAAATCGATCGCAACCCGAAAGCAGGCAGAGCAATGAACCAAACGTGTCAATGCTACGATCACAAATACCAAGCCACAGGCAGTTTCATAAGTTTCCACGCAGCCCGAGCAGATCTCTCTCCACAGACACTACTAAATATGGGAAGGCATCTCGTAGATCACAGTCAGGAGATAGGTCCATTCTATGTCATTATTGTGCAAAACCAGGACACACAAGGAATGAATGCTTTATCAAAACAAAAGAGGATAGACAAAAGACAAACGATTTGGTCCCTACTATAGGCATCATCGATGCCAAGGGCACTGGACCAGTAACTGCAAAACAGTAGAAAAACTAGTGTCCATTCTCAAAACGGGAGAAGACCAAGTCATGACAAAAAACGAACAAACGTAAAGAAAAGCAAGTCTAAAATTCACATAGGAGACATGTTGGGAAATGAGTGCATCTTGATACCAGCTGTGTGTGAGAATCAAAACGTTTCCTTTTTTTAGACACAGGCTCTCCAGTGAACTTAGTAACACATGAAGAAATAAATAGAATTTTTAGAAATAAGAAGAAAGTAACTTTTCTGGAAGAATCTTATTTAGACTTATATACAGTAGATGGCAAACAAATCACAGTAAAAGGTATGATACGGTTAAACATCAGTTTTACAGAGACTACAAGACCAATCTCTGCATTTTTCTATATCGTTGAAAATTTAGCAATTAAAGCTCATATGTTACTGGGCTAAAGATGCATGAGAACAGAGAAAATAACTTTACTCCCACAACTGAATGGAATAGACTTTGATAATAAATTCATAGAGTAAATACCATCAGAGCCCTCACCGATTAGTAAAAGAGAACCAAAAAGAAATGATAATATTGAAAGCTTAAACAAACATACACAAACAGATGAGTGTATAGATCCACTCACAACACCCCCCCCAGCCTCCAAGACTAGAAACCCAGGTAACGGTACTGATTTATCAGTTTTTCCAGCCCATCTCACCAATGATTTAGTTGTACCACCTAACTCCTATATGAAAGTTACCATAAAGAGCAAATTACGGAATAGTACTGTTCTTGTCTTAGAAGAATTATGTAAAGTAAAAGGATTATCAGTAGAAATCGCATTATGTCAGATGAACGACGAAGGGCAAACTCAGATATTCATAATTAATCACATGAATGGGGAAGTACAGTTGAAAATGGGGACTTGTATAATTAATACTGAAAAATGTCCATCCCCTGTGAAGGAAATAGTTGTAGTTGGAGTGACAAGTGAGATAAAAATCTATGGAGAGAGAAAGCATAAAAGAGAATTTGATGAAGAAAATGATTTGTTAACCCTGTTGGAAACACACAGGGACACCGTTGCATTACCCGGAGAACAATTAGGGTGTACTAACCTGATTAATCACAAGATTAATGTGAACTCAGATACACCACCAATTTTCGTCCCGGCCTACCGGATCCCACAATCTCAGTGTACACTCGCAAACCAGTATGTCGATGAAATGTTAAAACTTGGAACTATTGAGCCATCAGTCTCCCCGTGGAATGCCCCATTATTCTTCGTGCCCAAACGAAATGGAGAAATGCTTGCAGTAGTAGATTACCGTAAACTAAACAATCACACAATCCCAGACCAATTTCCAATGCCATTGCTAAGCGACATCCTACAGAATATTGGACCAGAAAATAATGTATTTTCCATGATCGATCTGCTAAGTGGTTATTATCAAATCCTGTAGAACAGGAGTTACGTAAATACACTGCCTTTTCCACAATTAGAGGACACTATCAGTATAGAAGGATACCAATGGGACTGAGGACAGCCCCGGACACATTCCAGCGTCTTACGAATTACATATTGTCCGGAATTTTAGGACAAGAAATATTTGTTTATCTTGACGATATTATCATCGCAACGAAAGATATCACAGAACATCTCCAGAATTTAGACCTACTCTTACAAAAGCTTAGTGATGTTGGTTTAAAAATTAAGCTTTCTAAATGCAAATTTTGCTTTAAGGAAATTAATTTCTTAGGCCACAAATTAGGTTCTAATGGTATTCACACAACTGACGACAAAATATAGGCAGTGAGAGATATTCCTGAACCCACTACGACTGACGAAGTTAGACAATTTTTAGGTCTAGCTGGGTACTATAGGTCATTCGTACAACAATTCTCTCATATAGCCTTTCTTCTATTCCAACTACTCAAAAAAGATGCTATATTCCAATGGGAAGAAGAACAAAAACAAGCATTTAACAAATTAAAAATTAAACTACCAAATGCACTTTGTTTGGCATATCCGGATTATACAAAATCATTTATTATCTGTACAAACGCATCAGTTAAAGGATTAGGGGCTGTACTGATGCAAGAAGATAAAAGAGGACAGAATCAACCAATTGCATTTGCCAGCAGACAAATAAAGGGTGCAGAGAAAAATTATTGCACTACAGACTTAGAGGCACTTGCAGTGGTTTTTGCATTACAAAAGTTTCGAGATTTGGTTTATGGTTACGAAATACACTTATTCACCGACCATAAACCACCAGTGGGTATGTTTAAAGAAAAATTCCTCTTTGGGAGGAGAGCAAGATGGATATGTACAGTCGAAAACTACAATGTACATATTCATTATATACAAGGCAAAATGAATCTAGTAGCCGATGCTTTATCTAGGAACCCGAACACAATTCAGGTCTTGACATTAGATCTCAAAGGAGGCATCCCAAACCACGATGAAATCGCAAAAGCACAAAGACTTGATCCAATATGGTCTAAAATTATATACAAGTTAGAAAGTGGAGATGACATACAATTACACAAACTACATGTACCACTCAAACAATTCACAATAGTCAATAATACTTTATACAAGATCAACCCAGGACAAACAAAATACCGAAGAAATAATAACCAACTGGTAGTACCTAATGACATGATACCCCAAGTATTACGAACGATACACGATAGCCCACACGCAGGACATCCTGGAAAGGATAGGACGTTTAAACAAGCCCAGTTGTTATATTACTGGCCATCATTACGAAAAGATATAAAGAATCATATAGACAGATGCGAATCATGTGCAAAACACAAAGGATACCCAATTTCACCTGCACCGATGGGTAATTACCCTGTACCACATCAACCATGGGACGTTGTCGCGGTTGATTTACTCAAGATGCCATTATCATACAATAATAACCAATACCTATTCGTAGCAACGGATCAATTTTCCCGTTATGTAATTTTAGCCCCAATTAAAGATAAAACAGCAGAGACAGTAGCAAAGGCATTAATAGATAATGTAATATGTCGCTTTACTACCCCAAAGGTACTAATAAGTGATAATGGAGGAGAATTTAATTCTGACATCTTACAAGAAATATGTAAACAATACAGTATCAAAAAGATTAACGTTTTAGCCTATCACCCAGCATCTAATGGGTTAGTAGAGAGACAAAACAAAAAAGTATTAGATGTGCTACGACACATTCTCAGTGAAAATTATGCAAGCTGGGATGATTGGATTCCCAGAGTAGAAGCCTCAATTAATGGATCTATAAATAAATCCATAGGTGACACACCACATTTCATTATATATGGGACAGATAAAAACTACCATATGAGCTCCTAGAAGGTGACAGTATGCCCATATACAACTACGATGATTACTCTGAACCCGTTTACGTGAATTCCAGGACATACACAGAAGAGTAAAAAAACAATTAACGATGTCCAAGGAAGAAATGACGGAAGCTATCTATCTATCTATCTATTGCCAGACGCCTCAATCCCGTTTGGGGTGGCCACAAACAAATCGCCTCCAAGTCGCCCTGTCCCCCGCCATTTCACTGCCCTGCTCCCAACTCACACCCCCCTCTCTCATATACCTCTCCACCCCATCCTTCCATCTCATCCTCGGTCTCCCCCTCCCTCTTCCACCCTCCACCTTACTCATATACACTCTCTTCGTCAGTCTTTCACCCTCCATCCTCTCCACATGGCCAAACCACCTCAGTGTGTTCCTCACAACGCTTCCTATCACATCCACATCCACACCACAACGCTCCTTTATATCCTCATTCGTCAGCCTGTCTCTCCACGTGACTCCACAGGCTCCTCTTAAATAACTCATTTCCACTGCTCTCACTCTTGACTTGTGTCCTTCCAACAATGTCCAAGCTTCACTTCCGTATGTTAGAGTTGGTATCACAATACTGTCATGTAGTAACTTTTTTACTTCCATGCTCACTTCCCTGTTTCTTATCACTGCTTTTAAGGAACCAGCAACCTTTCTTCCCTGCTGTACCCTTTCAAGCACTTCACCCTCCAAACCTCCATCCTTACTCATCACACTACCCAAATACTTAAACGTACTCACATTTTCCAATTCCTCACCATCCAACCTCGCTGTACATTCACTGACTTCACCTCTCTCAAAGACCATCACTTTACTCTTCCCTACATTCACCTTTAGGTTCCGTTTCTTACACACTCTCCCAAACTCATCCACCAAGCCTTGCAGCTCCCCTTCGTCTTCACTCAACAACACAGTATCATCTGCAAACAACAGTACAGGGAGTTTCCAAACACTATCCTCTCTCACCAGGGCCACTCCAACATCCACTACCCTACCTTGTACGTCTTTTATTACCCCATCCATGTACAGATTGAACAACCATGGAGACATGACACATCCCTGTTTCAAACCAACTTTCAAAGAGAAAAATTCACTTAGTTCACCATCCACACGCACTGCAGCCTTCGCACCATCGTACATACTCTTCACAGCATTCAACAACTTCCCATCTACTCCATATATTCTTAACACTTTCCACAATCCTTGTCTATCCACCCTGTCATATGCTTTCTCCAAATCCATGAAAGCCGCATACAACTTCTTTCCCTTCTCTAGAAACTTTTCCACTAAAGATCTAAGAATGAATATCTGATCTACACAACCTCTTCCCTTCCTAAAGCCTCCCTGTTCTTCTCCAACTAATTTCTCTGTTCTTTCTCTAACTCTGTCTATAAGTATCCTACCATACACTTTTCCTATTATACAAAGAAGACAAATGCCCCTATGATTACCACACACTTCTTTTTCCCCTTTTCCTTTGTACAAGGGAATAATTATACCTGACTTCCAATCCTCCGGGACTCTACCTTCCTCCCAGGCCAATCTGCACATCTTCCACATCCATTCTACTACTATCTCTCCCCATGCTTCAGCATTTCACCACACACTCCATCAATTCCTGGGGCTTTCCCCGATTTAACTTTCTTCATTGCTTCCACAACTTCTATCCTACTGATTTCTTCCTGTCTTCTCACCTCCCTAGTTCTCCCAGCCATTCCCCAGCCACTTATACTCGCATTACTTCCATCCTCTACGTTCAACAATTCCTTAAAGTGTTCTCTCCATCTGCTCACTTTTTCTCCCTTCTCCACTAGTAATCTACCATTTTTATCTTTCACTCCCTGCTAACTTCATTTCCACCCTGTCTTACTCTTTTCACTTCTCTCCAGAACATTTTCTTACAGTCCCTCCACTTTACACTCAAATTCCTTCCAAATTCCTCATCCACTCTCTTCTTACTCTCTCTTACTAATCTTTTCACCTCTCTCTTCCTTTCCACATATAACTCTCTCTTCCGCCTCTCAACTTCTTCCACGCCCCTATTTCTCATCCATTCATTGTATGCTTTCTTCTTTTGTGCCACTGCCTGTTTCACCTCTTCAGTCCACCACGCTGTTCCTTGCACCCCCCTCCGTCTTCTCTTCCTTCCACACACCACATCACATGCTGCACATATTTCTTCTGTAAATATCTTACACACACCTTCCACGTCTCCCATCTGCTCCAATTCATATTTGCCCAATCGTTCCTCCACTTCTCTCTTATACTCTGCCTTTTTCTCATCCTCTTCTAACCTTTCCACTCTCCTTGCAACTACTCCTTCCTCTCGTCTTTCCCTTCTTCTATTCCTCCATCTTACTTGCATCCTAATTCTGGCCACGACCAAGTAGTGGTCAGAAAGTCCACTCCCCCAACCTCTATACACTCTTGCATCCTTTACACATCTTCGCATCCTTTCATCCACACACACATAATCAATCATTGCCTTCCTTTCATTCATATTGACCATTAAAAACGAGTTTCAAGGGAACTATCCAATAATTATACAGCCTCGGATACAACCGAAGCATTTAATAAAAAGGCAAGAGACTCGCCTATCAGCTTAGGAGACATAGTTTATGGTATCATTCATACGAGAGACAAAATTTGAGGGCCCATACAGAGTAAGTAACATAAAAGCAAACAAAGTTTCAATTAGGTCACTGTCAAGTGGCGAAGAGAAACAAGTTCATATTGACCATTAAAAACGAGTTTCAAGGGAACTATCCAATAATTATACAGCCTCGGATACAACCGAATGTAATTCATGAAACCAATCAAGAAAACAACAATAATTACACAAATAAATTAAGGTCATATACCAATCAAACATAGGTGCAACTGTTCCAGTAAAATTTACAGTACATCATTTACGAGATTCAAATGTCGATTTAAACTCCTTCTATAAATGAAATAACAGTCAAGTTATTGTTCTACGTTAGTCAACCGTAAAGCACATCATCACTATCATCGACCACAGCATGACCATATTAGAAAATTAATAGATTTTTTTTTTGTCGGTAGGTAACGATGAAGGGACTTATGCTATCGATTCTCCTCTACATAGCAATAGGAAATGCTCACTTAAACCACCAACACTAACACCATCATCAGTAGTAGTTCATGTACCATTCATACTTGACGACCTGTTCACAGTATACGAAATACACCCCTTCCCTTCTAGGAATAATAACACTTTGGTCATCATCAACATCAACACAGGCACCGAACTCATCATGGTCTCCAAGAGACGGAACACTGTTACTTTCACAAGTGAATCAACGACTGAACGAAAGTGCAGCACATCCTTACATGCTGTTCACCTTTGTCCTGCGTACATTTTCACGTTTCAGCCTACTGAAACAGTCCCTTGTGAAATGGCTATCATAAGAAATCACAATATTCATAATCACTGGAACTTCACTTTTGCTCCAGATAAGCTTGTGCACCATCAATGCATCGGACACTCAGTTTTTTTTTTTTTTTTTTCACTCATAACACATCAGTTTACATAGTCTGTCCAGATATACCGCCATCTCATACTTCAGCATCAGGATTATACATAGCACCAGACTACTGTGCGGTATTTACACCATCCATGTCCACCATCAATCACTCCGCCATTCTCAATCATACACACAAACATTTCCACCCGCTGCCTACTATGGACTTAAACATGAGCACAAGTATTAAGTTGACTTCACCTAAGTTTGAAACTATACAAATGATCAATGAAACAATGAAGCCCTGGGAAGATTTGAGTTTGAGTATATTCAACCCATATTATGTGTATAGCCCAGCACCTACTGTCTTTATAATAATCTGTATTATTTTTGCAGTAGTGCTGTTCGCAATGCACAGAATGCATGCAAGAATTGCAAATATGGAGTCAGTATTTAGTGGGGGTAGAGTAAGCATTCAAGTTAACCCCCCCCCCAATGAAGAGTACATATTTTGTATATAGTATTAATTTTATATAAAAAAAAGAAGAAGAATGACACATGATATAGAAGTATACCAGTATCATTATCTCTATATGAAATATTAATAGCTCTTACCATAATCTTAACTTTGAACTATTTTTTTTTTTTTTTGCATATATGCATATTACTATTATACATAAACATCTGACAAAATGTTATACAATAACCAATTTAACCATACTGCATTTATTCAGTTATGTATACAACTTGTTTAAAATGTAATATTACTGGATCATTGCAATATAACCATGAATATTATATCTGTACAATATTATAATCAATATTATGTATTAAGAGTGAAGAAGAAGAATATTATGTATTAATAAATTAGCATATATCAATGATAATTGCTGTTGGGGGACCGCCAGCTGCGTGACCGAGCGATGTCAGGACTCTAAAATATCTTAATACATAATAGCTAGCAACATACATATATATAGTCTAGAGGTTAGGTTAATGTCAAACCTAGGGGCCAAAAGGAAACGACGTTAGCACCTCTCCAGAATGCCTCTCACCAGCACAATAGCCCACAAACAGCGCCTTGTGACCATACACACACATTCACACATACACACACACCGGCTTCTAGAACATTTCAACAACAGTATAGCACACGTGACACGACCCCTGCTAAACGAGAATGTAGGAATCAGAGCTCAGAAATGGACTGGCCATAGAACCGGCAGGTAGTGGAGAGAGGAAATAAGAAGAGGGGTCCAACTATACTTAGTAAGTATATTAGGTCCCTTGTAATACATACGCTGCTCAACTTAGACTTTCTCTGAAGATAATAAATCAAGATCAACTCCCTGTATTCATCTTTAACTCCTCCTGCTCTTCAATTACCAAAATAACTTTAACCAAAACTCAAGACTCACCTATTACAAGATTAGAGTTACATATATACCTCACAAGGTATTACAAAACACAGAAATCATTGTATATCACAATGTTTGTTCATGAAATGTCACTCATTAATATGAAATCACATTTCCCTTGTTTTTCAGGACCAGTTTGATGCATTTTGGCATGGAATCACTTAGATCTGTAAAGTAATCTATGGACATTTCCTTGCACCGAACATTTGTCAGTTCAGTCTTGAAGTTGTCCAAATCGGGTGTCTCCTTCTCTGCCATGATTTTCTTCATCTTTGCCTAGCAGTTTTCTATCGGATTTAGATCCGAACTGTTGCCAGGCCAGTCGAGGACTTCGGTCCGATTATCCTGAAGCCATTTTGTCACCTTTCTTGACTTGTGACATGGAGCTGAATCATTCATGAAAATGTCGCACCCATGAATAGCAAAAAAGTTTAATAAATGATCTTTCAGAACTTGAATATACTGGCCACCATTCATCATCAAGTTCTTAGGAAGAAAGTAGAAGCCTCCCCTTCCCATTTCACCTGAGAAACACCCCCATACCATTACTGATTGTAGGTCCTTTACTGTCGGCACTGTGTAAGCAGGGTCATATTGACTGTGGGAGGCAGGGCGACGAACCTTGGCAGAACGCACCTGGAACACTTGAAATGTACTTTCATCAGAAAACATAACTTTTCGCCACTCATCCTATGTCCAGTGTGCATACTTCTTGGCAAAGTGAATGTGCTGGTTCTTCATGCAGTCAGTGAGAAGCGGTTTCTCGGCTGTGGTGCGGCTTGGCAAACCCAGCTCCTTTTGCAAGCGGTGTTGGATAGTTGGAATTGAGACGTCTTGTAACAGCTGGGGATGCGTTCTCTTCAATTCTGCTGCTGTCAGTCGAGGATTCTTGATTACTTCCCTCCTCAGAAGCGTATCTGTACCTCTGGAAGTCGTCCTCTTCTTTCCACCGCCATGCTTGTGCTCTGGTACATCAGGTGGCAGGCCACGTGCTGCAGCAAGAATCTTCATGACGGTCGACTTTGCGCGTCCAGTACTTTCACAAATCGTGATGATAGGGACATTATCCCGCCTCCCTGCAATGAAACGGACCCTCTCATCCCATGAGCAGTACTTTCCAGGCATGACAACTCAACTCTTGCAAAATAACAGGGCAAACAGTAATGCATACGAAAAAAGAGGGAGGTGCAAGCTCAGAGTGACGGGAACATATACTCCCACTCTTGCTTCTGGGAAAACACTGACTTGCTGAGTGTTTCACCACCTCCCGCCAACACCAGAGAGGAGTTGCCAATTACTTCTTGCCCCCAAAATTCACTTGGTAGAGGTGGAAACACAAAGCAAAGACAGACAACTCTCCCATAGCAATTCTGTGTGTGTAGGTCCTAAGTCAATTTGCGGTGGGTGTAGTTAAAGATTTTTCTGCAACGTGATTTCTTAATGCATCATTTGCATATGAGTTAGGTCACATACTATATAATCATGTCCTATATAATTCCACATGTATTATAATCCACTTAATTTTGTATACTTTTTCAATTTATGGTCGTCACATATTGCTGACATTTTATTGGCAAAGTACAGATTACAGACAAATTTAAATGTAATGACTTGAGAAATTAAACTTTCTTCACTTGGTTTGTTTTATTAACTGACCTTATACGGAACTTAAAAATGTGCACTTCATATAAACATAAAGATGACGCAATTTTAAACAAGGGTTGGTGACCTTTTTTTACATGATTTCTTATGCATCATTTGCTTATGACACTTTTTGCATAAGCATGTCCCGTAGAGTTCCCGTATGAATATATAATCCACTATACTGCACATGTTATTTTCAATGTTTAGAAGCCATTCAGACATAGAAACAGATTGCTTCCAATAAGTCACTCTTCATGGCTGACTGTCTCTCACGGAGAGTAAACTTCAGTGCTGAAAAAAGCCATACAACAGATACATGGGTACAGGGCAATTATGGCACGGTGTATGCAGCTTTATGAACAGTTTCAGGAAAATGTGGAATTGCATTAGACACTGTTAACTTTGTCTCCCATAAGTTATCCATAGCCATGCATACCTGATATATGATTAAGTTCAGCATTTTAGTTTTCCAGTGTGTTACAAATCATGGTGGTTTCATCGATCATTTTACTGCGTTCTTGCTTATCCAGGAAGGCCTCAAACTCATCTTCGTCAAGTAAGTCACCATAACAGTTAAACTGATGCACGTCATCTTCAGTGCATGCACTACCATCTCCAGACGTGTCGTTTCGTTTGTATGTCTTCTGAAGTTTTCGAACTTCTGATATATTCCCATGCTGCTTGTGCAGTTTCATCAGCCAAAAAGTCATGTACTCGAGCCCTTTCTTTCCCTTCAGCTTCTGGTCTTCGCCAAGCAGAATTCTATAACGAGGTTCAACATAAACCCCAGCCCAGAAGAACCTGTTTTTCACCAGAGCTCCTTCCCTCCTTTTCATGTAAATTGCAGTGCGCTCAGATAATGTATCATTCCTACATTGTAGAATTCTATGTAGGGTTCTCCAGTGTTTGAGAAATTCCCCTGGAGTTAAGCTTTCTGCCTGCAAAACGAGTTGTGGCTTCTCGGGCATATTACAGGGTGTCTTGAAGTGTTCCAGTGGTACTCCAGACTGATGCAGAGAGATACAGTTCCTGATTAGCAACACCCCACTCCTAGCACACTTCGCATGATGCTAAAAGTCTATCAAGCATGGCATACAGATATGACTATTTTGTCCCGCTGTCGATTACAGGCATTGAGCCCGTTCTTTTCTTTTCCATAGCAAGCAGTTTTGGTGTTCTGTGCTTGCACACAACATGTCGAGTTTGAGAGATGACAGACTGTGTTGACTGTGACTTTAAATCATCCTTGATTTTCTAAACTGAGTGTGTGAGCAGCGCAACGCATAGTTTCAATGCTCACAGAATCGTCAACCTACTGGAGAGGAACGATAATACCAGGGTTTACTGTCCAGATTTCTGCTTCATATTCAGCTTCCATAGCAGTGTTTGCATTTCCTTGTTTATCAGTTTCCGAGTCTAGGTAATCAGTTTTTCCTCCCATGTTTTCCTCTTCATCCATGTTCAAAAGCTCTATTGTCTTCATCATTTTTGATCCATTATCTACACTGAAACTGAACGAAGTGCTTCATAATCTCACATTTCGGTTTGTCTTCGGTACCTCTCACAGCAATGTCTTCACACAGAGACGATTTTCCTCGCAGCACTGGACGTTGATCACGAGGTATAACTTCATCAAGCAAGTTTCACAGTCCATCTTTATGAAAATGAGATTCTCAATTCTTGCTTTTTCTTTTCATATAAGCTAGTGAGTTAGTCTCGTATAATGTTTCCGACGTGTACATACACCAAACTTCCTGGCTTGCTCCCCAGCAGTTTTCTGAAAGCCTTTATCTCAAAACAATGTAAGTGGGACTCATTACCACACACCATCTGTAGCATTCCCTTCCTGTATGTGTTAGGATTAATTTCAATGGTGACCTTGTTGGTGAGGAATGTTATGATTAACTTTTGCGGTCTAGGATGTTTGGGTGTTGAAGAGTCAGTAGTGGGACAGGGATCATCAGCCTGGCAGACGCCTGCATACTCCCGATGCCGCTTTAGAGGACGTTTCAGGTTTTCACAGGGGGTTCACGTAAGTCTCTCTCCACAGGTTTTACCCTCGTTATTGGCTACTGCGCTAACTGAAACATTTTTTTTCTTCATCAAAACGAAAATATTGTTAAGCGTTTCTGTGTTTCTTAGCTAATGCCATCAGGACCTGACAACGAACAGAAACATGTGCACTAGATAACTAGATTTAAGCTAGCCCTAATACTGTAGATAAAGTTGCATTTAAACTCTTGTAAGGAATCTAATTTTTTTATAAATTCAATGTCAGTGGCGGTCAGTTATGCCACAAAGGGTATTTGTCGAATTTATATATCTAATTATGTCCATTTTGGCCTTACTGTAACAATGTAATGCAATGAAGCCTTTTCCATCCTTAATTCACCGACCGTAATGTCACACAGTACGAGTTCGTGCAGCACACAAAAAACCGTAAGAGAGTTATGATTAGAAATGTCCTATTGCATGCACGTTTCACGAGATCCAGAATATTTAATTCCCTAAGTTTCTGAATACTAACAAAGCAACTCAGCTTTATTTATTTATTTATTTATTTTTTTGCCAGCCTTGTACAGGCTATATATCACTTAGCTGCACACAAAGTTAATGTTAGTATCACCAAAATGCAGAAGAATAACAAAAAGCAAAACGTTAATAAATTAAGATAAAGAACTTGAGAGTTGAAACCACAGGAAAAAAAAAACAGAAAAAAAAAACAGCGAGCAGCAGCAACAGTCCTGCATAGCCAATGGCTGGAAGGGGAAGTGGCTCAACCATGTGATGTGTGGAATCACGAGTGGACTGTGGAGATGAGCAGGATGATTTACATTCACGTATGATACACGTCTAGGACGGGATAAGGAGGGTATTATCACATGTGAACGACTCTGTTACTCTATCCATCCTTAATTCATTGTCAGCTGATTGGTGTGAGAGAGAGAGAGAGAGAGAGAGAGAGAGAGAGAGAGAGAGAGAGAGAGAGAGAGAGTAATATTACTGTATACTGAGGTTCAATTTCGTTTGCCGAAGCAATTTTTAGTTTTTAACTTTTGGCGACTGCTCCTCAATAACGTAAAAAAGTAATGATAGCCGGAACCGGAACCGCCAAAAGTCCACCGATTCTGGTTCCGGGTTCAGCTGCTTTATAGTATGCCGGTTCCAGCGGCTCTGGGTTAAGGTTCGGGTTCAGTTCCACGTCGCTGACTCTCAAGACGAAAGAAAACTTTTACTTTACATAAAATCGTATAGAGATAACTATAAATAAGAAAACTGGTTATTTGCTGTGTATCACAATAAGTATTAATTTTAATATTATTTTATAATTATTTTTATTCTTATTCTTATTCTTATTTTTATTCTTATTACTATTACACTCCCTCTTCTGTCTTTCTTTCCTTCATTCTTTCCTCTTCCTTCTGCCTGTGGGTGACTCTACACTGAGTGACAAGCCAAATGGTTTCCCGTACATCAGGAAACCAGTAACTACGCTGGGTGGCAGCCATAATCAAATTTTGGCACCTGGTGGTTTAATAGGTCATTATTGCGCTCCAATCGGATTGAGCCGGTGAAAGTTTATATTCAAGGGGTGGTTGGGGATGATTGCTCATGTAAAATATACCACTCAGGGATGAGTGAGGCTGGTCAGTCTCATCTTAAATGTCGGGATCAATGCCTACGCTCCTCATGGGGCAATGTAGGATTGGATGACGGATGGATGGATGGGTGGATTATTATCATTATTATTATTATTATTATTACTATTATTACAGTAATATTATTGCTACTCCTCACCTTGCCCTAGTGTGGGAAAGGAGGTCTGGATGATGATGATGATGATGATGATGATGATCACTCATCTTAAATGTCAGGACCAACTTGCCTAGCCCCGGGCTCCTACTCTCCTCGTGGGGCAACATAGAATTGGATGATGGATGGATGGATTATCATTATCATTTTCTTTGTCATCATCATCATGATCATCATCATCATCATTATTATTATGATTATTATTATCATTATTATTTATTTTATTATAATTATAATTTTAATTATTATTATTAGTAGTAATAGTAGTAGTAGTTGTAGTAGTAGAATAATACTAATACTAATACTAATACTAATAATAATAATTATAATAATAATAATAGTAGTAGTAGTAGTAGTAGTAATAGTAGTAGCAGTAGCAGTAGTACCTCTTGTTGTTAAAGTAATATCATAATTCAGTCTTGTCTCCTTTTAACAATAATATTATTCGGGCACACATCGCAATATAGAGGCAAGGAAACTTACCAGTTATGTAATGCATTCGTTTTATAAACATGGACACCGTGCTTATTCCTCCGTATTCTGCTGGTTTTCGTAGACTAAATCTACTAATACCAAGTCTGATCACTTCCATCTAAAACGGGTCCAGGCTGGCGCAGGGGCGGAGCATCGGAGTGACGTCAGCTGGCACGAAACAGAAGTTCAGTTGATGCCTGACTGTGGTGGTGAGTGGATGTATGCTTCACTCTCCAGATCATGACACAGGGACTGGAATGTGTGAGGGAAGGTATGGGGGTGTGAGGGAAGACATATGGGTCTAACTCTAAGGGAACCTACTGCTATGTTATACGGTTAAACGAATCCGCACTTCTTCGTTTTCCTCTATTATAAATGTTTAATTTGAGTCTGCCCTTTTATACATTTTCTGTTACTTAAAACGTCACACACAAGCCACGCCTCCCTGCGCCCTGAGGGAGTGTGAACCGACTAGGTATTATAGTAGGACTCGCCCACGTTTGCGGCTGTGGTGTGGCCCGGAACTGTGTACAGTGTTGCCACGTTTTCTATACCGTTATCTCTCTCTCTCTCTCTCTCTCCTGGCGGGAAATGTGAGCCACCCTGAGTACTTTTGATTCTTTTATAAGTTATTTATAATTGTGCTTTCATTTGTTAATTTGGTTTTGTTATATTTAGTGATGCCGACAATGCATTCAATGCATGCCCCTCTCCTGCCTCTCTCTTTCTCTCTCTCTCTCTCACCGACTGGGTGTGGGTGTTGCCGCTCGCGAGTGAATAATGTTTTTTTTTTTTTTTTTTTTTTACTTCGGTATTGGCATATGCCTACTATTTTGTCCTACATATTAGCTTGCGATTATAAATTTGATTATTCCTCGTCCTTAAAATTATGGTAAAAGCCGGTAAATGTGAGCATTTTTCCCTAGCAACACCTGTACAAGCTATGGTTGGGTCTACGGAGGTACGTACTTTACCTTAAGCCAGACTGGGTAAGTGTTGCCACTCACAAGAATTACATGAATTATTTCTTTTACTTTGGATATTGGCATATTTCTTCTTTTTTCAGGCTCATTATCTTATATCCATAACTGTGATATTATTACCCACCCTAAAACTACGCTAAAAAACATTAAAAGTGACTACAATTTCTTTTAGCAACACCGTACAATATGTATGCCATGTTTCTGTGTTACTGTATAAATATTTTATGCATAATAAGATTACTGTTCATTCATCCATCAAAATACACAAGTGTAAGTTTTATTCATCTGAATTTATCGAATTTGTGATGCCTTGTACATAAATAGCTTCCGTTTCACATCGCAAGTTGGGGAAACGTGGCACCATTGTACACAGGTGCGGGTCACACCACAGCCGCAAACGTGCGCGAGTCCTACTATAGTAGACTTATGTCGTAGGGTTGTTCCCTTTTTCTTCCATCCTTCGTCTGCATCTCCGACGCCTCATGTTATTATATTTAATAATTCCTGTCCACTGTTCCATTCCCTATACAACAGTTTCATGCTGGATTGGTCTTTTCACCTACGTCATCACCAACATTAACGTGATACCTCAAAGCCGTGTTGATTTTGGTGAAATTATATATTCAACCTAATAATTATTACCTTTTATTGAAGTGCAGTTCCGTATTACTTTTTTAATAGATATGCAACTGCAACACAAGCTGCTGGGGGATTAAGTAAACGGTGAATGAAAGATGGACGGGGTGATGCCAAATTAATGCATAACAAACACTGGTTGACGACTCGATTTCGATGACCATAACTTGTGGTGTATGTTTGTCGTAAAGAGTATTTTGGAGAAAAGTGAAACCCACATAACGATAACGATTTTTTATATTGCGGTTCCACGACAGGTTCAGCCCCACTTGGACCCTCCTCACGTGTGTATACGAAAGCATGAAAAGTATATATATATATATATATATATATATATATATATATATATATATATATATATATATATATATATATATATACTGCGAGAAAGAATAGAGAAGGATTTGATAATATTTAACAAACTTCTGCATTTGTATACCATATTTACAGCATGTGAAAGTTTATTGAGAATTATAATCAGCAAAATGATTAAGGAGTGTACTGCTACAAAATGGATATACCGGTAATAATATTTAGGAACAAAATAACTTGCCATAAATGAATGCCATCGTATTCTCATAAGGTGATGTCAGTTGTGCTCTTAGCTTGATGACGTTACAAGGTAAACCAAAAATAGCTTCTCACTTTGGCACAAGGCGATAATCGAACCCGTAACCTTTCAGCTGCGTGTTTAACACTTGATAGCCCTGCCATACCAGCGTCCGCAAGTGTAAGTCTAATCTCTTTGGAGGACAGTCTTGTTCTAAAAATATATTATGATCTTTCAAGTTTTTGTCTTATGGTCTGTTTGGGCCAAAGGTGTTTTAGTTAAAATACCCATACACTAATAATAAGCAAACAAAATAAATAGGCGTCATCGTCCTTAAGGAGGTGAAGTCTTAATACATGTGCAAGGAACAAATGGGTCCAACCTCTACCAAGCTGAGGCTGGAATTTTAGACGCAAAAAACAACGAAAACCGAGTAGGAGTGAAGTGCATCATGCTACCGCAAAGAAACATATGCGTGGATATTGTGTGGGGGGGGGGGAGGCCTATGTCTGGGTGTCGGAGAGGAGGTGAGTGGATGTGGAAAGGGGTTGGTCATAGCTATAATTAGATGCAGCACTCTGGAAAACGGTGACATGATTATTTGTGGATTTACAAGTATGAACTCTTCATAATTCTTTGTCAAACCCTCCACATTTTATCACCAAGTCCCTCTTTTACTCGAAATTCCATGATAGCATTTATGTAAGACAATACCTATATTTGGCTGCCATACTTCACTTATGAAAAACATATTCATTGGTCTGCCGAAAATACGGCAGATACGCCCCTCCATATCCAAAATCCGTGCCTGGTGTGTGTGTGTGTGTGTGTGTGTGTGTGTGTGTGTGTGTGTGTGTGTGTGTGTGCCTGCGTGCGTAAAAGCGCACTCACGGGCAGCGTAATGGGACTATTGCCACCAAAAGTAGGATATGGGGCAAACTGAACCAGAACATGAATATGTCCTCTGTTCTTTTGAGCTTAGGCCTTCTGAAATTCGTATGTGCACTACTGCGGTAAGCAACGGACTTGTATGTGACAGAGATGTGACCAGGTAAAGGAGTAATCAGACACTATCATTTTCCCTCCTCTATGCATATGTGGTAGAGATATGGCCAGATTAGCAAGTGATTACCCGTCTCTGCCCCGGAGGGGCTCAGAGACGGATATTGTTTTCACTCGGTTTGTCTGTTTGTTTGTTTGTCTGTCTGGCTATCTCTTAACAACTTTACGCGAAAACTACTGTTGCGATTTTGACTAAAATTACAGGGATGACGGGCTATGACCTTCTGATCACCTGATTAAATTTTGGGCCAAATTTGACCAAGGCCAGGCTGTTGGCCCAAAAAATGTAAAAAAATAAATAAATAAATAAACGGGGACAGGCAAATATCGTTATTTTCGCCATGACTCCTTTCAAATTATTCATATTGACATGAAACCAAAACCTAAAGGTGCATCTTTCAAATCTGCATCCTATAACATGCCTCATTACATCAGGGGGGGTACCCCCCCCCGGTTAGCGGTAGGGGGGTCAGTGTCAGGTGGGACGGACCAAAAATTTCAAATGGGCATAAAATCGTCAATTTTCATCCGATTTACTCCAAATTTGATATGTGGCATCCTTGACTAAATATCCTGTAGTGTTTATACGTCAGCACTAAAATAACTGTCTGGGACGGGTTTCCTGTGCCTTGGCACCTCTTCATGTTTAGTAATGACACGTCCCTTCACCCATGCACGGGGAGCGGGGTGGCTTAGTGGTAAAGCATGAGACTCGAGATAGCGAGGTCGAGAGTTACCGCCGCGCCCGGGTAGCTGCCTATGCTGGGAGGGGTAGCGCTCTCCTGTAACCGCAGCAGGGCTATATGATCTATCTAGTTCTCTCTCGGGGGATTAATACCTTCACCCATGCATATGTGGTAGAGATGTGATCAGGCTGTCTGTCGCTCTGGCTGTGAGAAATCCCCTCGACCCCCGCAAATGTAGTAGAGATGTGGCCAGGCTAACGTTTGCTTCGGCAAGGACACTTCTCCTAAACCCACGCATATGTGGTAGAGATGTGGACAAGTTAGTGATTAGCACTGACACATCCCCTCACTCACAGATATGTGGTAGGCTACAGAGGAGAAATTATTGATAATGATACTTTTTTGGACAGACAAACTCAGCTCTTGAGCTTCAAGTTTTGGGATCGCAGTCCACGACGGAGATCGCAACTTCCGAATTCAGTTATATTATCTCCAGAGTTATCAAACATTAAAATTTCAGTATTTCGAAAAGGACAAGCATCTATGAAATCCGAGGATTGAGATGTTTTTGCATTTTGTATTAAGGGAGTATAAGCATTAGAATGCAACTCGGACGGAGATATGTAACCTAGCTACTGTAAAAATTCTTCTTGTACTGCATGATCATTATGACGCCAAAAGCGAAATGCTAAAATAATGTGTAAGATATTCAGGGGATGCATTATCTAAGATTTACTGCACAAAACGTAACACTGATGTAGTTGCACATTTCAGTGTCATTAATTTTCTGGAGAAACATGAAATGGCTAACCAAACAGGTGGAGGAGAAAACGACCGATAATGCAGCAATTCATATTCTTTGAAAATGTCACGAGACACGTAAGGCAGTATTATTACCAGAGTGATCTGAAACTCTTAGTCTAATAGAGGTATCACTTTCATCTTTAATTTGGCGGTAAACTGCTGTTTTAGTTATAACAGTATCGCTCCCACGGTAAAATATTTTATCCAGCAATACGTCATAAAATCGAATGTAGATTATGCATCAAAGAAATTTTTTCTTCTGACGTGGTCATCGAAATCACAGTTATTTTACAAACCTCGTCAAAACAATGAAACTATTATAATGTCAAAGGTGTCCGAATTTCACAATGGTGTTGTAGCCTACCTCAAAATTACACATCGTGAAGACATGCCGCCTTTATAATTAAGTAGCCTCATGGAGTGACATGGAGGGACAGGTTGACGAATGAAGAAGTGAAGGAACGTTGTGGGGTAGATGTGGATGTGGTTGAGAAGATTAGGAGAAATACACTGAGATGGTTTGGACATGTGGAGAGAATGGAGAATGAAAGACTGACTAAGAGGGTGTATGTAGGTGAGGTGGAGGGAGGGAGAGGGAGGGGTAGACCGAGGATGAGGTGGAGGGATGGAGTTGAGAGGTATATGAGGGAGGGGGGGGTGAGTTGGGGGGAGGGTAGTCAAATGGTGGGTGACAGAGTAACTTGGAGGCGTTTTGTCTGCGGCCACCCTTTGCGGGATTAGGGCTTCGGGCTATAGATAGATAGATAGATAGTAGATAGATAGATAGAAGATCAGTCCGACATAGCAACTCCCAGTCCGTAATGTGACATTAAATTTGTATACGTAACGTCACATGTTAGGCTACGGGGTGAAAGTTATAAAAATAACTTCAACGGAATTATTTGAATTGCGTGGGGAATAGCTGGAAATCAATGACAGATACGACATCGTAATTGTTTCTGTGCATCCACTCATCATGTTTTAATGTGAGTGATAGATTCATTCATTCATTTCATCCATTGCCAGACGCCATGTATCCCAAACAGGGTGGCCAAGGGCTTAGAGTTAATTGTTTTACAGGGAGGGGCACTAATCCTTCACTACATTATAAAAGTGTTCAACATTAGATTATCTACTAAGGTCAAAGAATTTGTTGCTTGCACTATGACGTGATTATTTAATATACAAAACAATATTATGATGTGCATTTTGGCACACGGCATAGCTACATTAGTTCATGAGGAAGTGAAACTTAATTTGAATCGAGGTTCACCCAGGCACAGTATTTCAAAGTCTGACTCAAATCACCTGACAAAGTTACTGACAAAGGATCGAAGCTTGTTGAATGAATTTTGTACAGATCAGTGCATAAGAAGAGTCTGACACTTTGTTTAGTGACAGGCGTTGAACTAAGTCTTTTAAGCAGTATGAGGCTTATATGTGGCAATGGTCATGCCTATGAGGTGTAGTAAAGGATTCTAGGCGACTGAGTGGTAATTGCATGAGTGATTGGCCAATTTCATTTGGCATGCTGTCGATTAGTTCTGCCACTGTCATGTATTTCTTTTTACTTGCTTTGTGGAGACTACTTTACCGTTCTATAGCTGGGAGAAAAGGGGCAAATGATGGTTAATTAAGTGCATGTTCGTCATGAATTAAAATGTGATTTGTCTTTTTCACTGGACATTATAAACAGCCTTCACTTCTTCGCAGTTTCCCCATTCTGATTCAGGAAACACATCACTTTCGTATTTTCTTGGTCTTAATTCTGGAAGCATCTCATGTTCGTGTTTTCCTCTTCTTCCGGAAAATATCTCATCCCACGTAACTGCAGGAAATGAGGCTATGATGATGATGATGATGATAACTACTATGCAGCATTAAGGGAATTGCATGCCTAGCCATGGAGAACCTCATCGCGAACGAACTGTGCCCTAAATTGCTCTGTAAAATAGAAGGACAACTGGCAACGTGTAAATGCGTCCGTACCACATAAAGCAGGTTACAAGGCCATATTTTTTCAGTCTGACATCCATAAGAAACCAATAAAAAATAATGGTTTTCACATATTTCTTTACTGCTTTATATTCTTTATCGTCTTCCACATTAACGAAAACTCCTTTTTTGTATTTGCATGTAAATATACATTGATTTCAGCAAGAAAAAAGTTATCACGTATCACTACTCAATTCGACTTGATAGACCTATTGTTTGAATTTTTATCTTTAATAGAAAATTTATTTAGCAAAATAAAATCAAGAGTTTATGTGGAAATCATTGGCTATTTTGAGATAACACACACACACACACACACACACACACACACATCTTTGATGACATATGAAGGTGCGCAGCATGCGGGAGGACTGTTAGGTCTCGTTGAACGAGGCTTTCATGTCTAAGGCTCAACATAAACAATATATTTAGGTCTGTACCAAAAGTGGGAGAAAAAAATATAAACGCATAGCTGGGTATATAATATTTCTATGTATATAATATTTCTTGCTTAATAATAAGCTAAATTGTCATCACCAAATGCTTCATGTACTGTACTTAGGATATCTTTGTTTAATTTCAGTTACTCTAGTAATAGCAGCCCTCATTTCCACTGACTATGTTGTAGGTCCATTAAGTACAAGCCAAACATTATTTCTGTCTATCCACCCATCTATCTGTAGCCGGACGCCTTCATCCCGTAAGAGGTGGCCACAAACACATGTCGCCCTGCCCTCCGCTATTTAGCTGCCCTCCCCCCGGCTTACACCCCTCTCCCTCTCATGTACCTATCTACTCCACCACTCCATCTCATCCTCGGTCTCCCCCTCCCTGTCCCCGCGTCCACCTTGCTCACATACACTTTCCTCTTGCCTCTTAATCTCTATTCTATCCATATGACCAAAACACGTCGAAGTATATCCCCTAATA
Organism: Coenobita brevimanus; assembly: GCF_032717465.1. Lineage (NCBI taxonomy): Eukaryota > Metazoa > Arthropoda > Malacostraca > Decapoda > Coenobitidae > Coenobita > Coenobita brevimanus. The sequence goes on from NC_136980.1 coordinate 30,157,609, forward strand.
CATTGTATCACATCCACACCACAAAGCTCTTTCACTTCCTCATTTACCAGTCTGTCTCTCCATGTAAGGCCACATGCTCCTCTCAAATGCCTCATTTCCGTTGCTCTCATCATTGACTTGTGTCTTTTCAGCAAGGTCCAAGCTTCGTTTGCATGCGTTTCAGTGAGGATCATAATACTATCATGAACCGAGTTTTTCACTTCCATGCTTACTGCCATATTTTTAATCACGTCTTTCAATGAACTAGCAACCTTTCATCCTCTCTGAACCCTTTCAAACATTTCATCGTCTGAACTTTCATCCTTACTCATTGCACTGCTAACGTACTTAAATGCACTCACATTTTCTATTTCCTCACTATCTAGCCTCATTATGCATTTAATTACTTCATTTCTTTCGAAGAACACAACTTTACTCTTCACTAAGATTCCATTTCTTACATATTCTCCCAAACTCATCCACCAAGCCTTGCAGTTCCCCTTCTTTACTTAACAATACAGTATCATCTGCAACCAGAACAGGAAGTTTTGAAATGCTGCCATCTCTCAATAGGGCCACTCTAACATCTGCTGCCCTACTTTGTACCTCTATTGTAACTCCATTCATATACAAACTGATCAGTCATGGCGATGTGACACATCCCTGATTCAGTCCAACATTCTGACAGAAAAAATCACTTAGTTCATCATCCAAACGCACTGCAGCCTACAGACTCCTCACTGCATTCAACACCTTCCCATTTACTCCATGTATTCTTAATATTTCCCACATTCCTTGTCTATCCACTCTGTTATAATTACATTTTCTCCTCATTCATGAAGGCAGCATACAACTACTTTCCCTTCTCTAGAAATCCTTACTTCATCCCACAAGGATAATGAAACGGATAATTTTTAAAAGACATGCTTTTCTTTTAGATATGTCTTTAGTCACGAGTCAGCCCGACTAAAAAAATTAAGAAAAAATATCTAGGCCATGTGATCTGTATATATTCCATCAAACCAACACAATCATCCCCCACCAGTTCCCTAGACTCATCAACTTCCGTCCCCCGCTTTCTTATACACTCATTTACTACGTCCCTCAGCCTTCATGGCCTCCAACTACTCACTCGTATATAGCATTTGTCATCACTCTATTTTCACATTATACTCATGCCATCTTCGCACACCACTGTCAACAGACTTACTTGAGCCACATCTTTTATATATCTCATTATTTCACATCCTATCCACTCTACGCACACCACACAAATGTCTCAGTAACCAAAGTTCCAATGATCTTTCAATATACTTTTCGTTCACATACCATACCAATATAACACTTTCTGGCAAAATATTATCAAAGAAACTGAAATATTAATAAAACACTGGTTCTAAAATGCCTAAACTATAGACTTTCAGCAAAATACAAAACATTACGTCACCTGTGACGAGAGCAATTTTGTCACTAAAGTTGTAGGTGGACATAGTGAGGAGGACAGGCGTTGTGTTGCTGCAGCAGCGAGACTGAACACACTGATCTGCACCGTATGCTGTGTGTGTGTGTGTGTGTGTGTGTGTGTGTGTGTGTGTGTGTGTGTGTGTGTGTGTGTGTGTGTTCCTCCCATTACACCAGGAGAACGTCCTGTTCCCGAATACACCACAGTAGTGTCAAGTGCTCCTTTCTGAGCTCTGTCACTACGATGTGTATTATTTCTTTTTTTAGTCAAGCCAGTCCAAAGCTTATTATATTTTCAAGGGGTGAAGTGTAAAATAATGATCGCCATTAAACCGTCAATCTGATGCCGTATTTCTCAGTGTATTTTGGTATCTCCAGTTATAATCGTCTTTAGAGAAACTTTCCGAACTGGAAATGTTAAGACACTGGGGTCATATACCCTTTCGGAATAAGAAATCTCTCCAAATCTGAAAATTACAAGGAACACTCAGAGACTGCAACACTTGCACTCAACAGTTCAGCTCCATTTCCTTCATCTTTGGTTGGCTGCTTTCAAAACTGGTTTTTATCCCTAAATCTTTACCTGACGCACAACTCATCCCTCAAGGCTGAGTCAAATCGGATCAGAAATGCTTAAGTTGATCCTACCCTGTAGTCTTGACCTTTAACCTATTGTTTTGGAAACAGTAATTTCAACAATGGTAAACCTTAAAGCCTTTCACAGTTTGCCTAAATATAAACAATACTAGTCGAGTCAGAGAATCTAAATTATGACCATGCACTCTCTTCACCACTGACCGAGTCTTCTAAAGAGTGAATCACTTCGTCCTTTCCTGTTCCTTCATCCTTCCACATAGTCTCGTCAGAAATTAAATCTGAGTTGACTTTATTCTTATGACATTACTACTTTCGACGTAAGTTAATGACATTTTCCACCAAAAATATTCCATCATTTATCTGAAGTCCATGCAATAGTTTTTTCTGTAATCTTGCTCTCTCTCTCTCTCTCTCTCTCTCTCTCTCACACACACACACACACACACACACACACACACACACACACACACACACACACACACACAGAAGCCCACGTTAAAGAATTGAAACAAAATCACTAAAGCATATTCTTAACCTTTTCTGTTCCAATCGCCAATTTTCATAAGTGAGGATTAATTTTATAAAAGTCTGCCTGTGATCTGCAGCCTCTATTAGTTCAGATTTTAATGCAAATTTTCTCTGGTTTATTCAAATCTGCTTTTACCACCACACCCCTTGCACGAGGAGCAGGTAAGAGAAGTTGTTTCTCTTGGTGGAGGAAGAGGAGGCACTAAGAGAATGCATTTTCGTGGCACCGGGAGGCATTGCAGAAAACTTTTGGGGACTATGCTATCGAGACTGATGTGGTTGAAAGCGAAATTTGGACGTGGGCTGTGGTATTTGTGAGTGCATATGGGCCTGATAGTGAAAGCGATGAAAAAGAGTAGTCTTTCTGGAATGATGTTGATGAGTGTCTGCAGAGTTTTGGAGCAAGTGTGAATGTGGTATTGATGGGAGATCTGAATGCTAGAGTGAGAAATGTAGCAGTTGAAGATGTCGTTGGTATGCATGGTGTGCCTGGAAGAAATGATAATGAGGAAAGAATGATAGGGATGTGTTTTAAGCGAGAGACGGTGATTAGAAATACTTGTTTGAGAAGAAAGATATTTATAAGTATACATGGGTGAGACAGGAGGGTGGAAGGGTTGTTGACAGAGCACTGATGGACTACATGGTTGTGTCCAGGAACGTAAGAGGAAGATTGTTGGGTGTGAGAGTTTTGAGAGGGAAGGGCGGAGGTATGTCTGACCACTACCTGGTAGAGGGAAAGTTGAGAATAGGTATTAGGTGGGTGAGAACTAAGAAAGTTGGGTGTGGCAGGGAGATTTTGGAAGTGAATGAGTTGGATAAATGAGAAAAAAATGATAGAGTATCGGGAGAAGTTGAAGGCTGAGTGGAATGCAGCGAAAGATCAGGAAAATGGCGGTGTGAAGGAGGAATGGGGGTTAAGAGTGCTGTGGTGGGGCATGCAGAAGAGGTGTGTGGTGTGAGACGAGTAGGTGGTGGTGTAAGAAAGGAAAGTGAATGGTGGTGAGAGGAAGTAAGTACATTATGGCTATAGCTGAGGAGAGACGTGCATGCGAAGTGTGGTTGCAGAGGAAGGATAAGGTGTCATATGAGAGGTATAAGGAAAAGAGGAACAGGCCGAGAAGGGTTGTGATTGATACTAAAGTGGCAGGAGATGAAAGATGGGAGAGGCAGTTGACTAAAAATTTCCAACAGAATAAGAAAATATTTTGGAAAGAGGTGAAGAGAGCGCGAAAAAGAGAGTCTGGGATGGAAGAGCGAGTAAAAGCAGACGATGGAAGGACGTTAACTGAGTTGGATGCAGTGAGGAACACATGGGCAGAGAAGTTGAAAGATTGTTTAATGCAGAGGAGAAAAGGGTGGCTGAGATTGTGGCAGATGGAAGAGTGCAAGGAATGTGTTGGGAAAGTTGAATGCTTCTTTGATCACAATGGAGGAAGTGCAGGAGGCAGAAAAAAGAGATAAAAGCAAGGAAAGCTGCAGGTATGGATGAGTGTGCTGTGGAATGTTTGAAAGGTGGTTGAGCGAGTATTGTTGAGTGCTTAGTAAGACTGCTGAATGTGTGTTTTGAGAGAGGTATGGCGCCGATTGACTGGGGAAGTGCATGTGTGGTTCCGTTTTATAAAGGTAAGGGTGATAAATATAAATGTACTAGTTTTAGGGGTATAATTCTACTGAGTGCTGTAGGTAAGGTGTATGGTAGAGTGTTGATTAAGAGAATTAGAGAGGATACAGAGGGAGTGACTGATGATGTGCAGTGTGGTTTTAGGAAAGGGTGGGGATGCATGGATCAGGTGTTTAGTGTGACAGGAATATGGAAAGTATTTGGCGAAAGGTAAGTACGTGTTTTGGGCGTTCATGGATTTAGAGAGGGCGTACCGTATGATAGAATTGATAGGGAGGTTTTGAGGACTGTTTTGAGATTGTATGGACTAGGTGGTAGGTTAAAAGAAGTTAAAAGTTCTTATGTAAATTGTAGAGCGTGTGTAAGAGTGAGAAATACTCTGAGTGATTGGTTTCCCGTGAGAATAGGGCCGCAGCAGGGATGAGTGATGCAGCCTTGGTTGTTTAATATTTATGTCGATAGTGGTGTAAGGGAGATGAATGCGAGAGCGTTAGGTGGAAGTTTGAGTCTGGTGAATGCTGATGGTAGAGAGTGGAACCTGAATCAGCTGCTGTTTGCAGATGATACTGCTCTGGTGGCTGATTCAGAGGAGAGATTGAGACAGTGGGCAGAGGAGTTTTGAAGGGTGTGTTAAAGGAAGACATTGAGAGCAAATGAGAATAAGAGTAAAGTGATTAAGTGCAATAGGTTGGTAGAAGGTAGAAGGAAGAATGTGATTTTGAATGAGGGGTTGCTCGGGGAGGTTGAGTGTTTTAAGTATTTAGGGTCATATGTTGCTTTGGATGGAAGAGTTGATGTAGAGGTGAAGTTTAGAATGAATGAAGTAGGAAAAGTACTGGGATGAAAGAAGAAAATGTTTAGATGTCGTTCACTTAGAATGGATGTAAAGAGAAGGTTGTATGAGGGTGTCGTGGTACTGATTGCATTATATGGGGCTGAAACATGGAATATGGGTGTAGCAGAGATGAAAAGTTTAAATGTAATGGAGTTGAGATGTTTGAGGAGTATGTGTGGAGTCATGCATATGGATCGAGTGAGAAATGATGAAGTGCGAAAGAGAACTGGAGTTAAGCGGGAGATGGCTGATCGAGTTTAGCAGAGAGTGTTCCGATGGTTTGGGGGACATGGGGAGAATGGATGAAGAGTGGCTGGTGAAAAAGATAACTGGATCTGATGTGAGAGGTGTAAGGCTGAGAGGAAGACCACGAATAGGATGGATGGACAGCGTGAAGAGAGCGTTAGGTGCGAGAGGGATGTCTGTAGAGCAAGGAAGAATGGCTGCACATGATAGAGATGGCTGGAGAGAATTGTTAATGAGTAAATGGTAACGCTGCTCAGAGGGGATATTGTCTGGCATTTGGTTTGATCAGCTGATCAGGTCAGGTGCAAGTAAAGGGATGGGTTCTTTATGATGTGGCAGGGGTAAACCAGCTCTGTTGTCGTGCCCTGCAGCAGATGTAGCTGATTAAGCTGAGCAGTTGACCCTCGTGTGGTGTGGTGCGGTAATGATCTGTCCTTCTCCCCTTGGGGCTATGATACGAGTAAATGTGTGGTGTGGATGAGTACATTGGAAGTGTGTTGTCCTGTCTCGGCTACCCCCCCTTTTTAGGGGGGGTGGGAGTAGGATAGGTATATATATAGATAGATGCTTCCATTCCTATTTCCCATCCAGGTTTCATAAAATCTCCTGCCATGGAGGGATTCTGCACAGTTTTGCCACGCTTGTAAATTTTCTTATATAATTTGGATATCATATGTTTACATGTTGGCTATTTTGGTTTTAATGTTGGTAGAACCTGGGTGTGTTGAAAAGGTTGTAGAAAACTGAATAACATACAGTTACTATATTTTAAGGCTGATTGTTTAAGAAGTGTTGTTTTAAATAATGTCAGATGATCTTATTTAGCTGAACGTGAGTCAAAGGAGGCAATGGGAGTTAATATCGCCAAATCACAGCCTGGCTTATCTGGCCTCTTATCACACAGTTCACCCACCAGGCCACATTGATACCACTGAACCCAAGTATTAGCGAAAACATGTGTGGTCTTGATAATTATATGCTATCTCAACATGGAGTTCAATATTTTATTAAACCTATTAGGCAAATTGAGGTTTAGAAAATCATTTTGCATTAACTAGGGATAGAAAACTGTACTCTAGAACATATAAAATCAATTTGCCTTTTCTTAAAGCAGTGAGGCGTTGTCAATTAGTTAAAACATTGGACTTGTTAATTTTCTTTCCTTATGTATTATGATAGATATACTTGTATGTCAGTTGCCCAGCCATTCGCTCTGTTCTTGTGTGAACTAGTGAGGCATTTCTATTTATTGTGCACAATCCTACGAACCAAGACAGGTAGGTGGAGGAAGTTTTACGTATGTGCCCCTCTCCCCCAGAGAGAGAGAGAGAGAGAGAGAGAGAGAGAGAGTCTGCTCTATGTTCGTTTGCCTGTATTCAACCTGCATGACTGGACAGACGGAAACAGAAACGGGCATGCATGTTTCATGTAATTTAACAAACTGCTGTTTAGTTGACATTTCATTTGCGTCCATCCCTCTCACTTCCTTTTTCCACCCTTGTACTGTTCGATCCCCTCCCCCCCAAAAAAAAACTATAATGCCATAAACTGAAATTACAAAACTTTGCTTGGGTGGTGAAAACATGCATTTCTGGATTAACAGTTTAAAGAAGAGGTCCCAGGTCAAGGGCAGACTTCTCTAAATATTCAGATTTCAATAAAAAGGCAATTGAAACCTTAAGAACAAAAAATCATGATGTATTCGTTATTATACTTGATGGAAATAAAGCTTTTACTTGGATTTCTCTCTCTCTCTCTCTCTCTCTCTCTCTCTCTCTCTCTCTCTCTCTCTCTCTCTTGTACTGTACGTAATATATCTTAATGTATAACCAACTGTATGATAATGTATGTTTCTTGATGTATAGCTGCTGTATGATGTAGTTGTAGGAATGCACAGTGTAGTACTGGTTGGCTTTGGGAAGACGGCACCTGCTTTGATTTTCTCATCTGAGGTATGAATACCCTTTGCGTCAGCCAGATGTCCAATTTAATTTTCTCACGCTGGAAGATGCTGTATCTGAGCATAACTTTTAGATCGGCCATTTTGAGATGATCAAAAACTTGCTGTAATTTCGTGTAATGTTGAGTGAATTATTTATCCATAACAATGATATCATCTAGATAAGCAAAAAGAGAATGACTCATCATATCACTGAACACAGAATGGTTCAGCCTCATGGACACTGATGGGACATTTCTAAGACCAAAAGGAAATCTTTTGAGCTGCTAGTGGCCAGAATGGGTGCTGAATGCAGTTATGGAGAGAAACGACTCCTCCATTTCTACTTGCCAGTACCCGCTCAGTAGATCGAGGGAAGTAAAAACGTTATTGTCGTTGTGTGATTCCAGTAAGTCTGTCAAGATTGGCAGTGGAAATCGATCGGGTTCAGCGACAAAGTTTACTTTACAGTAGTCAACTTCTGGCCTAATTTCACCTTCTTTCTCTGGGACAAAGATAAGAGGGCAGTTCCATGGACCGTCGGTACTCAATGACGTCTTGTTCAGGCATATTCTGAGCGAGGTTATGGGCCACTGGGGCAGTCTGTATGTTGGCACATATACTTACTGAGTACAGGGAATCAATTCAGTGGTATGTTTTACAAGATTCGTCTTTCCAATAGGTTCACTAGTTATGACAACAATATCACTATAAGCCTGCAAGAGATCAAGTAAGTGTGGTTCATGTTCAGGGAGATCACCAGCACCTCCTTCAAAGGCAGTGTCAGGAGAAGCAGTCATAATGGAATCAGTAGAGTTTCCAGTGGCATCATCATCATTATCATCCTTAGCAGTTACAGAGGATGGTATATCCTGGCACACTATTACGGCCGATTGGTACACCAGGAAATCGCAAATCTTTGTACCACTTTTAAGGTTTAGTGGAGCATTGGTGACATACAATAGGTAAAGATAACATAAACCATCCCTTAGCATCAAGCTCAAAGCTGACTCCCAAGTTAAACCATTCACACGTCTCAGGTAAGGTTAAGGTATCCATTCCTTCTTTCTCATCAACGTGAACAGAAAATTTAACGAATTCGTGCTGCAACAAAACTGTGCTCTGTTTTGTAATCGCTTTCTCATCTCCATGCGTTGCAAAATATCATCCGGATTTTTTGAGGTACGGTAGTTGAGTCGTTGCATCAGTGTCATCAGTTATCCCAATATCTTGCAATAAAGCTAAACAAATTGCAGCACCTGCTCGATCTAAAAAATCCCTTCTGTCACATTCCCTTGCAACTGTAGGAAGCTTTTTTCTCATTTGATTACAGACTTGCTTAATTGCTTTTGTACCAGGAGGAATAGAATTTTCCTCTGTTTCAGAAGACAAGTCAGTAGTAGTAGTAGTTGTTGTTCCCTAGCCAGTCTGGCCGAACAGTCCCAAGTCCCTTAGGAAGGCCATGGCCGAGACCAGGCTTTCCCACAGAGCTCTCAAGGAGTGTATGTTGTGTTGTTGGCGGAGGTGACTGTGTGCAATGCAGTCTTCCATAATGTTCCTAACAGTATGGGGTGCTGTGTTGCATCCTGGACAGGCATCAGCGACGGAGTCATCCAGCCTCTTCTTGTAGCTTAAGAGGGCTGGATGGTGTCCACATCTCAGCCTGGCCAGGTGGACCCTGTCCTCACGAGGAAGATAGGATTCAGAAGGGTGGATGTCAGGAGGCCGTGCATGCAGCTATGTGTTGTCTTTAAGTGACTGAATGGAGCGGCGAGTGATCTGAGTGTGGATATGCTTCTGGAAGCTGGTCTGAGGTGGGCGAGGGGGGAGAGATGACAGTATTTGTGTATGGTATCGTGTGCTGGGTGTTGTTTTGATGCCATGTAATATAGTGGATGTTGTGGGTTTGTGGAGGCTGCACCAAGAAACTGGGTGCCTCTCATGTCTAAGTGATCCTTGACTTTGAGGACTTTGGTTTCTTGATGTAGGTGGTCTGTGGGTGTAGTAGCTGTGCAGCCTGTGATTATTATTAGGGCCTTGTTCTGTATGGTCTGTAGAGTGTCGTAGTGTGTTTTGGTGAGGTTAGAAGCCCAGGCAGGGCTTGCATAATTCGTCACTAAACGTATGTATTATTTGTATACTGTGGTGATGGTTTCTTTGTTTTTGTCCGAATGTTGTATGGGCAAGTGACCTCAAAGCATTGAGTCTTGGTGTTACTTTATTTTTAATGTTTGTGATGTGTTGTTTAAATGACATTGATGTACTGTATGTTACACCTAGGATTTTGTGTGTGTGTGTGTGTGTGTGTGTGTGTGTGTGTGTGTGTGTGTGTGTGTGTGTGTGTGTGTGGTAGGGGAGTGTTGTTTATGGTAAAGTTTGGGTTGTGACTGTGTTCTGCTGTCCAGTTTGTGAGAAGAGTCACTGTAAATTTGGCTGGGGCTATTTTGAGCCTGTTTGTGGTGAACCATTCGTGTAGTGTGTTGAGGTAAGGTTGAATGATGTGTGCAGCTGTGTTTGCGTTTTGGTGCATACATGTAAGTGTTATGTCATCTGCATAGGAAGCATTGTGTATCTGTGGTGTGTGGGGTGTGGGTACGTCGTGCATGTATAGGTTAAAGAGTGTAGGAGACAAAACAGGTCCTTGGAGGACGCCATTTCTGAAATTTCTGATATTAGAAGACTGACCGGCAAATATTACATGTGCACATCTGCCTGCTAAGTAGTTTGCCAGCCATCTTTTTGTGTTATTGTGCAGGTTTGTGCTGAGTATTTTGTTTGTGAGGTTGTGGCGGGGGATGGCATCAAAAGCTTTGCTAATGTCTAGTGTGATTAGGAGTGTTCTGTGTGGTGGCCTAGCTGAATTCATGCCATCGAAAACTCTCTGTGTAAGGTCTGTAAGAAGGGTGTTTGTGGAGTGTAGTGACCTAAAGCCATGTTGTGACTGGGCTAAGGGATTGTGAGGTGTGACTATTGTAGTATCAGTCGTTCAGTGACTTTAGAGGGAGTGCAGAGGAGTGCGATGGGGCGATGTGAGGAGGGTAACGTGGAGTCTATGTTGGGTTTAGGGATAATGATGATATTGCCATGCTTCCAGACGTTGGGTATTATGTTGTGTGAGTAGCTGTAGTTTGATATGTTGGTGAGTGCTTGTATGTCTTATGGTTCAAGGTGTTTAAGGTGAATGTTGCTTATGTTGTCTGGTCCACAGGCAGATGAGTGCTTGAGGTTGTTAATGATGTGCTTCGTCTGGTTGTAAGTGAAAGGTCCGTAGTCTGGGTCTGTGGGGAACTGTCTCTTACGTTGGATGATACGTCGGTCTTCGGGATGGGGGTTTAGATGGGTGACTTGTGAAAAGTGATTGATCAGAGTGTTTGCTTGTTGTTTGTTTGAGGGTATGGTGTCTGTTGTTGTGATGGCAGCGTGTGATTGTGTGGTGTTGCTGTTGGAAAGCGTGATGCTGTTTAGTGTTTTGTAGAGTTTGCTGATGTTTGTTTTGTGGTCAAGTGTTTGGAGGTAATTTTTCCAGTTTAGTGTTTGCTGTTCTGATATTTTATTGTTTATCTGAGTGTTGAGTTCTTGTATTTGTTGTACGGTGTCTTGTGTATGGGGTGTTGGGTAGTGTCGCAGTGTGTCCCGTTGTCTGATGAGGCCTTGAATTTCTGGTGTGAAGTTAGGGTTGTGTCTCTTTCTGTTGCCTCTAGGGATGTGTCTTTTGTCTGCGTTTTGTATAATTGTACTAAAAGTGTGCACAGCGGTGTTGATGTGTGTGATGAGTGTACTGTAGTGTTTCGAAATGTTGTTCTGTTTCAATTACAAAGGCCTCCCAGTTGGCTCTCTTATAATTAGTGTATATGTGTTTGTGGCCAGCTGGGGTGATTCTGGTTTTGGTAGTGATGATGATTAGGAGGTGATCAGAACCTAGGGTTTTGACCACTCTCCATGATGTAGTGGGGGCGAGGTTTAGGGAGCAGAAGGTGATGTCTGGAGATGATGGGAGGAAGAGGACTTGGTGTGGGATATGGTTATGTTGGTCTAGATTTTTCAGTATGAAAATATGATCTGTCTGGGATTGTAGTACCAGCCCTCTGTCTGTGTTAGGGTTGCTGACATGCCACGCCGACGACTTGGCGTTGAAATCGCCACCCAGGATGATGTTGGGTATGTTAGTGATGTGGTGTATCTGTGGAGAGTAATTGTGTGGTACTGTGAGGGACGACTGGGGGGGAATGTATTAGTTAGCGATTGTTATGTGTGATTTGTTACCAGTGCGTATTTTAATTGATTGTATTTCTATTGTGGTGTCATGTGGGGGCAAAAGTGACTTTGTGTGGTCACTGGTATCTGCAAAGTTGATGGATTTGTGTACCAGGGTGATGAGTCCATCGCCACTGCCGTCGGCCCGGTCTTGTCGAATGGTGGTGAAGTTATGAAATGTCGGTGTTTTCTGTGCTCTGTGTAGTTTTGTTTCTTGTAAGATGGCAATGTGTATGTTCTGTTGTTTGATGAATTGTGTGAGTTCTTGTTTTTTGGTGTTTATGCCATCTATGTTTAACTGAAGGATGTTGATGTTGTGTGTGCGATGTGTGTTGGCTGCCGCAGCACGGGGGTAGGTGGTGTGGATGGAGAGGAAGGGGTAGGAGGAGGTTGTGATGGAGGTAAGGTTTGAGGTGGATTAGGATGGGTTGGAATGGGAGGAGTTGGGGGACTGGATGGTGTGGGAAGGATCGGTGGGTTTGGCTGTGGAGGTGTGAAGGAAGTAGGAGTAGGACTGGAAGGAGGATTGGTGGGTGGGGGAAAGGAGCATAAGGAGCAGGTCCAGGTGTTTGTGTAATGTTTTCTGGATGCAAGTGTTGTGCAGGTGTAATGGGTCCAGTTCTTGCAGGAATTGCACTGAACTGAACCCTTTGTCTGTCGGATCGAGGTGATAGGTTTTGAGCATTTTGGACATACTGTATGTATTTGTTGGTGGGTCCTGGATTGGTCTCAATGTCCCCGACTAGAAGAAGAACTCGAAAAATGACAGCCGGGGAGTCATTTCTCGGTGTAGAAAAAACGGTGTTGTTGTGTGTGTTGTGTTGGGAGATGTCGTACTTGCCCGGGCGACCGAAGCCACTCCTAGATACTCGAGCCTCATGAGGGGCCGGGGGAGTTTGCGGTGGTTTGGCCCCCATGCTGTCCTCCTTTTCTCTTCGACAGCCTCTGGGGGGTAGACCCACGATGAAGACGCCACCGTTCCAGGTCCGGATAAGTCAGTTGAGTCATTATCTGAATCAATGTTACTGTCTGCACAAGTACATGGTTGATCCATTATAACTTGTGTTAAGTGCCGAAACACGTTGCTGCTCTCTTCTTCTTAACTTAGTTCTTCGTTGCTGTAACGTCTAATGATCCAATTATCATCCTCCTAATACTTCTCTGGTCAGTTAGGAATTCCTGGTAGTTTTTTGGAACTTTCCTCTTCTTTTCACAGTGGCATGTGGAAAACTCGACACATTTCAGGAGGCTATATCAAACAATCTCTTAGCATTTTTTCTTAATCTTCCAAGTACATCTTCATAGGTTTGTTATCCTTTTCTTCCCTTGAATGGCTTCAAACATTGTATTTCTTGTAGTAATCCTTGATATGCTCTGTGACTCGGTAATGATGGCATGTGGAAATACTGGCTTTTTACCATCTTGTTTCTAACTCTACTGACACGCTGGAGAAAATATCATTTGCAAGAGGATTTTTTATTCCATTTTAAATGATTTGGTATCTTGCATTTAACACAGCTTGAATGATATCCTCGTAAGTAGGCAGTACATTTTTGGATAACTGTTTTGGGGAGCAAAATATTGGACTTGTGACACTTGTCCGCTGTTTCACTATTGCTCTAGTTCTGTCTGACATCTTAATTAACACTGTTTAGTACAATTTGAGTGTCTGAAAGTCAGTCCTCACTGAAAAAACACCTTAATGGTGCGTCAGTATTGTACCACTTGTGGTGTATTTTACGCACATGTATGTTTCTCCAAATATATATATATATATATATATATATATATATATATATATATATATATATATATATACAGAGAGAAAGAGAGAAAGAGAGAGAAAGGAAGACGCTAATGTACTGGCTGGGATTGATTAAAACTGCTATGTTGCTTGCAGAGTTGCATGGAGCTGGACAAAAATCCTGTTGTGTCTGAAATATACTGCATATATATCCAGAGCATCTGTTAATCATCTCACGACTGGAGATCCTCCTTAAACAGCTCATGATGTTAGTTCTCATTATGACCCACTTTTATCAAGGCGAGGCTATATAGTTTTTGTCGATGTGTGTGTGTGTGTGTGTGTGTGTGTGTGTGTGTGTGTGTGTGTGTGTTTTGCCAAATATCTCGAAAAGTCGTGGACGACTTTTCACCAAACCTTCTGGAAATAGCAACTATGTGGATGTGCAGAAGCCTATTATTTTTGGTGAGGATTTGTTCAAAGACGATCGAATGCCAGCCGTCATGTATTTTATCGTCCGCCTTGGCCAGGCGAGGCGATATTATTCGTGTGTGTGTGTGTGTGTGTGTGTGTGTGTGTGTGTGTGTGTGTGTGTGTGTGTGTGTGTGTGTTGCTAAAATATCTATAAAAGTTTTGGACGATTTTTCACCCAACCTTCAGGAAACGGCAATTATGTGGTTGTGCAAAAGCCTATTACTATTGGTGAGGCTTTGACCAAAGACAACCGAATGCCAACTGCCATATATTTTTTTAATATGGAATGGTTCTTTGTGTAACGCAGTGTCAGAATTCCGTAGAGTTATATGAATTTTTATTGCCTGACTTTACCAAGGCGAGGCGATATAGTTTTTGTTGGTGTGTGTCTATGTGTTTGTATGTGTTTGTTACCAAGACATTTCGTCTTTAGCTTGGGTATTTTGTACCTTGGCCAATAACATATTTTGGTGGGCGATTAGCATTCGCCCCAAGAATAGTTTTGTTTAAATATATTTAAGAAATTAAAGTTAATCTAAACACAGCTTATAAAAAATGGCTTCCCTCTGAGGAGGTATTATTAAGTAAGATCCTGTCTTCAAACGGTTTCATTCAGCTAAGGAGAGCAATTTTTGACTGAAGGAAATTAGATACAATCTTTATTTATCTCTGAAATACGAGAGATAATAAAGTTGGCTAATAGAGGCAAAAACCTTTTACAAAGTCATCACAGTATTGCAGACAATTAAGTTAATTCAAGGAACCGTTACTCTTATTTAAATCCGTTACCACTCCGTATGCCATGATCTTTCTTTGCTTATCATTAGTTAATATTGGTTTTTACCAAATCGTCTCTTCTCCCCGGCTCTGCGCCCCAACCAGTCAGTTATTGCCGAAGTTTCAAATTAATCAGAAGGCTAATGAGAGAAGTTGTGTGCTGGGCGGCCTCCCCTACGGTTGGTGGCCATGGCAGTTAAGCCGTTATGGCTCCAGTGGTCTTGTACACTCACCTGCCACCCTCCATTACTCCGTCCTCTCACTATCCCTCCATGCCTTGCCTATCTGATCTCTGACCCTCCTTCCCTGCCTGTCCTCCCTCCCTTTGCACTACCTTTCCGTGCTCTCATCCTCCCTCGTGGGTCTCCTCCCATCCCTCCCTAACCTTCCCTTCGTGTATGACTCTCTAGCCTTTCTTCCTGTCATTCCCCTTACCTTTCTATGCAGCTGTACTCTCTCCCTGCCCTACAGGTCTACCGTACCCTTGTTACCCCTCCATTCTCCCCTTCCTTGTCCTTTACTGTTCCTTTCCCTGCCCCTCCATCCTGATATAGTCTTTTCCTCCAAGATGCTCATTACTCGCCTCTATGCCCCTCTTACACCTCTCTCTTCCCCTTCCATTCCCTTTTCCTTCCTGCCTGTCGTTCTACCTGCACCTACCTTCTACTCACCTCCTCTCTTCCTCACCCTCCAACTCTCCAATATACCTCTTATTTCATTTCCCCTTTCTGATCCCATCTTCCATCTCTGCTTTCACTAACCCTTTTAATCTCCTTCCCCCCCCTCTCTCTCTCTCTCACACACACACACACACACACACACACACACACACACACACACACACACACACACACACACACACACACACACACACACACACACACACACACACACACACACACACACACGCTACGCACAAAAACATGAGTGGAGAAAAGTGGTTGAAGGCAGTGAGGCAAAAGAGCAGGGGAGGTAATGGTGAATGGGGGTGGAGAGTTTTGTGTAGAACAAGTAAAATGAGTGAGATTGTTTAAGTTTTAATGATTCCTTTGCTGATATTGTGTGTGTGTGTGTGTGTGTGTGTGTGTGTGTGTGTGTGTGCAGAGAGAGAGAGAGCGGGCGAGCGAGCGAGCGAGCGAGCGAGAGAGAGAGAGAGAGAGAGAGAGAGAGAGAGAGAGAGAGGCCAGGTGTGATTAGTACTATGTATGATGAGGGATGGGTAAGGGTGGGTAGACAGGGAGAGAGAGGCGAAGGAGGTGGACGGTGTGGGAGAGAGAGATGAATATGAGACGAAACAAGAGAAGGAGCATAGGGAAGAAAATATGACAGTGACGACGGTGATGATGATAAAGACAACGATGATGAAGCAGATGAGAAAGAGGAGGAAAGGAAAGAGTGTTAGAGGATGATGACGATGACGATGATGAAACTGAGGTGGAAGAAGAGGAGGGGAATGATATCAGACGACGATGTTGATGATGAGAATGAGAAGGAGCAGGAGGAGGAGGAGGAGGAAAACAAGTGCAGGAGAAAGAGAAAAGAGGCAGATACAGAGGAAAAGGAGGAAAGCTTAAGACAAGAAGTGAGGCTTAAACCCGGAAAATGAGGGACTATGAGTTTGTTTTAGCCATGTAGGAGAGGTATCTCTTAAGTTGAAAACAATTGTTAAGGTAATGAGAAAAATAATATAAAAACACTATTTCATCATTGTAGTGAAGAACCATCTTTTATATGGAGGGTGGGATAACCAGCAAAAAACGTGTACACTCGAGGACCCACGGCCACAGAAACCATAGTTATTCCTGGCACATGGCAGTGCTGTAACCCTATGCCATACACCTTCACGGCTTTTTCACAAGTCAATCGGCACTAGTGGAAGGTAAAGTCTTTCTATTTATTTATCTACTCCTCTATATATATATTTATGTATACGGTACATGTATGTATGTATGTATGTATGTATGTATGTATGTATCTATCTATCTATCTATCTATCTATCTATCTATCTATCTATATATATATATATATATATATATATATATATATATATATATGTGTATGTACGTCTCTCTCTCTCTCTCTCTACACACACAGACTACACACACACACACACACACACACATATATATATATATATATATATATATATATATATATATATATATATATATATATATATATATATATATATATATATATATATATATATATATATATATATATATATATAGTATACAAAGACAGACAGACAGAGACAAAGGGCTACATAATTATGATACCTTCTGGTATTACTCACACACCTTGTAAACAAGAAGCAATGTGTATGACATTAGGTTACAGTATTAGGTTACAGCCTTGTGTTGTAGGATGAGTAATTATTGTACTATGATTTCCGTGGCCGTGGGTCCTCTAACGGTATTTGGTGATTTTACCAGTTGCTACAAAGCATTATCTTTTCACTGGGATGACATATTATTAATAATTATTTGAAATATCATGAATAAAGTCTGACACTTGGAGATTGAATGGATTATTTGCTTATAAAAGACCTGACTTTTGTTAAAATTTTCTGTGACAAAGCTCAGTAAAGACCTGCACTCCACATGGTGTGTTTTTCCTTCCATTAAGCTTGTGCTCCAAAGAGCATTGTGTTTCAACACCAGATACGGGAAGGCTGTGTTACAGTACAGAATGTTCTTCATCTGACTGACTGCAGTGGTTGATTCCCTCGTCTTGTGTCTACACCGCGGATGTTTTATAATTGCTGTGACAAGAACTGTTCGTCTCCGTTAAATCTGAAAAGTTTCTTACCAAATCAAAGTCCTGTTTAATCTGAAAAGTTTCTTACCAAAGCTAGGTCTTCACACTTTGCGTGTTAACTTTCGATTTTACTATACACAGGGTTCTTTCTTATCCTTCATACTGGTTACCTACTGTAGACTGATCCGAATGCATCTCTTCTGAATGCGCTCCAGCTGTGAGTGTTGTGCCTGGCTTGACCCTGGATGTCACACAATAGCTGTGTAGTCTAGGGCTGGTCTTGTGAACCAAACATACAAAATGAACATCTTTTCTCTACTGAAAACAAACTGAGGTGTTCTGAATAATATGAATATACATGTATTTACAATTGTAATTAATGCTCAACACAGCATTTCCAATTCAAAGATGCGTTTATTTGAATGCCCGTCCCTTTACATCTGTCAAGTGTGGGTAAGGTGTCATCATTCAATGTTACAGTAGGCTTTTTGGAGGGACAAACACTCCTTTCTTCGTATGTGAAAGTATTAGGAGCCATTTTGATGGACTAACAATCTCTTGCAAAGTCATTCAGTATATCTTGCTTGTGGATTCTAACTCGCTAGATACATTTACACTTCTGTCTATCTACCTCTCTATTAGCCCGACGCCCTAATCCCGCAAAGGATGGCCGCAGACAAAACGCCTCCAAGTCGCTCTGTCACCCACCATTTGACTACCCTCCCCCAAACTCACTCCCCCCAAATCACTCCCCCCTCCCTCATATATCTCACGACTCCATCCCTTCACCTCATCCTCGGTCTTCTCCTCCCTCTCCCTCCCTCCATCTCACCTACATACAGCCTCTTAGTCAGTCTTTCATGCTCCATTCTCTCCACATTTACACTTGCACCTAATATTATGTCATCCACATCCTTCACATGAATATTTGCATTGCGGCAAAAATTATTTATTATTAATTTTTAGTATTATGAATTACAGTAAGAAATTTCATTGCACCGACTCGAGTACCCTGTGGAACCCCTCCAAGTTATGCCACGGCATTCTGACACAGAGTCATGATAACTAACTTCGTGTTGGAGACTAGACATGTAATTCCTAACAAATGCAATCAGTAAGGGACAGTAGCCGAAGAGGAAGAGCTTGCTGATGCCACCTATGTGATGTTTCATCAAAAGTTTTTTTAAAGCAAATTCTATCTATCTATCTATTGCCAGACGCCTCAATCCCGTTTGGGGTGGCCACAAACAAATCGCCTCCACGTCGTCCTGTTCCCCGCCATTTCATTGAACTGCTCCCAACTCACACCCCCCTCTCTCAAATACCTCTCCCCCCCCTCCCGCCAACTCATCCACGACCTCCCCCTCCCCCTACCCCCCACCACCTCACTCACATACACTCTCCTTGTCAATCTTTCACTCTCCATCCTCTCCACATGGCCAAACCACCTCAGTGTGTTCCTAATAACACTTCCTATCACATCCACATCCACACCACAACGCTCCTTTATATCCTCATTCGAAAGCCTGTCTTTCCATGTGACTCCACAGGCTCCTCTTAAATAACTCATTTCCACTGCTCTCACTCTTGACTTGTGTCCTCCCAACAGTGTCCAAGCTTCACTTCCATACGTTAGAGTTGGTATCCACAATACTGTCATGTAGTAACTTTTTCACTTCCATGCTCACTTCCCTGTTTCTTATTACTGTTTTCAAAGGACCAGCAACCTTTCTTCCCTGCTGTACCCTTTCAAGCACTTCACCCTCCAAACCTCCATCCTTACTCACCACACTACCCAAGTACTTAAACGTACTCACATTTTCCAATTCCTCACCATCCAACCTCGCTGTACATTCACTGACTTCTCCTCTCTCAAAGACGATCACTTTACTCTTCCCTACATTCACCTTTAGATTCCGTTTCTTGCACACTCTCCCAAACTCATCCACCAAGCCTTGCAGCTTCCCTTCGTCTTCACTCAACAACACAGTATCATCTGCAAACAACAGTACAGGAGTTTCCAAACACTATCCTCTCTCATCAGGGCCACTCCAACATCCACTACCCTACCTTGTACCTCTTTTATTACCCCATCCATGAACAGATTGAACAACCATGGAGACATGACACATCCCTGTTTCAACCCAACCTCCAAAAAGAAAAATTCATTTAGTTCACCATCCACACGCACTGCAGCCTTAGCACCATCATACATACTCTTCACAACATTCAACAACTTTCCATCTACTCCAGATATTCTTAATATTTTCGACAATCCTTGACTATCCACCCTGTCATATGCTTTCTCCAAATCCATGAAAGCCGCATACAACTTCTTTCCCTTCTCTAGAAACTTTTCCACTAAAGATCTAAGAATCAATATCTGATCTACATAACCTCTTCCCTTCCTAAAGCCTCTCTGTTCTTCTCCAACTAATTCCTCTGTTCTTTCTCTATGTCAATAAGTATCCTACCATATACTTTTCCTATAATACTAAGAAGACAAATACCCCTATGATTACCACACACTTCTTTTTCCCCTTTTCCTTTGCGCAAGGGAATAATTATACCTGACTTCCAATCCTCCAGAACTCTACCTTCCTCCCAGGCCAATCTGCACATCTTCCACATCCATTCTACTATTATCTCTCCCCCATGCTTCAGCATTTCACCATACACTCCATCAATTCCTGGGGCTTTCCCCATTTTGACATTCTTCATTGCTTCCACAACTTGTATCCTACTGATTTCTTCCTGTCTTCTCACCTCCCTCCTTCTCCCAGCCATTCCCCAGCCACTTATACTCGCATTACTTCCATCCTGTATGTTCAGCAATTCCTTAAAGTGTTCTCTCCATCTGCTCACCTTTTCTCCCTTCTCCACTAGTTATCTACCATTTTTATCTTTCACTCCCCTGCTAACCTCACTTCCACCCTGTCTTACTCTCTTCACCTCTTTCCAGAACATCTTCTTACAGTCCCTCCACTTTACACCCAAATTCCTTCCAAGTTCCTCATCCACTCTCTTCTTACTCTCTCTTACTAATCTTTTCACCTCTCTCTTTCTTTCTACATATAACTCTCTCTTCCGCCTCTCAACTTCTTCCACGCCCCTATTTCTCATCCATTCATTTGTATGCTTTCTTCTTTTTTTGCCAAAGCCTGTATCACATCTTCAGTCCACCACGCTGTTCCTTGCACCCCCCACCGTCTTCTCTTCACCCCACACACCACATCACATGCTGCACAAATTTCTTCTGTAAATATCCTTCACACACCTTCCACGTCCCCAATCTGCTCCAATTCATATTTGCCCAATCGTTCCTCCACTTCTCTCTTATACTCTGCCTTTTTCTCAACCTCTTGTAACCTTTCCACTCTCCTTGCAACTACTCCTTCCTCACGTCTTTCCCTTCTTCTATTCCTCCATCTTACTTGTATCCTAATTCTGGCCACCACCAAGTAGTGGTCAGAAAGTCCACTCCCCCAACCTCTATAAGCTCTTGCATCCATTACACATCTTCGCATCCTTTCATCCACACACACATAATCAATCATTGCCTTCCTTTCATTCAATTCACCACCCACCCTTCTCATCACTCGCCATGTATACCTATGGATAATTTTTTGCCTGAAGAGGGTATTGGCTATCACCAACCCCCTCCCAGCACAAATGTCCACTAACGCACTTCCATTCTCATCTATCGCAGCAGGCACACCCCACTCACCAACTATTCCATCCACCTTCACATTACCAACTTTACCATTCATATCACCGATCAAAAACACTCCCTCATTCCTTCCAAACTTTTCCATGCACACTTCCACATTTGTCCAGAACTCTTCTCTCACTCTGCTAGCACGATCTTGCGTTGGCGCATACACACACACAATCGCCCACAGTTGTATTCCAACTTTCAACTTTACCCACACAATCCTTGACCCAACTGATCCATACTGTCTTATGCTCTTCTTCCATCTTTTACTCACAACTATACATACTCCTTCCTTTGTCCTCTCATTCTCACCTACTCTGCACAATTACTGTAGTATAATCTGTGCTATGGTTACAGGCTTGTCTATACCTTGTAATATAATTTATAACAATTTCACTCTCCAAAACTGCCTTCCTTCCAGCTTACTATCTCGCCCTCGATATTTTCCATAATTATCGTCAACACTCGCTCAGTCAGTATTCACATTTGCTTTCCTCTCTTCATCTTTCCCTTCCATATACTGCGTCTCCCCATTTTACTTCTTATTTAACATTTCCTCTTCCTTTTTCCAGCCCCCTGCCACCCTTTCCTTGGCTTTATCCATAACAACATCTCTCTCCTCTCTCTCTCACTCTCTCTCTATCTCTCTCTCTCGTCTGTGTGTGTGTACAGGGTGAGAGGTGGAACTAATCTTATTATTATTTATTACCACCTCATTACTCCCGTGGCCGCCAGACCTCCTCCAGTCTGGCAGCGTAGCCAGACCCTTGCCAAACTCTCATCCTAGTTCCCCACCACGCTCTTTTCCCTTTCATCATCTCATTCCCTTCCCTCCACCACCTCCTTCCGTCTCCATCAACTCCTTCCCTACCCTACCATCACCCTTCCCCACCTTTCCATTACCCCCCTTCCTCTCTCCTCTCTCACCTCCTCTTTTCCTCTTCCTCTTCCCTCCCGACCACGACTGACTCTCTTTCTCAAATAATTCTTCCCTCTCCTTTCTCTCACATTTTCCTCCTCCTCCCTCATTTCTTCCTGCCTCATGTCTTATCTCTGCCATCCTCCTCTCTTATCGCCTTCCCCTTCACATCATACCTCTCCCTTCGTTCTTTATCGCCCTCACCTTCATCATACCTCTCCCTTCCCTTCTCCCTTTATCGCCTTCCCCCTCACCGTACCTCTACCTTCCTTTTCCCTTATCTCCGTCCCCTTCCTTCACACGTCTTTCCTCCACCTCCTTCCCAGTCCAGAAACCTTACACGCACATATTTTTCTCCATTTCTCTTTCCCCCTTCCTACTAACGACACATCTTCCCCCTTCTCTCCTCTCCTCCTCTCCTTCCACCTTATCTTTTTCGTATACTGTAGTCACTCCAATTTTCTATTTTCTCTCAACTTCTTATCCATATCTCTTCCACATATATTCCTTCCACATTTCCTCCTATCCAAGCAAGGATAGTGTTTCTTCTTCAAAATTATCTGGTTTCTTATCTGTTTGTCACTATTGCCTTTGAGTCTGTCAGGTATAATTCCACATTGCCTTCATATCACTTCCCTTACACCCTTCCAGATTATTTCATGTCACATTCCTATACATCATGCACACATATCACAGTCATCATCGTCAGTATCTCTCTCTCTCTGTCCCCTCTGTCTCTCTCTCTCTTCCTGTCTCTCTCTCTCTCTCTCTCTCGCTCGCTCCGCTCATCATCTTACTCGCCAACATCATCATCACTTTGCTTCCAACAATCGCTCTATCATCATTTACCACTTTTCACTTGCACTCTTCGTCTTTCATTACCTTTGCTTGTCACCTGGCCAGATTGTATCCACCTCCTTCATGGGGTGGCACTGGTATGACAGGGCTGTAGAGCTGCCTGGTTACAGAACGTCCCTCAGTCCTCTCCTTCCTGCCCCCCACCCCCAAAAAAAAAAGAGGATGATGGGCAGCAGAGAAGAAGGGTAATTTTATTCCTGGAGTCCACCGGATCACGTTTCTGATGATCCTGGGGGGTACAACAACAACTGCTACTACTACTCCTACTTTTTTTTACGACGAAAAAGTATAGGCCACCTCCATTCATTGGGGAATTATACTGTGAAGATCCAAGCCAACCTTCCTAATACACTTCACCATTAGGAGTTGTAATGTGAAGGTTAATACTAACTCTTATATTACAATCCGCTGGCCCCAAGCAAGCCAACAGCTCTGGTTACCAACCATCTACTAATACTTTTATTACTTTATTTTATATATTATTAACATTACAACGTTAATAAAGACATTAATCTGTTGGAGTCTCTGGTCTATGCGACTCGACTGCAGTAGCTTGGTAATCCATACCCGCCAGAAGACAGACCCTGAGGGCTGATGATCTTGTACCCCTAAGACATAGGAGTGCAGATCTCATGAGGAAAATGACAGTCGACATCTCTATCCAGGCCACAACAGAGCTCTGCTGTTGACTTTGCTTCTCAGAAAGAACCTCTGCCAGTCTCTCTCACACTCCTCAGGACCCATCCCACCTGATGTTGTGAACACAAGGGGAGTGAAACGACCGTGGTCTACATGTTGGATCCTTTACTTGACAGTTTTTTTTTTTTTTTTTTGTTCATTTCCTTTTGTGTGCCGCTTCGATATATTTAGTTCACGATGCCATGCTGCCATAGGATCAAATATCCTAATGTTGAAGAACGCCCTCTCCCCATGTGTCCAGAAAGCTCGAGCACCAATATCCACTCTTTTGGATCACTTGGATGTGTTTACTGTTCTTTAAGGTGAAGTGCTCGCTGTCTAGGGAGTAGGAGAGCTGTCTCAGTCTTGACATCATATTGGGAAATTCCACTGCAGCATTTTGGCAGTGAGGTCGCGCACTTCATCATGTTGAATCGCAAACAAAGCCTCCCTTTCTTGTAAACCACTGCATGTGGTTTGCATCAGAGGCAGTGCCACGGGGACATTATTTAGATAGAGTTCTTAATTGGCCACCCATATCTAAAGGCTATGGCGTCAATAAATTCTTGTTTGTTGGAGTGGAAGCCTTTGGATTGAGAGGCAGGGTTGTCAGCCAGTCCGATCCCCCAGCCTCCTGCGCTTAATTCCAGCTCTTCTGCACTGGGTCTGGTGTACTAGATGTTCGGTTATATTGCTGCAGTTGGTCTCGTTGTCTTGCTTCATGCTTCTTGCTTATCTGTGTCTTTATGTCTCGCTTCTGCCTTTGCTGGTCGATTTCACTCGTCTCAAGCTGGGTTCAAATCTTCTGTGGCAAGGATTCGGTGAGCCTAAGTGATTTCTATGTTCGTAGCTTGC